>NC_140253.1:1285902-1303402 GCF_949987555.1 Borostomias antarcticus
CCCTCTCTCTCTCTCTCTCTCTCTCTCTCACACAGAGAGTAGTCTGCTGAACAAAGCTCCGCCCACTCCCACCATGTACAAGTACAGGCCGACCTATAGCAGCCCAGGAAAGAACCACACGGCCCTCACACACGCCTACGCCAACCAGGTAACACACACACTCTCTCTCTCTCTCTCTCTCTCTCTCTCTCTCTATAAAACCTACACACACACACACACACTACAACATACACAGCCACACACACACACACACACACCAGCCAGCCAGACCTCCTGCCATCCTTGGGCTAAGCGTTTTTCCCTTTTTGATTTATTCTCATTGATTGATGCATGGTCTGCTGCCTTCTGATTGGTTAATCCATCTGTTTTTCTTCTTGACTTCCTGTCCTCCATCTTGATTTGGTTACTCAGTGGGTTTCTCTTGATCAGTATCAGTAAGTGATGACGCCACACACACTCTTTTTTTCTTCTCTTTTCTGTTCATCTTGTCTTCCTGTGTCTCTGCTTGTCCTTCTAGCAGCTGGTCCTCTTGTCTAGTAATACACCTCTATTACCCCCGTCTACTACCCCTAATACACCTCTATTACCCCCGTCTACTACCCTAATACACCTCTATTACCCACGTCTACTACCCTAATACACCTCTATTACCCCCGTCTGCTACCCCTAATACACCTCTATTACCCCCCCGTCTGCTACCCCTAATACACCTCTATTACCCCCGTCTACTACCCCTGACTAAAGCCCCCCCCCTCCCATAGAGTTGAGGTAGAGATGTGTTCACAGGGCCGGTCCTGGCCTGCTGACAGGCTGGATGAGGAATACTCACTGCTATCTGAACTTCTCTCTTTCTCTCCCCATCCTCTCTCACCCCCTCCCTCTATCCCTCTACCTTCTCTCACCCCCTCCCTTCATCCCTCCATCCCTCCCTCACCCCTCCCAGATAAGTCGAGGGGAGAGTCTAAAGGAGTCGTCCCTCCTCCAGACCAGCCAGCAGCCGGGCTTCCGCTCCGAGCCCAGCCTGGAGGTCCCAGCGGGGGGAGGAGGGGGGGGCCCGGGCTCAGGGGGAGGGGCCAGTGGTATCCCTGGTTACTCTCTTGGGGGGCGGTCCTACCCCTCCTTCTCCGACCCCGCTGTCCTCTCTGGAGGCGGAGGAGGCATGGCTTCCCGTTCCTCCAGCGTTCGCTCCGCCCACATCTCCGCCCACGTCTCCGAGGCGACCACCTCCGCCAGCTACAAGAGCCTGGCCAATCAGAGCCCGCCGCCACGGAACAACGGCAGTCTGTCATACGACAGCCTGCTCACACCCTCCGACGGCCCGGACTTTGAGTCGGCCGCCCCTGAGCTCAGCCCCGGGAGACCCCGTACCCTGTCAGGCCCCGCCCCCTCGCTGGGCTACAGCTCTCCCTACCTATCGGCTCAGATCACCCAGCAGAGGGAGGCGGAGCTGCAGCACCACAACCCCACCTCCTCCTCCTCCGCCCTCCTGTCCTCCTCCCCGCATCGCTCCTCCTCCCACTACCTCCACCGCACCTCCTCCTCCTCCTCCCCCCCTCCTCCCCTCCACGACCCCTCCTCCTCCCACCATCACCACCACCACCACCAGCCCCCGCCCTCCTCCTCCGCCCCCCAGCCCCCCCACCACCACCATCACCACCACCACCACCACCACCACAGCAGCAGCCGCCCCCCCCGCTTCTCCCGCCCCCCCCCGCTCCTGTCCGAGTCCCCCCACCCCCACCACTACCCCTACCGCACGCGCTCCACGGACGCGCCCCCCAGCACCCACCCGCCACGCTCGCCGCACCCCCCGCCCCTGGGCAAGTCGCTGTCGTACTCCAGCGCGGCGGCGGCCGAGATGCAGTACCGCATGGTCCGCAAGGCGTCGGCCTCGGCCGGGGGGGCGGGGGGGGTTGGGGGGGGAGGAGGAGGAGGGATCCAGGCTCCAAAGTGAGTATCGTTGTTCGTCACCTGCAGACTGCTACTCCCTGACTGCCTCCTCTTCCTCCTTCCTCCTCCTCCTCCCAGACTCCTGTGAGTGCTGCCTTCTCCTTATTTTTCTCGTCTTCTCGTCTGGTTCCTCCACTCCACCGTGCGCTCATTTGGTGATCTGTCATCTCATCGTCCTTGTTGTCACTCTCCGTCATTAGCACCCTGCTGTATGTAGCCTTAGCCTAGCTGTTCTCCTAGCTGTTCTCATTAGCACCCTGCTGTATGTAGCCTTAGCCTAGCTGTTCTCATTAGCACCCTGCTGTATGTAGCCTTAGCCTAGCTGTTCTAGCTGTTCTCCTAGCTGTTCTCATTAGCACCCTGCTGTATGTAGCCTAGCTGTTCTCATTAGCACCCTGCTGTATGTAGCCTAGCTGTTCTCATTAGCACCCTGCTGTATGTAGCCTAGCTGTTCTCCTAGCTGTTCTCATTAGCACCCTGCTGTATCTAGCCTTAGCCTAGCTGTTCTCCTAGCTGTTCTCATTAGCACCCTGCTGTATGTAGCCTAGCTGTTCTCCTAGCTGTTCTCATTAGCACCCTGCTGTATGTAGCCTAGCTGTTCTCCTAGCTGTTCTCATTAGCACCCTGCTGTATGTAGCCTAGCTGTTCTCATCACCACCCTGCTGTATGTAGCCTAGCTGTTCTCATTAGCACCCTGCTGTATGTAGCCTAGCTGTTCTCATTAGCACCCTGCTGTATGTAGCCTAGCTGTTCTCATTAGCACCCTGCTGTATGTAGCCTAGCTGTTCTCATTAGCACCCTGCTGTATGTAGCCTAGCTGTTCTCATTAGCACCCTGCTGTATGTAGCCTAGCTGTTCTCATCACCACCCTGCTGTATGTAGCCTAGCTGTTCTCATCACCACCCTGCTGTATTGTAGCCTAGCTGTTCTCATCACCACCCTGCTGTATGTAGCCTAGCTGTTCTCATTAGCACCCTGCTGTATGTAGCCTAGCTGTTCTCATTAGCACCCTGCTGTATGTAGCCTAGCTGTTCTCCCATTGTCTGTGTCGATTGTAACGTTACCTACCATGACAGTTCCTCCAACTGGCCTGCTGTCTGTCTCTCTTTCTTTCTCTCTCTGTCTGCCTGTCTGTCTCTCTCTCTCTCTCTGTCTGCCTGTCTGTCTCTCTCTCTGTCTGCCTGTCTGTCTCTCTCTCTCTCTGCCTGTCTCTCTCTCTCTCGCTCTGCCTGTCTCTCTCTCTCTCTCTCTCTCTCTCTCTCTCTCTCTCTCTCTCTGCCTGTCTGTCTCTCTCTCTGCCTGTCTCTCTCTCTGCCTGTCTCTCTCTCTCTCTGCCTGCCTGTCTCTCTCTCTCTCTGCCTGTCTGTCTCTCTCTCTCTGCCTGTCTCTCTCTCTCTCTGCCTGCCTGTCTCTCTCTCTCTGCCTGTCTCTCTCTCTCTCTGCCTGTCTGTCTCTCTCTCTCTGCCTGTCTCTCTCTCTCTCTCTCTCTCTCTCTCTCTCTCTCTCTCTCTGCCTGTCTGTGTCTCTCTGTCTGCCACCCCTGATCAGCCATGCATGATCACAACCTCATCTAACTGGATTGTTGATTAAACTAGATCATGTGCTTGAGGATTGATTGAGTGTCATTTTGCCGTCCTCTTCCTCAACATTGTTCTTCATCCTTCTCTCCATCAGGGATGAAATTCAGATGAAGTCTTTCAGCCGGACCAACGGGCAACCCAAGTCCTCCCTCCCCCAGACCCCCGCCTCCTCCTCCCCTTCCTCCCCCTCTCACCCAATCAGTGTGTCCGCCCGGCCCGGACAGGTCTACCCTGGCACTGCGGCCACGCAGAGCCCCACCCACAAGCCGCAAGGGGGCGGGGTGAAGAAGGTGACGGGCGTCGGGGGCACAACCTATGAGATTTCAGTCTGAGTGACAGGCGGCCACTCAGACCAATGGCGGCAGGGGATGGAGGAGACGCCCCGCCTACTTTGAAGAGTAGTTGGAGAGAAAGGAGGGATGTCGTGACTAACAGACACGTCAGGAGGAGGAGGAATGAAACTACAGACGAATGTACTCCTTCTACCTCTGCCCCCCCTCGCCCCTCAGCCAAGGAACTACAGAAGTGACTGACGGCTGGTCAGCCAACCACATTACACCATTATCACATGGTGGGCCCAGCCAGCCAATCATTCCCCTGAAGAGGCGAGACTGAGGAATCCGCTATGAACATTGTGGGAATGATGAAGAGACTGGATTTGCCATTTAAACAGGAAAACAAATGACAGAAAAATCAAACCTGTTTAAAAAAAAAAAAAAAAAAAAAAGTAGATCCCAGTTATTCATAAATGTGTGTTTCATTCTTTGTACAGAATAAAACGGTTAGGAGGGGATGGCGTGGCATTATAAGGGGACATTGCAGCATGCACTAGCCACTATGGACCACTGTGATTGGCTTTGGACCTCGCTGTCACTGTCTTTTGACCAATCAGAAATGAGAATGCTGGAGTATAGACAGTGGAGTGAGGAAGCGGTGGGGTCAGCGGCGGCCTTTTCTAGTCGATCCATAGCCTTGGAAATCAAGGATTAACATGTTTTTATTGTTGTTTTTTTATTTCACTTATTTAATTTCAAAATGTTATTTTATATGGATTTATATATGAATATAGCTATTGATGAGATCAAGATTTTGTTTCCTTTTTTTACTGGGCTGATATAAGGGTTTTCGCGTCAATTTTGGAATGTTAAAATTGAAAAAAATGAGTCGAGTCTGTATGTGATGGCTGAAGCAGCGAATCAAAGGCTGAGTTACGTGTTTGGTCGAAGTGGGGGCGGGTTAATTAAGCTGGTTCAGCCAATAGGAACCAACACATTTCACAATAAACATATGTAGCATTGGAAGACCTTTCACAGACAGTAACCACTTTCAGAACCACAGTTTTACTATGTTTACCTCCGAGATATGTTTTGTTTGTGTGTATCGATCCAGATATGAGGTGTGTAATTTAAATCACCTGCACCACTAACCAGGTTTGAGTTTGCTAACTCCACCCACCTGGGGTGTTTAAAGGTTGAAATCAAGAGATGCCTATTGACATCTCTGACTACCTTTGACTTGCTGACCAAGCATGCTAGGATCTTATGCTCGGTGTAACCAATCCAGAGTGAGAGAGGGATCCATATTGGCTTGCTCTTATTGGTTCAATGGTCAACCAATGAGATAAGCAGCTGAATATCTGTAAGTCTTTTTATATTTAATTTTTACTTTGTAATTTTGTTTTGTGTGTGCAAGATTTTAGGGCAATTTACAGGGCAGTCAAGTTTGTTTAACCTGTCAGGAGCATAGAATTAGAGGGATGAGTTTAGTGCATGTCGGCCAATGAGAGGGCAGAGATCTTTGGCGGTCATTAAGAACAGCCAATGCCTTCGCAGATGTGCTCCACAAAGGAAGGGCCTGAGAAGTGTGTTTTTAAAAGTTGAAAAAAATTAAAATGTGTTCTGTATAGCCCAGTGAGGGTGTGCGTACGTGCGTGTGTGTGCGTGCGTGTGTGTCTGTGTGTGTGTGTGTTTGAAGTAATAAACTATTGAACATATCTAAAGAACATGTATGTTTCTCTGTGGTGGTATGAATAGGAAGGATGAGCCCTTGTCAACAGATCACCTGGATTGCTCAGAGTGAAAGACCAGGTTAGATTCCATTCACCACAGATTTACCCTACAAATGCACCCAACACACTCAGTAATGTTGTTGAGAATTGTTTCTGATCGTACAATATATGGTCTACTCTAGACTACAGCAGTATTACAGTACTCTAGACTACAGCAGTACTACAGTACTCTAGACTACAGCAGTACTACAGTACTCTAGACTACAGCAGTATTACAGTACTCTAGACTACAGCAGTACTACAGTACTCTAGACTACAGCAGTATAACAGTACTCTAGACTACAGCAGTATTACAGTACTCTAGACTAAAGCAGTATTACAGTACTCTAGACTACAGAAGTACTACAGTACTCTAGACTACAGCAGTATTACAGTACTCTAGACTACAGCGGTACTACAGTACTCTAGACTACAGCAGTATTACAGTACTCTAGACTACAGCAGTACTACAGTACTCTAGACTACAGCAGTATTACAGTACTCTAGACTACAGCAGTACTACAGTACTCTAGACTACAGCAGTACTACAGTACTCTAGACTACAGCAGTACTAAAGTACTCTAGACTACAGCAGTACTACAGTACTCTAGACTACAGCAGTATTACAGTACTCTAGACTACAGCAGTATTACAGTACTCTGATCATAATTGCTTGTACTACATACCTGTGAATGTTCATGAAGATTGTAGACAAAAAATAAATTTTGTCTGAGGTTTCCACCCTAAATAAAACATAAGGGGTATGTATGGCGTTTTTTTCAGACCAAATTTATTTTTTGTCTACCTTCACATGTATGTAGGCCAATCAATTCTGATCATAGATCTGCCACCCAGGGGTGTCTAGTCCATTACTAGGCCGAGCAGTGAACAATTTAATTATGTCCACCTGAAAAAAAACATAAGGGGTATGTATGGCGTTTTTTTTTTCATACCAAATTTATTTTTTGTCTACAATCTTCATGAACCTTCACAGGTATGTAGGCCAAGCACTTCTGATCATAGATCTGCCACCCAGGTGTGTCTAGTCCATTACTAGGCCGAGCAGTGAACAATTTAATTATGTCCACCTGAAAAAAAACGTAAGGTATGTATGGGGGTTTTATTTCAGACCAAATTTATTTTTATCTACAATCTTCATGAACCTTCACAGGTATGTAGGCCAAGCAATTCTGATCATAGATCTGCCACCCAGGGGTGTCTAGTCCATTACTAGGCCGAGCAGTGAACAATTTAATTATGTCCACCTGAAAAAAAACGTAAGGGGTATGTATGGCTCTTTTTTTTTTCAGACCAATTTTTTTTAATCTACAATCTTCATGAACATTCACAGGTATGTAGGCCAAGCAATTCTGATCATAGATATGCCACCCAGGTGTGTAGTCCATTACTACGCCGAGCAGTGAACAATTTAATTATGTCCACCTGAAAAAAAACATAAGGGGTATGTATGGCTCTTTTTTTTTCAGACCAAATTTATTTTTATCTACAATCTTCATGAACATTCACAGGTATGTAGGCCAAGCAATTCTGATCATAGATCTGCCACCCAGGTGTGTCCAGTCCATTACTAGGCCGAGCAGTGAACAATTTAATTATGTCCACCTGAAAAAAAACGTAAGGGGTATGTATGGCTTTTTTTTTTTCAGACCAAATTTATTTTTATCTACAATCTTCATGAACATTCATAGGTATGTAGGCCAAGCAATTCTGATCATAGATCTGCCACCCAGGTGTGTCTAGTCCATTACTAGGCCGAGCAGTGAACAATTTAATTATGTCCACCTGAAAAAAAACATAAGGGGTATGTATGGCTCTTTTTTTTTTCAGACCAATTTTTTTTTATCTACAATCTTCATGAACATTCACAGGTATGTAGGCCAAGCAATTCTGATCATAGATATGCCACCCAGGTGTGTAGTCCATTACTACGCCGAGCAGTGAACAATTTAATTATGTCCACCTGAAAAAAAACATAAGGGGTATGTATGGCTCTTTTTTTTTCAGACCAAATTTATTTTTATCTACAATCTTCATGAACATTCACAGGTATGTAGGCCAAGCAATTCTGATCATAGATCTGCCACCCAGGTGTGTCCAGTCCATTACTAGGCCGATCAGTGAACAATTTAATTATGTCCACCTGAAAAAAAACGTAAGGGGTATGTATGGCTTTTTTTTTTTCAGACCAAATTTATTTTTATCTACAATCTTCATGAACATTCACAGGTATGTAGGCCAAGCAATTCTGATCATAGATCTGCCACCCAGGTGTGTCCAGTCGATTACTAGGCCGAGCAGTGAACAATTTAATTATGTCCACCTGAAAAAAAACGTAAGGGGTATGTATGGCTTTTTTTTTTTCAGACCAAATTTATTTTTATCTACAATCTTCATGAACATTCATAGGTATGTAGGCCAAGCAATTCTGATCATAGATCTGCCACCCAGGTGTGTCTAGTCCATTACTAGGCCGAGCAGTGAACAATTTATGTCCACCTGAAAAAAAACATAAGGGGTATGTATGGCGGTTTTTTTTTCATACCAAATTTATTTTTTGTCTACAATCTTCATGAACCTTCACAGGTATGTAGGCCAAGCACTTCTGATCATAGATCTGCCACCCAGGTGTGTCTAGTCCATTACTAGGCCGAGCAGTGAATAATTTAATTATGTCCACCTGAAAAAAAACATAAGGGGTATGTATGGGGGTTTTATTTCAGACCAAATTTATTTTTATCTACAATCTTCATGAACCTTCACAGGTATGTAGGCCAAGCAATTCTGATCATAGATCTGCCACCCAGGGGTGTCTAGTCCATTACTAGGCCGAGCAGTGAACAATTTAATTATGTCCACCTGAAAAAAAACGTAAGGGGTATGTATGGCTCTTTTTTTTTTCAGACCAATTTATTTTTATCTACAATCTTCATGAACATTCACAGGTATGTAGGCCAAGCAATTCTGATCATAGATCTGCCACCCAGGTGTGTAGTCCATTACTACGCCGAGCAGTGAACAATTTAATTATGTCCACCTGAAAAAAAACATAAGGGGTATGTATGGCTTTTTTTTTTTCAGACCAAATTTATTTTTATCTACAATCTTCATGAACATTCACAGGTATGTAGGCCAAGCAATTCTGATCATAGATCTGCCACCCAGGTGTGTCCAGTCCATTACTAGGCCGATCAGTGAACAATTTAATTATGTCCACCTGAAAAAAAACGTAAGGGGTATGTATGGCTTTTTTTTTTTCAGACCAAATTCATTTTTATCTACAATCTTCATGAACATTCACAGGTATGTAGGCCAAGCAATTCTGATCATAGATCTGCCATCCAGGTGTGTCCAGTCCATTACTAGGCCGAGCAGTGAACAATTTAATTATGTCCACCTGAAAAAAAACGTAAGGGGTATGTATGGCTTTTTTTTTTTCAGACCAAATTTATTTTTATCTACAATCTTCATGAACATTCATAGGTATGTAGGCCAAGCAATTCTGATCATAGATCTGCCACCCAGGTGTGTCCAGTCCATTACTAGGCCGAGCAGTGAACAATTTAATTATGTCCACCTGAAAAAAAACGTAAGGGGTATGTATGGCTTTTTTTTTTCAGACCAATTTTTTTTTATCTACAATCTTCATGAACATTCACAGGTATGTAGGCCAAGCAATTCTGATCATAGATCTGCCACCCAGGTGTGTCCAGTCCATTACTAGGCCGAGCAGTGAACAATTTAATTATATCCACCTGAAAAAAAACATAAGGGGTATGTATGGCGTTTTTATTTCAGACCAAATTTATTTTTATCTACAATCTTCATGAACATTCACAGGTATGTAGGCCAAGCAATTCTGATCATAGATCTGCCACCCAGGTGTGTCCAGTCCATTACTAGGCCGAGCAGTGAACAATTTAATTATGTCCACCTGAAAAAAAACATAAGGGGTATGTATGGCTTTTTTTTTTTCAGACCAAATTTATTTTTATCTACAATCTTCATGAACATTCACAGGTATGTAGGCCAAGCAATTCTGATCATAGATCTGCCACCCAGGTGTGTCCAGTTCATTACTAGGCCGAGCAGTGAACAATTTAATTATGTCCACCTGAAAAAAAACATAAGGGGTATGTATGGCGTTTTTATTTCAGACCAAATTTATTTTTATCTACAATCTTCATGAACATTAACAGGTATATAGGCCAAGCAATTCTGATCATAGATCTGCCACCCAGGTGTGTCTAGTCCATTACTATGCCGAGCAGTGAACAATTTAATTATGTCCACCTGAAAAAAAACATAAGGGGTATGTATGGCTTTTTTTTTGTCAGACCAAATTTATTTTAATCTACAATCTTCATGAACATTCACAGGTATGTAGGCCAAGCAATTCTGATCATATATCTGCCACCCAGGTGTGTCTAGTCCATTACTAGGCCGAGCAGTGAACAATTTAATTATGTCCACCTGAAAAAAAACATAAGGGGTATGTATGGCGTTTTTATTTCAGACCAAATTTATTTTTATCTACAATCTTCATGAACATTCACAGTTATGTAGGCCAAGCAATTCTGATCATAGATCTGCCACCCAGGTGTGTCTAGTCCATTACTAGGCCGAGCAGTGAACAATTTAATTATGTCCACCTGAAAAAAAACATAAGGGGTATGTATGGCTTTTTTTTTTTCAGACCAAATTTATTTTTATCTACAATCTTCATGAACATTCACAGGTATGTAGGCCAAGCAATTCTGATCATAGATCTGCCACCCAGGTGTGTCCAGTTCATTACTAGGCCGAGCAGTGAACAATTTAATTATGTCCACCTGAAAAAAAACATAAGGGGTATGTATGGCGTTTTTATTTCAGACCAAATTTATTTTTATCTACAATCTTCATGAACATTCACAGGTATGTAGGCCAAGCAATTCTGATCATAGATCTGCCACCCAGGTGTGTCCAGTCCATTACTAGGCTGAGCAGTGAACAATTTAATTATGTCCACCTGAAAAAAAACGTAAGGGGTATGTATGGCTTTTTTTTTTTCAGACCAATTTTTTTTTATCTACAATCTTCATGAACATTCACAGGTATGTAGGCCAAGCAATTCTGATCATAGATCTGCCACCCAGGTGTGTCTAGTCCATTACTAGGCCGAGCAGTGAACAATTTAATTATGTCCACCTGAAAAAAAACATAAGGGGCATGGCGTTTTTATTTCAGACCAAATTTATTTTTATCTACAATCTTCATGAACATTAACAGGTATATAGGCCAAGCAATTCTGATCATAGATCTGCCACCCAGGTGTGTCTAGTCCATTACTATGCCGAGCAGTGAACAATTTAATTATGTCCACCTGAAAAAAAACATAAGGGGTATGTATGGCTTTTTTTTTGTCAGACCAAATTTATTTTTATCTACAATCTTCATGAACATTAACAGGTATATAGGCCAAGCAATTCTGATCATAGATCTGCCACCTAGGTGTGTCCAGTCCATTACTAGGCCGAGCAGTGAACAATTTAATTATGTCCACCTGAAAAAAAACGTAAGGGGTATGTATGGCTTTTTTTTTTTCAGACCAAATTTTTTTTAATCTACAATCTTCATGAACATTCACAGGTATGTAGGCCAAGCAATTCTGGTCATAGATCTGCCACCCAGGTGTGTCTAGTCCATTACTAGGCCGAGCAGTGAACAATTTAATTATGTCCACCTGAAAAAAAACATAAGGGGTATGTATGGCTTTTTTTTTTTAAGACCAAATTTATTTTTATCTACAATCTTCATGAACATTCACAGGTATGTAGGCCAAGCAATTCTGATCATAGATCTGCCACCCAGGTGTGTCCAGTTCATTACTAGGCCGAGCAGTGAACAATTTAATTATGTCCACCTGAAAAAAAACGTAAGGGTATGTATGGCTTTTTTTTTTTCAGACCAATTTTTTTTTATCTACAATCTTCATGAACATTCACAGGTATGTAGGCCAAGCAATTCTGATCATAGATCTGCCACCCAGGTGTGTCCAGTCCATTACTAGGCCGAGCAGTGAACAATTTAATTATGTCCACCTGAAAAAAAACGTAAGGGGTATGTATGGCTTTTTTTTTTTAAGACCAATTTTTTTTTATCTACAATCTTCATGAACATTCACAGGTATGTAGGCCAAGCAATTCTGATCATAGATCTGCCACCCAGGTGTGTCTAGTCCATTACTAGGCCGAGCAGTGAACAATTTAATTATGTCCACCTGAAAAAAAACATAAGGGGTATGTATGGCTTTTTTTTTGTCAGACCAAATTTATTTTATCTACAATCTTCATGAACATTCACAGGTATGTAGGCCAAGCAATTCTGATCATAGATCTGCCACCCAGGTGTGTCTAGTCCATTACTAGGCCGAGCAGTGAACAATTTAATCATGTCCACCTGAAAAAAAACGTAAGGGGTATGTATGGCTTTTTTTTTTTCAGACCAATTTTTTTTTATCTACAATCTTCATGAACATTCACAGGTATGTAGGCCAAGCAATTCTGATCATAGATCTGCCACCCAGGTGTGTCTAGTCCATTACTAGGCCGAGCAGTGAACAATTTAATTATGTCCACCTGAAAAAAAACGTAAGGGGTATATGGCTTTTTTTTTTTCAGACCAATTTTTTTTTATCTACAATCTTCATGAACATTCACAGGTATGTAGGCCAATCAATTCTGATCATAGATCTGCCACCTAGGTGTGTCCAGTCCATTACTAGGCCGAGCAGTGAACAATTTAATTATGTCCACCTGAAAAAAAACATAAGGGGTATGTATGGCTTTTTTTTTTTCAGACCAAATTTATTTTTATCTACAATCTTCATGAACATTCACAGGTATGTAGGCCAAGCAATTCTGATCATAGATCTGCCACCCAGGTGTGTCTAGTCCATTACTACGCCGAGCAGTGAACAATTTAATTATGTCCACCTGAAAAAAAACGTAAGGGCTTTTTTTTTTTCAGACCAAATTTATTTTTATCTACAATCTTCATGAACATTCACAGGTATGTAGGCCAAGCAATTCTGATCATAGATCTGCCACCCAGGTGTATCCAGTCCATTACTAGGCCGAGCAGTGAACAATTTAATCATGTCCACCTGAAAAAAAACATAAGGGGTATGTATGTATGGCGTTTTTTTTTCAGACCAAATTTATTTTTTGTCGTGTACTACTACTGTCTTCATAGTGTAAATAGTATTCTATACAACTACTAGCATTGTTGTTGAGTGTAGTATACCAATTCTGTTTCAATAGGTCAATAATTACCTTTCCAGTACACTGCCCATGTTTCTACCAGGGAGACGTCTTGAAGAAGCGATGATCACAACCAGATCAGCTGTTCTCTGGGCTTTAACCCCTTCATTACAGAAGTATCTCATTATTAAAACACACATTCCTTGCAGGACTCGAACCACCAACCTCTTGCATGGAAGGCAGTGCTAGTTACCTCTGAGCCACTGCATCCCCTCCACACTCTGGCGTCTTCTCTGGGCGTATTTCATCCTGTTCTTCACAGAAGTATTCTCAATCTTAAAACACACGTTCCCACCAGGGATCAAACCACCAACCTCTTGTTTGAGAGGGAGGGACTCTTACCTCTAGACCACCACGACCACACCTCAAAATCTGCTGGAGTCTTGAGTATTTCTCATTATGTATGATATATAATATGAAGTCAATATTGAGAGAACGGGATTTGAATCCACGCTGGAAAAGCAGCACTAACACTAAGCTGCATTCCTACCTACTGAGTTGCCCAATTATACAAAACATTATTTCACATTCACATAGAAGACCATCTGCAGATCTGCTGCGTTTATATTAATCGTCTAAGTAGCCTGCAACTGAAGCTTTGCACTTAATCCAACATTTCTAATTACTGATTTAACACACTAAAAACAAAAGCGCACACACACACGTCATCAGTTTGAGTGCACTTTTTTAATTGCATGAAAAAAACTTGGACCTTGGACTTAATTGCATGAAAAAAAACTTGGACCTTGGACTTGGACCTCAAGCAGCACAATTGCTCACTTTTTCTCACAGGATCATATATCAGATCATATCATATATATGATCAGATCCTCCTTTTTTCTCACAGGATCATATATCAGATCATATCATATATATGATCAGATCAGATCCACACAAACAAGGATTCTAAACATTCTGGAATGGAACTTCCGGATGGACAGCAGGGTTCCGACATTGCCACGGTAACAGAGGACCGGAAGGCCCTGTTTGAATTCTGAGACGTGACCTTCCCTGACCTTCGTCTAGAGGTCGACCTCTGATCCAACATGAGTCACCACACAGCTGATTCCCACCCACTCCAGTCAGGGTTGCATTTTGGGGGAGAATTCAAACAGGGCCAAAGAAACAGGTAGTGAAGTGGACGTTGTTTCATTAGCGCCTCCTGCAGGCCAATGCCCTGAATTACATATAATGTCCAGCTGTAAAATAACATCAAGAAATAAAAATTAGTTAATTTAACAGTTCACAAAAAATGTTTTTATAAAACGAAAAGGAATTGATGAAGAATCTACAGCGTTAGCAGACAGAACAGACCAGAGTGATGGATAGAGCCAGGAGGAAGAGGGGATATTAAACTAGATACTGAAGCAGAGGAGTGAGGGTCCGATCGTTGGTTTACTTAATCTGAAATGCATTGCTTAGCCTTTCCATCCCTCCTTCCATCCATCCATCCCTCCATTCATCCCTTTTCTCTCTCTCTCCCTTCAGTACCCTGGAGAGATTAAAATCAAACTTAGACTAGGCCATTTGATGATTAGATGACAGGTAATATAAAATGCTGACCAGGACAGACAGGTAGCCAGTGGAATTGACATACAGTAGAATGAGTTCAGAGTAAATACTACTCAGTCTAATCTAAAGACTCAATATTTAAAGAGACTGTTTGTTCCCAGGCACAGATGCCTTGGAGGGGTACCTCAGTCAGCACAAACACATATCAGACACACCCTTCATCATCATCATCCCAGTTGGCATGGAAAGTTTGACCGTGCCTTACCCAATCAACAAGCAGGTTGCATTTGACAGCGATTCTGATAGGCTAGCGTGATTCATACCTCTTAGCCTGCTGTTGGTCAGGTACACCTCTGTCTCTGTCTGTTACAGGCCAGGTATGTTACAGGCCAGGTATGTTACAGGCCAGGTATGTAACAGGCCAGGTATGTAACAGGCCAGGTATGTTACAGGCCAGGTATGTTACAGGCCAGGTATGCAGTCTGAAATGGGGGGGGGGGGGGGGGTCTGCCGACCTGGCATGCCTGGGGATTGAAATCAAGTGCACCCCATATGAGGTGACAGCTTAATGCCATGACAATAAGAGTGAACCTCAAAGCGCTGGGAATCTGGTGGTAGTTGATATACGTGAGCACTGATGGAGAGGAAGCTAGATCAAGCTTTCTATACCCTTTTAGATTTAAGTTAGTTTATATTAAGATATTAAGATATTAAAGTTAATCAAAACTGATCTTGCAAATCCGTTGCAAATATAAAAAATAAAATAAACAATAAAAAAAAGAACGAAACCAAAGAAAAAACACAAACGAGTTTGTTCCCTAGCAACCACCCAGCCCTCCCCCCGCCGGCATTTGCATAACTCCTCCCAGTCCCGTTGTGATGTCACGGTGTTCTCCCATGCGATTCTATTTGTCCTTCTTGGTCTCCGTCTCCTCCTCCCGGGCGTCGACCTCGGCCTCTGGCTCCTCCTCTTCGTGCAGAGGCGGGAACTGTGATTGGCCTGTCTTGTCGTCGCGGCTGGCCTTGCCCTTGTCGAGCTTCTTGGACTTCTGGTAGAGCTCGTTCAGGTTGAACTCACGGATGATGTTCTCCTGGGAACAGGGAGAGGGTTAGTATCTCCAGACCAGACGATCAGGGTCTCCTCACGGATGATGTTCTCCTGGGAACAGGGAGAGGGTTAGTATCTCCAGACCAGATGTTCTCCTGGGAACAGGGAGAGGGTTAGTATCTCCAGACCAGATGTTCTCCTGGGAACAGGGAGAGGGTTAGTATCTCCAGACCAGATGTTCTCCTGGGAACAGGGAGAGGGTTAGTATCTCCAGACCAGACGATCAGGGTCTCCATCTTCCTAACGCCTGGCGGGGTTCTCCATGTGGAACGCCGGAACGAGAACGCTCCAGTAACAAACCTGAACAAAGCTACGCCCTAAAGACTTTGGATTGGTTCAAACCTGAACAAAGCTACGCCCTAAAGACTTTGGATTGGTTCTGCAATGCAGGGTTTTTTCAACTCTCAAATCGTTTCCACCCAGTTTAAGTGACGAAACCTGAATGAGTTCTCAGTCTATAGTTGAGCAAAGCATCTAGAGACTGACTTGTTAGTCTAACAGAGGGAGGGAGGGAGGGAGGGAGGGAGGGAGGGTGAGTGAGTGAGTGAGTGAGTGAGTGAGTGAGTGAGTGAGTGAGTGAGTGAGTGAGTGAGATTGTGTGTGTGTCTCACCTCAGTGAAGCTCCAGGACACAGCCCTACCCTTCTTGTCCACCTGGGGGCGCCTCATCACCTCCTTACCCCCCTGGAACAGAACCAGAGAGGGCAGCTGCTTGGACAGAGGGGAGGAGCTCACCTTGTACCTGGGGGAGGGAGAGAGGAGGGAGAGAAAAGGAGGAGAGAGGGTGGGGAGGGGGAGAGAGGAGAGACGGGGAAGAGAAGGAGTGTGGGAGGAGGTAGAGATGGGGCAGGGAGAGAGAGAGAGGGAGAGAGAGAGAGAGAGAGAGAGAGAGGGAGGGAGGGAGAGGGAGGGAGAGAGAGAGAGAGAGAGGGAGGGAGAGAGAGACAGAGAGGAGAGAGAGAGAGAGAGAGAGAGAGAGAGAGAGAGAGAGAGAGAGAGAGAGAGAGGGGGAGAGAGAGAGAGAGAGAGACGCAGAGGGTCAGACAGACAGAGGAACAGAACATACACAGTGAGCAAGTGATAAAACAGAGATCCCACAGTTCAGGACATGGGGGGGTTAGGGTTCAGAGTTCAGGACACGGGGGGGTTAGGGTTCAGAGTTCAGGGGTTAGGGTTCAGAGTTCAGGACACGGGGGGGTTAGGGTTCAGAGTTCAGGACACGGGGGGGTTAGGGTTCAGAGTTCAGACCTACTTCTTAGACACTTCCCCATAGCGGCCGATGTCCACCTTCCCAAACTTGAGGCCTGCACAGCTGTACCTGCACACGCAGTGGAACACACAACCGGGTGTTTGAGTGTGTGTGCTTGTAACCATCGTGTAATAGGAAGATGTTGGGGTGTGTGAGTGTATTTGGGGCGTGTGTGTGTGTGTGTGGTCTTACTTGAGGGAGAGGTCTGCGTAGACGGCAGCGAAGGACTGACACTCTGGAGACCAGTTGGCAAAGAACTCCACGATCCACGTCACACGGCTGTCCCTCTCCAGCTCATCCTACACACACACACACACACACACACACACACACACACACGCACATATGTATATACACACGCACATATATTATATATATGTATACACACACACATCACTCATTTATGAATGTGAGCAGTACTCTGGTCATCTCAGTCACGCATGTGGTCTTGTTTACATAACGATCAACTCAAATATTAAATAAATGTGGATAGGCCTACTTTAGACTAAAAAAATGTGGATAGGCCTACTTTAGACTAAATAAATGTGGATAGGCCTACTTTAGACTACATTTGATGGATGAAATGTATTTAAATGGAAACTGTACTGTTATACCAGCTACTATAACAACACAAACAAAAACGAAAAATTTGTCAGCAGCAGTGTATGAGCAGCAGTGTGTGAGCAGCAGGGTATGAGCAGCAGTGTGTGAGCAGCAGTGTGTGAGCAGCAGG
>NC_140253.1:1308402-1314300 GCF_949987555.1 Borostomias antarcticus
GATGTATGCCCAAAAAATTACAAAATTCTACTTTTGTTGTAATCTTATATCAAAGTATATAATTTCTTACTTCCTGGAAAACAGTAGGTCACGTGCAATGACGACAACAGGTACCTTAGATTTTAGGCCAATAATCTCACGACATCCACCCGTCAATCAACGCTATCCTTCTATCGAAGGATATCCATATACATATCCACTTCATACATGCACCTGCCACATATCCACTTCATACATGCCAGGTTGACGAGAAAATCACCAGACAGACAGACAGACAGACAGACGGACGGACAGACAGTCCCTGCCCTTTAGAGAGAGATTGGTAGTGACCTAAATGAAGCAGCACTGTGACCAGTATGTCTCTCAGATGCATTGTGGGAGCAGGTTGAGGTCACACATCCACACGTTGCTAGCGCCGGCACCGACTCACTCATCTCAGATGGAGAATACACCGACTCACTCATCTCTCATCTCACTCATCTCAGATGGAGAAACACTTTTGGCTTCATTTTAATTATTTAATCTCTTTACATTTTCACAAAGAAGAGCAGCACTTCAAAACACATACAGGAACAGTGATCCACCACAAACGCAGCAGTTTCTAATCTGATGTTATTTACAAAAATCCACAGGTTTCCCCCACACTATCTCCAATGATTCATACTACAATACAACAAATATTATAACTTATATGATAATAATTTATATATCCATTGCCATGAATTGGAACAGTCTAAGGACCCTGGCACTTTATAGACACACAACACACAACAGGCACTAAAACGCACACTAATGCAATGTATATTACACACTATTACAGAATCATCATCAATTAATTAAAAATGTCCATAGACTATCAAGTACACTAAAGTGCACAGTTAATTCATGAACTAAACGTGTTCAAGTAGCAGCCATATATGACTCTACACTGCCTGTTTCTGCCTTGAAACAAACCAAGCCATTCCAAGGCATTTTGTTTTAAAATTATTATAAAGCACACATATTTGACCCATGAAATCACTTGATTCGTTTTCACAGAATATCAGTATAATTTTGATTCAAGCACTTTTCACATATGTCACTCAAAAAACACTTGAGTCAATGTATGTGAACCAAAATAAAATGATGTATCTATTAACATGTAATTTCATGATACATAATCACAGAGTTCAATCTACATTCTTTGGAAACAGATTTCCAAAATGATTTTACATTCCAAAATGAGCTACATCCAATTCTAGGCTGTGCATGCACGAAACCTCACTGGGCAGAGCTAAGCTCTGATTGGTCAATACATTGGCCAGAACGAGCTGTGACTGGCTGATTGGATGACCTGTCCACAAACAAAAACCCTTAAAGCTGCAGCGTGTGATTTTTAATGGAGAAAAAAAACGGTGAGTTTGAAACTTAGTTAACCATGTCATCCAACGTTGTCATCGACCGCCCTACGATGGCGATTGTTTGGTCACAGTAAACTGGTATTTCAATTGCAACACTCTCGTCATAGATTTAACCGTTTATTGCTACAAATGGAATCCAGTTAGGCTTAGCGCTGATGTTGCTCCCAGAATGCTTCCTGGATCAGCCAAGCGAGCAGCATGCTAAACCAAAACAGGAAGTGCACCACAAAAAAAACTAGCCTCGTAAGACCATCCTGATCTCGGAAGCTCACATTCAGATCAGTCTGGACTTCCTTTGTCTCATCTTGAACGATTTCTCTCCAATTACATTCCGACCGGGCCAATCAGGGGCAGTGTTCTGACTGCTGTTCTGATCCCCAGTAGAACGTAGCCCCTGATTGGTTCCCGTGGCAAAACTGTCTCCTGAAGCAATGAGCAGTAATGTTAATGTTAGTAGAATAAACTCAGCCATAAGTGCAGTAGGTGCTCAAGAGAGCGAGCGTCGCCTGTCTGAGCACCAGAGAGCAAAACCAGGACCAAAGACAAAGTGCAAAACTAATAAATACAAGTACAAGACCAAGGTAGAAGCGAGAAGCCATGACAGGGTTCCCAGCCAGCAGGGAGGAGGCTAGCCTCACTCAACACAGCGCTCAGGTAGAGGCTGAGGCTAGACTCACTCAACACAGCGCTCAGACTGAGGCTAGACTCACTCAACACAGCGCTCAGGTAGAGACTGAGGCTAGCCTCACTCAACACAGCGCTCAGGTAGAGACTGAGGCTAGCCTCACTCAACACAGCGCTCAGGTAGAGAGTGAGGCTAGACTCACTCAACACAGCGCTCAGGTAGAGACTGAGGCTAGACTCACTCAACACAGCGCTCAGGAAGAGACTGAGGCTAGACTCACTCAACACAGCGCTCAGGTAGAGAGTGAGGCTAGACTCACTCAACACAGCGCTCAGGTAGAGAGTGAGGCTAGACTCACTCAACACAGCGCTCAGGTAGAGACTGAGGCTAGACTCACTCAACACAGCGCTCAGGTAGAGACTGAGGCTAGACTCACTCAACACAGCGCTCAGGTAGAGACTGAGGCTAGACTCACTCAACACAGCGCTCAGGAAGAGACTGAGGCTAGACTCACTCAACACAGCGCTCAGGTAGAGACTGAGGCTAGACTCACTCAACACAGCGCTCAGGAAGAGACTGAGGCTAGACTCACTCAACACAGCGCTCAGGTAGAGACTGAGGCTAGACTCACTCAACACAGCGCTCAGGTAGAGACTGAGGCTAGACTCACTCAACACCACGCTCATTTAGAGACTGAGGCTAGCCTCACTCAACACAGCGCTCAGGTAGAGACTGAGGCTAGACTCACTCAACACATTCCTACAGGTCATTCATCGCAAAAAGTGGGTGAAAAAAACGTGCATTGCAGAACCAATCCGAGGTGTTTAGGGCGGTCCTTCCTAACGGGGCGGTGAATGTTTTGTGTTTATTCTCCACCCTATTGGAGACGAGGCGGTGGCTCTGATTGGTCAGTTTTAGGTGCTGTTCTAGCGACGATTTTCAAAGGGGACGTCTCCAGACGCTCGGACGCAGAGATGGAAAGTCAGAGACTCTGAGGGGGCGGGGCTAGTGGACGTCAGCGCGCCGATGTGCGCAGCTTTGGTGAAGCAGAGAGCAGAGTCAGAGAGTCGTTTAGTACCCCGTTCAGACTACACAATATTTTTATCTTTTACAATGGTCACCATGTCAGATTAGGCGATCGCAGTTTCATGACCATGCGCGAGTTCAGGTAGTCTGGTCAATAAATTGTTAGTCATGGAAGAAGCACGGTATTCAAGCTTTATTTATACTCAAAATGATGGTGGCGGGTATTGTGCCGAATTCCGACTCCACAGCAGAATCTGCCTCACTAAAGCTACAGTTGAAGTATTACGTTTTTGCCTGGGATTCATCCCTCTTATCTACTGACTCAGTAGCCGACCATCCAGTGACCTAAATATGCAGGCGAACCACAATAAACGTGAGGGGGATTAATAATAGGCTATGACTTTATACTGTATGAATAGGCCTATTACTTGTAAACTATAATGTAGGTTCCTATTCCAAGTGTCCTTGTAGTTTATTTCCATGGACAGCAGTAGCTAACCATAGGTTCACATTGCGATGTGGTCATCTTAAAACCTAAACAGCCTCGCTTTCTGTGACAAGTCGCTCCTCTTGTGATGTCCTGGTCTTTGCTGAGTGGTAGAAACTATAAACAGTTGTTTTGTCAGAAGAGCGCAGATCGAACTAAGCGAGAAAGGGAGTGGGATTCTCCCAGGGAGTCGGGATTCAGCGCAAGCTGTGTTGCTCAGAGTCAAAGAAGAAAAATAAAATAAATTAAAGGCGATTGTGGACCCGTTCCTGGGTGTTAGAAGAGGACAGTATGGGCTGTCTATTCTTCAAGGAGAACTTGAGGTAACGGATGTGTTAACATGTAAAGAACCCTGTCATCCTATTGGTCAACGTCAAGGTACGTTGTAGGCATGGTCGCAGCAGATGTCAGACTAGGCAGGAAAATACTATTTTTTTTGACATGCTAGACTTTTTGTCGGGGTGTCGTAGGACGTCCCCGACGCCAAATTGCTGATCTTTGATTCTGTCACACTAGAAGGGGTTTCGGCTTTCCCGATGTGCATAATCAGACCAGACGCTGGACACTTTGTCTGCGACTAAAAATCGGCCCAAAATCGGGCTGAATTTGTGTAGTATGAGAAGGCCATAAACAGACTGGCTTGGCGCCAGAATGGGCTGATTGGAGAATAAATGATTCATTGATTGATCGATTGATTGATTGATTGGTTGATTGGTTGATTGATCAGTGGACTGTCATCTGATTCAAATTGAGGTGTATCATGGCTTCCGTGTCCTGAGCTATAAATGACCCGTGAAATGTGACTGAAAAGTTAATAGTTAACGAAAAGGGCCACTTCCCTGTGCCATAGTGATTATGTGTGTGTGTGTGTGTGTGTGTGTGTGTGTGTGTGTGTGTGTGTGTGTGTGTCGGTCGTGGCCAATGATCTCATAACCATGAAAATAAGAACCTGAACTTTTGTTATATGATGACATCTTCACTTCACATCGTCACCGTAGAAACCGGAGAGGTCTTCACCAGAATACGCCATCATACCTCCTGGTCACATTCCCAAACCTCGCCACCCGCATCCCCATTTGGGCAGGTTCGGAGGTGTCCGTTATCTGATTGGCCGAGAGACACTTTCTCCTCCAATGATTGGCTTGTGGCTTCCCTATCACGCTTGGCCTTCCTTTTCCTGAGGTTTCTACGGTGATAGAGTAGGTATCCGGGCAACAGGAAGCCGGCCAAAGAGAAGATGAGCAAGGAGAAGTTGATCTGTTGATTGGAGGAGAGAGCTGTCAGTCACAGGTGAAGGGTGAAGGCAGGGGTGAGTTCAATCTGAAAACAGTGTGCACCGTTTTGCTACGGTTTCCAGGTTGAGCGATATGTTTCCTAAAAACGGTGTGAAACGGTGTGCTTTGAAGTAGGTTTTCTCTTGTTTGGTGGGTGTGTCAGATGTGGTAGCCAATCAGCAGAGTGATACATAAGCCCCGCCACCCCTACTCCCTGATGAACCAGCCCTACAAACAGACATTTTGGTTATGATGTATATTAATACAAATTGTATTATAGTAGCATATATGATCATATGTCATGTACACTACAGTGCCAGGGCCCTCTGTTTTGTCAGGGAGCAGTGAAGTAGAGGAGATAGGCAGTGCTGGTAGTACAGATGACGAGGGAGGAGGAAGGGACACAGAGAGAGACGAGGAAGGTGAGGGTGTTTCTTAGAGGGCATCAAGTCTTGCATCAATAGTGAATTCCATTACTGTATGCAGAAATATAAGCAGTGTTTCAACTTCCTGGCAAAAAGTGCATGTGTGCTTCATAGGGGCCCCTGGTGATATCTTTTCATGGGGCCCAGAATTCCTGGGAGCGCCCCTGTGTGTGTGTGTGTGTGTGTGTGTGTGTGTGTGTGTGTGTGTGTGTGTGTGCGCTCACCCAGTAGGGGTCTCCGTGCAGGGGTCCCAGCATGACGACGAAGAGCGGCTGCTGCAGGAGGGCAAACACGGCGCTGACCAGCGACTGCAGGCCCGTCAACGTCCCAAAGTGATTGGACGGATACCTGGAGGGGGGCGGGGCCGGAACGCAACAGCGACGTCAACTCTGAATCGTTGTGTGTATGAATAATGTCGGCTTAGATGCTGAAGCCATGAATGACTATTATGAATGAATGAATGAATGAATGAATGAATGAATGAATGTTATTCTGAGACGGGGCTGTCGTGTCCAGAGGGTCACACACACACGCGCACACACACACACACACACACACACACACGCGCACACACACACTTACACAGCAGCGTAGAGGCCGCCACAGCAGGAGTGGATGAAGCCCCCGGACCACCGTGTGGAGGATGAAGGAGACCACCTAA
>NC_140253.1:1314500-1319500 GCF_949987555.1 Borostomias antarcticus
GAACACTGTCTACTCCCTCCACTGAACACTGTCTACTCCCTCCTCCACTGAACACTGTCTACTCCTCCACTTACCACTGTCTACTCCCTCCACTGAACACTGTCTACTCCCCTCCACTGACACGTTACTCCTCCACTGAACACTGTTTACTCCCTCTGAACACTGTTTACTCCCTCCACTGACACTGTCTACTCCCTCCACTTAACACTGTGTACTCCCTCCACTGAACACTGTTTACTCCCTCCACTTAACACTGTCTACTCCCTCCACTGAACACTGTCTACTCCTCCACGTAACACTGTTTACTCCTCCACTGAACACTGTTTACTCCCTCCACTGAACACTGTTTACTCCCTCCACTGACACTGTTTACTCCCTCCCTGAACACTGTCTACTCCCTCCTCCACTGAACACTGTCTACTCCCTCCACTGAACACTGTTACTCCCTCCACTGAACACTGTTACTCCTGGCTCTGCACTTTGTATGTATGATACTGTTTTGTATGTGTTTAGTACGGTATGTGTATAAAAACTGTTTGTAATGTGTGAAAGCACAAGTGTTGCTATTCGTAATTTATTCTAATTCAAATTATATATATATTTTAATTTTTGTGTGCAATGACAATAAGAAAACTGAACACACACACACACACTCACTCATATACACACACAGCAGAGCGACCACCAACCTACTGTAACCCCGAACTCCTGGAAGAACACTTTGTCTGGGAGAGTTTTTAGATGACCTCTCCCCCTCTCTACCCCCCCCCCCCAGCAGCACGAGCTGATGTCGTAGAAGGACAAGTGACCACACCTCCATGTTGGCAGACCTGCTGTCCTGACCAACCACGCGCTCCCGCCGTTGCCACCAGCAACTGCCAACATTGCTATGACAAAGTCACAGTCAAAGTCAGTTTTATTTGTCACATCACATACTCCATTCATACTCCATTTCATACTCCGTTCATACTCCCATTCATACTCCATTCATACTCCATTCATACAAGTATGATGTGCAGTGAAATGTACTGCCTAATACATATTGTGTAGCATATATATGTATATATACATCTAGTATATTACTGTATATCACACAGTTACATTTACAGTTGTGTTAAATAACTAGATATACGACCACCAACTGTCAATCTCGTCTTACAGACGTAGCTCAAACAGGAGAGAAGAGGGGAGGAGAGGAGGAGAGGAGAGAGAGAGGAGAGAGAGGAAGGAGGAGAGGAGAGGAGAGGAGAGGAGAGGAGAGGAGAGGAGAGGAGAGGAGAGGAGAGGAGAGGTGTGGAGGGGAGGAGAGGAGGAGGGGAGAGGAGGGGAGAGAAGAGGAGAAGAGGAGAGGAGAGGAGAGGAGAGGAGTGGAGAGGAGAGGAGAGGAGAGGAGAGGAGAGGAGAGGAGAGGAGTGGATAGGAGAGGAGAGGAGTGGAGGAGAGAATGTTCAGTCAAAGAATGGAGGAATCAAACTGCTTTGGAATGTTGTTCTAAATCATCTGGGAACAATCCTAGAACCGAGCGAGTTCCACGTTCTACAGAACACTGGCGCAGGCTCTTTCCTCTGCACTGTTCAGTACTGTCCACTACCTTCAAACTAGACAGAACACAGGATACCCAGTTTGAAGCTCTTATGTCTGATTTTTTGTTAAGGGTCAAGGGTTATGTTTAGGGTTCGATTTAGGGGTTTTCTGGGGTTGTAGGGTTAGGTTTAGGGTTAGAGTTAGGGGTCAATGTCAAGCTGTGTACCTAGGACTGGAATGAGGAAGTGATTAGTGCTGATAAGATACTGTAAGGACAAGCGATTACAAGGATTACAATGTACCTGTACTTGTAACTCATGGCAAATAAACTTTCTATTCTATTCTATAGGTTATGTTTAGAGTTAGGTTTATATTTCATGGCTACAGTTAGGGTTAAGGGGCCCCACAAGGATATAAATGCTCAATTGTGTGTGTGTCTGTGTGTGCGTGAGTGTGTAGGTGTGTGTGTGTGTGTGTGTGTGTGTGTGTGTGTGTGTGTGTGTGGTGTGTGTGTGTGTGGTGAGAGGTTTGATTAACACTAGAAGCGCTGAGCTGTTTTTCGTACAGGCTCCCGGGCGTCACATCCTATTGTCCTATTGTTCTTCCTAGTGACCCGTCAGTCTCCATCTCAATAGTGCATTTCAACTATTTCCCCTGGAGCATAAAGTACACTATCTATCACTATCTATCACTATCTATCACTATCTATCACTATCTATCACCATCTATCACTATCTATCACTATCTATCTGACATGTCTGATGACATCATGATCCCCAAACAATATACACTTGGTAGTACAATGGAGAAATGAGTTCAGATCGTTGCCAAGTCATTCTTTTGTATCACCAGTCGACACTTCATGGGTTCCTGTGAGCAGATCTCATTAACATATTGCCAGCAGTTAACACAGCCCTTGGTTCAATCACCAGCAGGTAACGAAGTTATTCTTGGTTCTATTGCCGCAGGTGACACAGTAAGTATCAATCAACTTCATATACCCCCCCACCCCCCTTTCGCCTGTGAAGATGTTTGGATTAGAGGTTCTCGACCGGCGTTGTCCGGTACAAAGTAGTTCCCCTCCTGCAGCAGGATACCCTCCCATGCAGTGCTGCGGTCAACCCGATATCAAGGGGCGCTGAGCTCTGCAGGCCTGTCGACCTGCATGCACCTCACATTCTGCAGTCAACAAACGTGAGGTGAGTTGGTTCACGGCTAGCTGTTGAAACCAGCTAACTATCTTACCCACATTGCAGCCGTATGTCTCTATGGAGCGTCCCTCAGACGCTTGCGGTGAGAGGAGGAGGACTTGGCGCCGGGGGCGGGACAGAGCCGCTAAACGGTTGGATATCTCAGGGCGAGGCCACGAAGTAGAAACTCTCGAGCTCCTGCCGCCACTGACAACGCTGGACCAGGACTTCTGGGTCTGGGAGGGTGTCCCATTCTATTCCCCTCAAGACTGGGACTCAATTATGCTGATTGAGTTTGGGTTTTGGGGATTTAATTTTTCTTTATTCTTGCTTTTTTTTTTTTTTTTAACGTCTTTGCCATATTTGACAGACAGACAGACAGACAGACAGACAGGCTGGCCGACAGAGAGAGAGAGAGAGGAGAGAGAGATGGATGGATGGATGGATGGATGGATGGATGGATGGATGGATGGATGGATGGATGGATGGATGGATGGATGGATGGATGGATGGATGGATGGATGGATGGATGGATGGATGGATGGATGGATGGATGGATGGATGGATGGATGGATGGATGGATGGATAGATAGATAGATAGATAGATAGATAGATAGATAGATAGATAGATAGATAGATAGATAGATAGATAGATAGGTGTGAATGGCCTTGGCCGGAGTACCAACACTCAAACACATTCACACCTGAGTACCCCTGAGTACCAACACTCAAACACATTCACACCTGAGTACCACTGAGTACCAGCATTCAAAGATGGTGTTTGTGCATAAAAAAAGAAATCCATATTTCTTAGTCATGACAACGTAGACGTGTGTAGTACAGATATTTAGGACAAGCCGGGGTAGGGGGTGGGGATGTCGAACTGACACTGAGGGAATCATTTTACATTTTAGTACCTCAACGTCCGCAGTTCTAGTGTTAAGGCGTCTATTGCTGAGGTGTTTTTCACAATCTATAGTTTACTCTTTCACACACAGCACACGTAAATACAAACAAACTATTCAGAGACATGAAGAGAGGTACACCCAGAGAGAAGACACAGCGGGTTAACACCTCCCGCGTGTGTGTGTATGTGTGTGTGAGAGTGTGTCTGTGAGAGAGAGAAGAGAGAAAGATGACAGTGTGTGAGAGAGAAAGAGAGGAGTGTGTATGTGTGTGAGAGTGAGAGAGAGAGAGAGAGAGAGAGAGAAGAGAGAGAGAGAGAGAAAGAGAGTGTATGTGTGTGTGTGAGAGAAAGAGAGAGAGAGAGAGAGAGAGAGAGAGAGAGAGAGAGGTGTAGATTAGTAGAATAGTAGCATCACAGCTCAGCGTCCCTGGTGAAGCTATGTGCCAACATGGGTACAAGTTAAGCATGTCTGATTGGTGGCTCATGCTATTTACATTGAAGGTCAAAGGTTATTTCCTAAACGGACTGGTGCTGTGGTCATATAACTTTCCCCCTCAGCTGTTTCCCCTGGCGGTGTGTGCGTGCACGCGCGTGACCCCTCCTGCTCTCCTCTGACTCTTTCTCAAGGACGCGCACGTTTTACGTCGTATAACGGCGGCTGACGGAAACCCTAACCCCGTTAACCGACCCGCAA
Source organism: Borostomias antarcticus (assembly GCF_949987555.1). Taxonomy (NCBI): domain Eukaryota; kingdom Metazoa; phylum Chordata; class Actinopteri; order Stomiiformes; family Stomiidae; genus Borostomias; species Borostomias antarcticus. The sequence goes on from NC_140253.1 coordinate 1,318,816, forward strand.
CCCCGTTAACCGACCCGCAACCCAGTTAACCGACCCGCAACCCCGTTAACCGACCCGCAACCCCGTTAACCGACCCGCAACCCCGTTAACCGACGGTGTTTAAGCCCGCAACCCCGTTAACCGACCGACGCCGTTTCAACACGGGCTCTGGGGACACACAACACCCCGGAGCCATAACCTTACCCTACATTAGCCAAGACACACATTCTTTCACATAAAACATGAATTAGTGAAGTGTGGAAGAAGTCAGAAGACGTTCAGATACACATTGGGTTCGGGTGTTAGGTTATTTACCGCATGGTGATAAAAAGCTATGACTTATAAATATAGATAGAAGGAAAAAATAGTATTGATACGCTAATCAATAGGCTACAACACTTGAACTAGGTTGTAATAAGTCAGAAAGTCTAGTGCCGCGCAGCTCATACGTCATTCAGACAGGCGCTCACACACACGTGTGCCAACATTTCTAAACATAGGCTACTAGCCTACTAATATGGGATCAAATCACTTACTTCAGTCTTATCAAATAATCTCTGAAGGTTGATCTTTGGTTATATTTTTGAAGTTCTCAATAGGCTCGAGGTTCCCTTAGAAAGTCGATACTTTTTCCTTTGGGCTTGAAAGAAAGTTTTTTTTTTTTTGTGTCTTTTCCCTGGACGCCCCGCTGAGTCCCCGTAGGTAG
>NC_140253.1:1324500-1332000 GCF_949987555.1 Borostomias antarcticus
TAACCCCAATCCTGCCCTAACCCTAACCCCTATCCTGCCCTAACCCTAACCCCTATCCTGCCCTAACCCTAACCCCTATCCTGCCAGTTAGGAAATGTGAAATTTCAACATGTCCCCCCCGACATGATGCTCTACCCATGAGTTACAGTCCTATAGAACGGGTGGTAGACCATCCTGAAGAGGTAGGCCAACTTCTCAGAACATCGGCAGTAACATTTTACTGTACATTGTACACTGTATCATTTACATGTGACAAATACACTCTGAATATGAATCTGGTCCAAGGGGAACATCTGGACAAGTGTCAGACAGGGTTACATTACATTTACATTAAATTACAGTCGTTTAGCAGATGCTTTTGTCCAAAGCCACTTACAATAATTGCATTTAATGTAGGTAGTCAGTGTGCTACTGTACTACTTGCCAGAACTCACAAGTGCTTCTCCTTTCTAAAACACGACTAAGAGCTGAATCTAGTGCTGAAGCCAAAGTGCAAGAGCAGCAAAATATAAATACAATATTTGCTTAGGAGGGAGGATCCAGGTAGTACTTGAAGAGGTGAGTTTTGAGCCTGTGGTGAAAGATGGGCAGTGACTCTGCTGTCCTGATGTCTGGGCAGTTCGTTCCACCACTGCGGGGCCAGGACAGAGAAGAGCCGTGACCGTGTCGATCGACCCCAGGGGCCTCGGACTGACGGGGCAGCCAGTCTCCCCGAGGTAGCAGAGCGTAGTGGTCAGGAGGGGGGGCAGGGTTTGACCATGGCCTGGTGTCCATCAGGTGTAAGTTGGGGAGGCTCTAGGGAAGAACGGTTGGGAACCACTGTTGTAGAGCATGAATCTGCAGGAGCGTGTGACGGACGTGATTGATGATTGTGTGACGGATGTGTTGAGAATGACAGTTGGTGGTGCGGGATTCCGCCCGGATGTGATTGCCTCATCAAACTGCCTCTGCAGTTGTGACACAGGCCGGTTCCTAGAGAGGGCTGGAGGAAGTACGCATGAGAAAGGTGCAGGGGCTTTCCAAACACATTCCACTGGACCCCTCATATGTACTGGACCCTGGAGGCGGTTTTCTGGGCCCCATCCAAGCTGTCTGTCTATCTGCATGCCTGTCTGTCTATCTGCATGCCTGTCTGTCTGTCTGCATGCCTGTCTGTCTGCATGCCTGTCTGTCTATCTGCATGTCTGTCTGTCTGTCTGCATGTCTGTCTGTCTGCATGCCTGTCTGTCTGCATGCCTGTCTGTCTATCTGCATGCCTGTCTGTCTGTCTGCATGCCTGTCTGTCTATCTGCATGCCTGTCTGTCTATCTGCATGTCTGTCTGTCTGCATGCCTGTCTGTCTGCATGCCTGTCTGTCTGCATGCCTGTCTGTCTATCTGCATGCCTGTCTGTCTGTCTGCATGTCTGTCTGTCTGTCTGCATGTCTGTCTGTCTGCATGCCTGTCTGTCTGCATGCCTGTCTGTCTGCATGCCTGTCTGTCTATCTGCATGCCTGTCTGTCTGTCTGCATGCCTGTCTGTCTATCTGCATGCCTGTCTGTCTATCTGCATGCCTGTCTGTCTATCTGTCTATCTGCATGCCTGTCTGTCTGCCTTCCAGCCTGTCTGCCTATCTGTCTGTCTATCTGCATGCCAGCCTGTCTATCTGCCAGTCTGTCTGTCTGTCTATCTGTCTGTCTGATTAAGAATGCATGCGGAGAGTTCAAAGAACAAGAGTTGCCCAAGTGAAACTATGACTGAACCAGAGAAATGAGGGAAACAGGAATGTACAATACATCAGAGGAATCCCTAGAAGCAGGAAGCCTAACTTTCGGGAAATCTCCCAGGATGCACTCCTTCCCAGGGTCAGGGCCAAAGGGGCGGGGCAGAGACGGTAGCTATTGTATATAAGACAGGAGAAGCATGGAGGACACAGCAAACCAGGTACGGCTTCAAGGGAGGCGCCGCCATCTTCATCACCATCATCTTCATCAGCATCATCTTCATTACCAGCATCTTCATTACATTACAAGCTTCTGAACCATCTTCATCATCATCATCATCACTATCATCACCAGCTCAAGCGCTCTCTTCATCATCTACACAGCATCTTCCTCATCCTCCGCAGCAGTAAAAGCTTCAGAACCATCATCATCATCATCATCATCATCACGAGCATCAACTACTGCTCCGGCATCGTCTTCTTCATCTTCCACCTCCACACTCATTAGAACCTTCAGAACCAGAGACAAACACCAGAACCAGAACCAGGACCAGAACCAGAACCAGAACCAGAACCAGAACCAGAACCAGAACCAGGACCAGAACCAGAACCAGAACCAGAACCAGGCTGCAGTGACTCGTCTTGTATAGAAGACCAAGTGAGTTTCTGTTTTTCTTTCATGGCTCTAAACTTTTCTTCATCCTTATTCTCTTCTGTTCCCTCCTGTCTGCGTTCAGAGTGAAAGTAGGAGTTGATGTATGTGAGAGTAGAACGTCATGGTAACGTAGGAGCTGACCTCTACTGGTCTGTAGGTGTAGTGCTGCTAGTTTTCAATCTCAACTGACCTGGCTAAACGTTTCTCCCCGTTACCTCGTTGCAGTGCATTGTGGGTGCGTGGGTGTGGCCGTGCTGCTGGCCTGGGCGTGCGCGGCCGGTGTGGCGGGGCGGGCGCTGAGGGCGGGGCGGGCGCCGAGGGCGGCGGTGGACATGGACGTCATCGACCTGCTCCACGACAAGCTGAGGGACCACTGCTCCATCCTGAAGAACCAGGTGAGAGGAGGAGAGGAGGAGGAAGAGAGGAGGAGAGGAGGAGGAGAGGAGGAGGAGGAAGAGGTGGAGGAGGAGGAAGAGGAGAGGAGAAAGAGGAGAGGAGAAAGGAGAGGAGGAGAAAAAGGAGAGGATGAGAAAGAGAGGAGAAAGAGAAGGAGAGGGGGAGAAAGAGAGGAGGAGAAAGAGAGGAGGAGAAAGAGAAGGAGAGGGGGAGAAAGAGAGGAGAAAGAGAGGAGGAGAAAGAGAAGGAGAGGGGGAGAAAGAGAGGAGGAGAAAGAGAAGGAGAGGGGGAGAAAGAGAGGAGAAAGAAGGAGAGGTGAAGGAAGGGGGAGTGGAGGGACGGGTGAGAGTGATGTTGGGATTGAGAAAGAGGGAGAGAGAAGACAGATAGAGAGAGAGAGAGAGAGAGAGAGAGAAAAAAAACAGATAAAGGAAGAGAGAGGGTAAAGAAAGAGAGATGGAAATTGTGATTAGAAGCAAAATATGCAGTAAAACATGTTTTGGGGGGGGCTGGTTCAACTGAGCTCACCCTTTCTCTCGTTCAAATCCAGATTTCCATGGATGATCACTGCACAGAACTCCTGCCATGCGACATGGACCTGAAGGTGAGCAAACAGGACGGGGAGGAGCCAATCACACTGTAGTTTTCCTTATCACAGAACCACAGAACTCAAACAACTACAATTGAAGCCCAGCTCATCCCTGTGAATCTCCTGCTGTAACTGACCATCCATACTGACCTCCTGATCCTTCTCCTGTGTGTGTGTGTGTGTGTGTGTGTGTGTGTGTGTGTGTGTGTGTGTGTGTGTGTGTGTGTGTGTGTGTGTAGGATGCTGCATTGAAGCTGTCTGAGTACAAAACGTGCTGGACGATGATCCAGAACAAACTTACTGATTTACACGCCGTGCCGACGCTAAAAGACGACGCCCTTCACTGGAACAGAGATCTGGTCCAACTCCTGGTAAGACCTGGGGCAGGGCCGGACTGGGGGAATATCTCCTGCCCCCGTCAGGCCACGAGCAGAGACGATAACACCTTGTAGACAAGGAGGGGGGATATATTAACTGTAACATCTGATAGACGAAAGTGGGAAGATATTACAGTGGAATAAACCGCTTATAGACCTAGATCACGTCTGTCCGGGTCGAATTCACTGTAAGCGGATGATTATTATTTGACATGAAAAATGTTCTCTATAAATCACTCAAACCAGGTTATGGAGACGTCGTAAGGGCTCTGGGTCATAATGTGGGAATTAACTAAGCAGCAAGTTGATCAATCACAGGGGCGCGTTCAGGAAAGATTTGCTGCTGCGTCTCGTTCTTGGCAGTTTGAGGAGACCACGTTTTCATTGTGAGAAAATGAAAGTGATATTAATGAAATGATTGTTGCCGTCATGATTTCAGTGCACGCAGCACCCAGACTGAATTGCGGTTTCGTTTCACTTCGCATTTCGAAAAGGGACTGGAGCCAGTACCGCGAGGCATAGGAATCCGTGTAAATTTATCATAGTTTAACATTTGTTTATTGTCATTTGACAATTCATGAAAATAAACACTGTTAGCGGATTCCTTGATTACTTGGCTACTAAAAGCGAATTATTTAAACAGCATTTGTATAGGAATGATTCTGTCCCAAGCTTTTCTGTCCATATCAATCGTGATCACTAAGCGGTTTCTGTAACAGAGGAACACCTGGTAGACGAGGAGTGGGAAGGTATTAACTGTAACACCAGGTAGGCTCTGTGCACCAGCTCCACTACTTCCTGAAAGTCACTTGGCATCTTTATTTCCTGTCCTATATGATTGGATTAAGTGATTAATCAGGTATGCGGCAGACCCAGCGCACACCTGATTAATCACTTAATCCAATCATATAGGACAGGAAATAAAGAAGCCAAGTGACTTTCAGGAAGTAGAGAAGCTGGTGCACAGAGCCTATAGGAGGTTGGGAAATATTTTGGGACGCAGCCATAATGGTTATTTCTTCTTCTTCTCCTCCTCCTCCTTCTTCTCCTCCTATGGTGCAGGGAGAGGAGCCCCAGACTGTGAAGTGCCCGAAGGAGCTTGAGCCTGGTTCCTCAGACTTCCACAGCATGTACACGGGAGCCCTGGTCCTCCTGGACAAATGGAGGTCGTGCGTCAGGAAGGTAGAGCAGTTGTGATGCGAGTGGGGAAGCAGCAGAGCAGCGCGCCACCTGAAGGGACCACATCAACCTGCGCACGGCAGCCCGGCACACGGGAGCTAACTGCTTTGAATGTTGAGATTACCCGCTGTTAGATCTCAGACGTTTAATCCACAGCGTAAATTTGTGATTGTGACAGCTGTAGGTCTGAAGAGCACACACACTCACTCACACACACACACACACACAAGAGCAAGCACTCTTGCACAGCGCGCACACACATTAAGCATTAACTTATTTTTCCAAAAGATGTTTTTTGATTTGTATTTAATATTTTTCTATTTATTTAAATTATTTTTATATTTATCTATTGTATCTCTATTTATCTATTGTGATCAACTGTCATTTTGTGTGCACAATTAAATAATTATGTTGGAGATTTGTCAACTGATTGCTGATCAGACTAAGTTCAATTAAATTGTTTGTTCATTTAGTAGCAATAAAAGGCACTTCCATCTAAGTGAAATACATTTTGGAGCTTCTACATTATTTGTGTCATTTTCAATACAACTGGATCAATACCAATACAGTACCTAGCTACTGACCAGAGCTCGTTGTGGTATGACCTGTTTCCTGACTATGCAGGTCAAAGGGTCGGTCACGCTGTTTTAAAACCACCGTCAGTGTAGCCGTTTCCTATCCCTTGACAAAATCACAGAAAAAGGTCAAAGGTCAAACACCTCACTGGACACGTTGGCTCTCTGAAGTTTTTCTAGAATAGAAATTATTTGGTTCTGAATAATTATTCTGGAGAGGAAGAACGAACTCCATCCTCATCCAGACCGCAGAGCAGACGTGCGGCGCTTAAATAAGATTCACAAATAAGAAAATCATCTCTTAAATGAACAGTTTTATTGTAGTTTCAGTCTCATAAAGCATTTCCCCACAAATTGAAATCAACAGTGGTGTGACACAACCGTCAGCCAACGGTAACAATACAAACTCTACAAAAACATATTCCCTTATTCAGTCTCCATGAAAAGACAACGGAATAAAATAACAGAAGAATATTGGTTCCCATAATTCAGTCATGAAGAGTCAGTGTTTATTTCTTTGAAGTCTTTTTTTTTTTTTTTTGCTTATTGGTTGCAGATAAAGACAGTTGCCTAGTCTGTTGAGGAAAGACATGACGAGAATAGAGGAGCACAGAGAAAGAGACAGTACTGCAAGTTTCTCGTTTCTCTCCTGTCGTTTATATCTCCCCCTCCTCTCCTCCTCAGCACAGAGCCCCCTCTCTTCTCTCTAATCCCCCTTCTCTACTACCCTCTGGATCTACTGTACCCTCACCCCTTCATCTCCCCCAACCCTCCTCTCTACATCTCTGTCTACACGCAGACACTCAACAGCACCCCCCACTCCTCGCAGGCACACCTGGGGTACTACAGTTGCCACAATCACAATATCAAATCATCCATTTACCATAGCAGTAATAACAAGAATAATAATAACAATAACAATAATAATACCAAAAAAAATAAACAAACTTGTGCAAGTTGTACAACAAAAACAAAAACAGTAAACAAATGTTTAGCTGGAGAAGTAAGAAGAAGACGTGAAAGATGCTTGACTTCGGCATCCCAGTGGCTGCCATGACACCTCACTCGACAAACAGAACAGACAGAAACATAAAGCAGAAGCCAGCGCTAGCTAGCACGAGCTAGCGAACCAAACCGCTACAGAAGCCTGTGCTAGCTAGCACGAGCTAGCTAACCCCACAGCTACAGCAGCTGTCTCTGTATCCCTCCAAACAGGAAGTGTCTTCCACCGGGAGCAGAAAATACAGGCTACAGGAAACTGCTGGTGGAAGAATGAGGAAATGGCCGAGACTTGTTTCCCGTTGGAACTAACTTTGCATTACGTCATTCCTCCTCCGTGTATATGAACGATCGCGAGCACAGAAACACTGCACTATCCCGCAGGGCTTCAGCCTACAGTTGCTAGCTAGCCTTTAGCTCGGGAAGCTAAGCTAAGTCAGGTCGTTGATCACGAAAGCACGATTCAACACACCACCTCCTCTGTTACACACACCCTTCAGCATCGGGGCAGGCTTCTAACGATTCTTACGATCCCCATTAGCTACTACAACTGCAGCAGCTATTCTTCCTGGGGTCGTCAAACAACTTCAAATGACAATGCAACATGACATCTCATCATCATCCTAATATGAGGTGTGTCTGTTTTGGAGGAGTGTGTAGAGGCCTTTTCAGGGTCGCTACAGTACAGTGATGCCGGGTTCAGACTGGATGCGAGAGCGCTGTGAAGCGTCAACACTCACGCGAGCAGGAGCACCGGGTGTTCACACCGCAAGTGCAGTTTCTCCGTGCTGGTAACCAAGCGACCCCGGTTATCAAGCGACCCTCCTCTGCACGTTAATCACGTGCGTTCGCTCGCGGGAAAAAACGTGGACCAGACGCCGATTCTGGCGCCACAGGGCGCGAGCCGGTGAAAGGAATGGGCGCCAAAAGGAAACAGGCTGCTTTGGCATCTGGTCTGAACCCGGCGTTAGGCATGGAATGAGAAAAACAAACATAGCTTATGGTTATTATCAAAATGAAAAGAAAGCA
>NC_140253.1:1342675-1357675 GCF_949987555.1 Borostomias antarcticus
TCAGCGTCTGTGGTTGTGCTGTGGTTGAGTAGCTCGGTACCTGAATGTTCCTGTGGACTGTGGCTTCCCTGTGGCTGGAACTCTTCAGAAGCACGTCTCTCTGCAAACGCCCAAGGACATCTCTGCTGCTGCAGAGCAATTAGCTGATGTTACAGGTCCCAGGTCAGGGGGGGGGCGTGGGGCCCTGTAACATGTATGTGGTCTGTTTTATCTGTTTTATATTGAAGCAAGAATAAAACGGGAGACGTTAGATAGATATTCATTTTCACAGGCTGTCAGTCGTCTTTAATAAATAAAACTGGAAATGAATCCTTTCTGTATTCATCGTTCCTTTCATTTGTTCTTTCTCTTTTATGTCAACAATTATCTTTCACAGATACATAAGTTACAACATGCATTCCACTTGCACTAATGCAATAACAATGGACTCAATAGACCAATTAATAGCTACAGTAAAGTTATCCTGGTAGCACTAAATGCTACAGTACTGTCTTATACAGTTCACACTACTAGTCTTTAATACTAGTAATTAAAAGTCTCATTACTGCTTTATAGTTAAATGCAATCTATATTATATATGTATATTCAGAATAAACCAGCCTATGCCAAAGAACCAAACTTATACTAAACAGATATTTTGAACGAGGGTTGGTTGATCTGTGTTCTTCAGGTGACCCCGTGTTTCACATCACAACCATATGAACTGTGGGTAATTCCCTCAGGCAAAGTCTGCAGAAACGCAGACTTATGGTAAGAGGGCATGAAGGGCTCAAAATGTCTGCCAGAGAGCCCTCATGTATGGATTTGACAGTGGGACAGTCCTAAGTCCTCATGTACTTGAGGATGTGACAGTGGGACAGTCCTAAGTCCTCATGTACTTGAGGATGTGACAGTGGGACAGTCCTAAGTCCTCACACACTTCCCTACTAGCGGGAACGCGCCTCAAAGTCTGTGAGTCCATAAGGGTGGACATTGGGACTGGGCCTGTCACATTGGGACTGGGCCACACACATCTTCAACTCAGTGCTGTAAAAGGGCTTCTACTCCGAGCGCTGTTTTTACTTTCTTCATCCGGCTCCTCCCACAGCGCATCTATTTCCCTGAGCCAGCCCCTCCCACAGTACCATCCATCTCTATTTCCCTGAGCCTGCCCCTCCTACAGTACCATCCATCTCTATTTCTATGGGTTGTTGTTGTTGTTGTTGCTGTTGTTGTTGCTGGTGTCTTCAGTGGCATCACTGTTGATAAATAAACTGAAGACTGTGAAATAAAAAATAATGACAGTACACAGGCCAGACTGACTCACTTTATTGGTACTACATCAGCAGAAGGCAAGTATTTCTATAATTACATCACATTTACACTACATTCATTTATAGTAGCAGATACTTTTATCCAGTGCAACTTACAATAATTGTATTTAACGTACATGTAGATCAGTGTACTACTACTCACCAGAGAAGTGCATCTCCTTTCTAAACAAATGACTATAATAGATGATATTCACAAAAACCACAATGTAATAGTAAGAATAAAATGATAAAAGTCAAATATGTATAAATGTGTCAAAACATAGGAACAATAGTAGAAATGATCTCTATAATGTAAAACTGTCAACTTGTTGGGTTCTGAGCCCTCGCAGAAAATCCTCAGCAAACTAAATATACATGTCTCGTTATTTACTAAATATAACACTAACATTGTCAAAACAACTACAAAACTGACTGTGGTAATAGTTGAAATATAAAAAAGCTTGGATTAACAAATGCTTGAATATAAAAAGCTATTTATAAAGATGGACCACTGAGTATCTTGGACGCTGGGTGGAATTTGTCCCAAGGCCCGTATCCAGCTGATCCAGGACCAGATCCAGCTGATCCAGGACCAGATCCAGCTGATCCAGGACCAGATCCAGCTGATCCAGCCTCCACTGGACGCTGCTGGACTGTTCCTCTGAGGCATGCTGGGAAGTATGATGTCGATCAGAGAAGACTTTGAGTTCATTTTTGCATTAGGACGTGTTGGTTTAGTTATTAATCGAAATGTAGATTAATACACATATCCTTAGAGCTGTCAGAGGTTTTTCCCAATCAAAGTTAACATGGCCCATAATTAGCAGCTCTGTAGCTGTATAAGAGAATATGTCACCCCATGACTGACCTCAGATCAGCCTCTAAACAGCAGTTTCTTCCTGCTCCATCCTCTGGGCTGCTCCTTCCTCTCCTGGCCCCGCCTCAGCACTGGAATGCAGGGCCTCCATCTCCATGCTCTCCCTCTCTGCTGGCCTCCACCCCCTGGTGGTCTGGAGAGACACAACACCAACAGTCAGGAACAGGGGGAGAGACTTGGAGAAATGAGCAGCAAGTTCATTATCACAGGCCTACATGAGCAGATCACAGACCACAAACACAACAAAGTAATGGGTAATAACTTGTACCTTAAAGAACAGATAGAGGGCAGTGGTGGATATCACCAAGATCAGCACCACCACCAGCATCACCACTCTGATGACTAACTCTGTCAGAGGAGAGTCTGGAACAGAAACACAGCAGATGAGGAAACTGAGAATCATCAGATCAGATTAAGCTGTCAACTGAGAAGTCAGTCAACCCGAAGTGGGATAGAAAAATGTGTCATGGCAACCCAACCACTTGATTAAGTGAAAAAGGTACAGATTGTGTTTTAAAAGTCCGTCCTCAGTTACCTGCAACAGTGACAGAGAGGAGCTCACTCTCAGAGGTGAAGTTATCAGAGAAAACGTAGACCTCATAAACACAGCTGTAGTTTCCTTGGTGGGCGTGGTCTGCAGCAGGAAAGAGGAAGTTGGCAGAGTGATTGACAGCTGGGTGGGTGTGTCTCAGGGTTGTGTTGGAGCCGGTGAAGGTGAGGTGGAAGGAGCCTCCTGGGTACTGTGGCTGGATGGAGCAGCTGATGTCAAAGCTGTGGTCCTTGAACACCTGCAGCCCCTGCTGCTGGCCCTCGGAGACCCCTCGCATGGAGGAAGACAGGGAGATAATAGGCTGCAATAGGAGATCTGCAAAGACAGAGAAGAGGGGAGAGAAACCAACCTCTCTGATTCAGGTGTGATGGTGAGATCTGCTGTGTTCTCCTCCCTCCCTCACAGGGCAGCATGGGCTACTTTAGTGACTGAGACAGCAGTATACAGTAGCGTCACGTGATATTTATTATACATATCTGAGCAGATCACTGCCAGGACACTGTTAGTATTAGTCTCTTTAAACCCTGGTGTACACTCCCTCAGACCAGCACATTTAGATTTAAACCACCATGCAACAAGCTGTTCATATAAGCTCTATCAGCAAAATTACAAGTGTGTAGCTGTCCAATAATGTCAAAGAATATACTAATATCAACATATAGCCATTTTATACAAAGTGAATCCCCTCAACAGATCATCGGCGTGTATCCATAAAACAGGCATCTATAATACAAGAAATTATACATCTATTATACAAGAAATACATTATGTACAGAAGCTTTTAATAGTGTAACAGTGTAACTGAGTATTCTATTGTAGAGCACTCACAGCTACTGTGACAGGTGCAGACTAGGAATGTGACTGTCAAGATCATCAGCTGAATATAACGACATGATGTGTGTTTTACCTGAGCAGATCACCTCCAGGACAGCAGTATTAGTACGGTGTCCATGCACTCCACACTCCCTCAGTGCAGACTCAGACCCAGCACAGCTAGACATAAACCACCATACAGGACGGACTTCACCAGCAATAGCCCTTCTTGTTGAGAGAGCAGAGCCACAGCCCAGCTGTCTACACACTACAGCTGCATCATCCATGCTCCAGAGAGATATCCCTGAGGCCAGACGTCTCCACTCTCCCTGGTGGTTCACCTCCACTCTACCAGCACAGCGGCTGCCTCCTCCCACCAACCTCACATCATCAGGCCCTGGAGAAAGACAGGAGACAGTGAGGCCCTCTGACTCTATGTATCCTAACAAAACACAGCCATACTCTCTCACGATGTCACTCCACATGAGAAACAGAGGTTGAGAGACAAACTGATTCTTACAGTACCTGAGCAGGTGAGTCCAACAGCATTGCCAGGTGAGCAGGTGTTTCTAGCGGAGCCTGAGGTGTCACCCTCACCTTCTCCATAGAGCGCCCCCTGGAGGGCTGAAGGAGCCCCACAGCCAAGCTCCCGACAGACCACCTCTGCATCCTGCCAGTCAAAGTCAGCTTCACATACTGAGACCCACGACTGATCAGACCTCACCTCCACTCTGCCAGAGCACAGACCAGCTCCATTCACAAGCCTTGCAGACTCTGAAGGAACAGAGACAGATGGTCAATATGAACATAATAATTATTCCAAACAAAAAATAAGAAATGTGAAGATATCCAACAATCTCAAAGAATATACTCAGCTCTGTCAAAATGTTGCTATTTTATACAATAACAGATAACATTAGCTTGTATCCAATGAGCCAGAAATCTTTAGTGCAATAATACTGTAACAGTGTAACTGAATAGTTAATATAATGACATGATGTGTTTATTAACTGAGCAGACCACCACCCAGACAGAGATAGAAATATAGCCTTCAGTAACACAAAACTGTTCTTCAGTAGAATTATACTATTCTGCTCCATACAGTTCTATATTCTACTATACTAATCGTTCTATGTTCTAGTATATGGTTATAAGGCATCATTAATAGGTTTATCCAGGTGCAGACTAGGAATGTGACTGTCAAGACCATCAGCTGAATATAATGACCTGATGTGTGTTTTACCTGAGCAGACCACCTCCAGGACAACAGCAGCATTACTCTCTCCAGACACTCCTACACACTTCCTCAGTGCAGACTCAGACCCAGCACAGCGAGGTATAAACTCCCATACAGGACGGACTTCACCAGGAGCCCCTCTTGTTGAAACAGCAGAGCCACAGCCCAGCTGTCTACACACTACAGCTGCATCACGCATGGCCCAGACATCCATGTTCCAGTATCCACTGACCAGACCTCTCCACTTTCCCTGGTGGTTCATCTCCACTCTACCAGCACAGCGGCTGCCTCCTCCCACCAACCTCACATCATCAGGCTCTGGAGAAAGACAGGAGACAGTCAGGCCCTCTCCAGAAACACACCCTAACCTCTTCATGTCAGAAACCTAGTAGTGTTAGTCTGGATTCACACACACACACACACACACACACACACACACACACACACACACACACACACACACACACACACACACACACACACACACACACACCTCCTATGCTTTTATAATCAAACCAGCAGTAGTGTTTTTGTGTGTTGCCTGTAAGCCGACACACCAAGAAGAGGGAATCCTATTTGTCGCTCCTTCCCTGTTGTCGTTGTTAACCTGCAGTTCTATGTTGCTACCACAAGAGGCAGTGGTCCCAGAACATCAAAACAAAAAGACTCCACAGATTTCCCAGGTCAGCGGTGGCCGAGTGGTTAGTGCACTGCCTATCACCGTGAAGATTGTGAGTTCAATCCTTGGTGTGGACATACCAAGGTACCATGATATATTTTGTCACTGGATGTTATAGAAGTTATGTAACGAGCGTGGGTCATATTTGTTAATTATAGACCCTTTTACAGCCTACTCAGCACAAGTATGCGCGCGCATTCTTGAAACAGTAGCAGAGGAAGACAAAATCGCCATTATTAAGCATACGGACCAATACATCCATGGTACGGACTGGACTGAGGACATCATCAAAAATGTCCATTTTATATCAGGTAAGTTATTTTGACTACCTGGTTTCACTGGAATGTCTGGTTGAAATGTAGCCCTTCTCAGTCCCGTTGTCGCATTCCGCTCGCTCATGCCAGACAACAGTCCTTTGCTGGTCCATTCACTTTGCTCCCCGCAGTTCTTGGCTGCTGGGATGAATTCAGGACACGTTTGCGGACAAGCGTGGATTTGTACGTTCTGCGAGCGTCAAGACCAAGACTAATGTTTTGGTCAGGCCTATCACCAAACAGTGTCTTCTACAAGCGGCACAGTAACTTTGTTGTTTGGACCAGTGGTAAAGACTGAGTCCCAGTGGTGGGTTTAGTGCTTGAACTTCTGACCCCAGAAGATCAATGTTCATGATGGATTATAAAGGACATTTTTGATGGATTACAAATGATTTTTCTCATGGATTATAATCCATCCATCCATCCATCTTCATCCATTTATCCGGGGTCGGGTCGCGGAGGCAGCAGTTCCAGCAGGGGGCCCCAGACATCCCTTTCCTTAGCAGCATCAACCAGCTCTGCCTGGGGAATCTTTAGCCGCTCACAGGCCAGTGCGGAGATGTAGTCCCGCCACCTAGTCCTGGGTCTAACCCGCGGCCTCCTCCCAGCTGGACACGCCTGGAACACCTCCCTAGGGAGGCGCCCAGGAGGCATTCTCACTAGATGCCTGAACCACCTCAACTGGCTCCTTTCGACGCAAAGGAGCAGCGGCTCTACTCCGAGTCGCTCCCGGATGACTGAACTTCTCACCCGATCTCTCAGGGAGACCCCAGCCACCCTCCGGAGAAAACTCATTTTGGCCGCTTGTATCCATTATCTCGTTCTTTCGGTCATGACCCATCCTTCATGAGCATAGGTGAGGGTGGGGACGAAGATAGACCGGCAGATCGAGAGCTTTGCCTTTTGGCTCAGCTCTCTTTTCGTCACAACAGTGCGGTAAAGCGACTGCAGAACCGCATCAGCTGCTCCGATTCTCCGGCCAAACTCCCTCTCCATGGTTCCCTCACTCGTGAACAAGACCCCCAGATACTTGAACTCCTTCACTTGGGGTAAGGACTAATTTCCTACTCGGAGCGGACAGGCCACCGGTTTCCTGCTGAGAACCATGGCCTCAGATTTAGAAGTGCTGATTCTCATCCCAGCCGCTTCACACTCAGTTGTGAACCTATCCAGAGAGTGCTGGAGGTCGCAGGCAGATGATGCCATCAAGACCACATCATCTGCAAATAGCAGCGACGCGATCCCCAGCTCACCGAACTGCAAACCCAACTCCCCACGGCTACGCCTCGATATCCTGTCCATGAAAATCACAAACAGGATTGGTGACAAAGCGCAGCCCTGGATGAGGCCAACCCCTACCGGAAAGGAAGACGACTTACTGCCGAGGACACGGACACAGCTGTCGCTCTGGGTGTACAGGGATTGGATGGCCCTAAGTAGGGACCCCCTCACCCTATACTCCCGCATAACCCTCCACAAATCCTCTCGAGGGACCCGGTCGTAAGCCTTCTCCAAGTCCACAAAACACATGTAGACAGGTTGGGCAAACTCCCAAGCCCCCTCCAAGATCCTCGCAAGAGTGAAGAGCTGGTCGGTGGTTCCACGACCAGGACGAAATCCGCATTGTTCCTCTTCGATCTGAGGTTCAACTATCGGCCGGTCCCTCCTTTCCAGCACCTTGATTATAATGACATTCATAATGAAGTATACTACAGCCCTGTGTGAATTATGGATTATGACTTTCTTATTGGACTTTGAATGGACTTTATATTGTCTTTATTGCATGTTATTGTGGAAAATGGAAGAAAAAAAACTGGTCATTTCTATTGCTACTGCAGTGTGTAATGGTATTGCTATATAATGGCTTTGTTTGGATTGGAATTGTTGATGTCTCTAGCCAATGAACAATTAGGAGCTGGTGTGTTGCAGCCATTATGTTTAATGTATTTATGTAATGATGTTGTTTGAATGCATTTGTATTGTTTATTACCTATTCATAGGAAACCACACACTCACATATTCATGGATGATATGTTTTGGATAATAAACAAGTTAAAGAAGTCTGGAGATTGCATCATCTTTCTGACAGAAGAGGTCAGCCAGTTGGTTACTGCCAGACAGGACAGCTACACACACACTATCTTCACTGGTAGTTTATAATTAACATTCACCCGTTCACACTCACCCTCACAGACGACCCCAGCGTCTTGAGCATGACCACAGTCGTTGGAGCCGATGCCCTGGTAGCTGCACTCTGTCAGGGAGGACTCTGAGCCTGAGCACCTGACGTTGTCCAGCCAGATGGGACCACTGCCCTGACCGAAGAGGGCACCTCTGGGAGAAGACACCGCCTGGCCACAGCCCAGCTGTCTACACACCACCTGGGCATCCGGGAGATCCCAGTCATCGTCACACACCGTCCCCCACTGGCCCTGCTGGTACACCTCCACTCTGCCAGAGCAGGCGTTGTTGCCGTTGACGAGTCTCAGAGGAGCACCAGCTACGAGATACAGACAGGAGTCCAACATAGAGGTAGTCGCATTAAAGGAGTAGTAAAGGGAAAATGCATGTTTAGCCCTGTTTTAAGGTTACTTATGATCATATACAATGGTTCAGATCAAAACGTTGACAAAACTAGCACTTTTGAGAAAGTCTGATAATTGCTCTACCACCGTTTTGGTCATACAATGGATGTGGGTGGGCACCTTGAAAAATCATTCAAAAAAGATGTTAAACTCTCAAAAGTTAGACTGTGGTGCCATATGTTTCAATGAGGAGCTCGGTTGCCGAACAAATCGTCATACCGTGAAAACTATAAGTCACACAGCTTAGATACTTACATTGTACGAATCAGCACAGTTGTGTGAACATTTTGATATATACTATGTGTGTGAGCTGTCAAAACTGTAGGAGTGCCAGCAGTTTACAAAATGTGTGAATATTTTCAAAGCAACTGCTGCCACCACTCTAAAAACATAAAGTTACTGAACATTCCAAAAGCAGTTTCAAGCAGTTTCAATGGGACAAAAAATAGTTTTAAAAGTTAAATTACTAAAAAACTATCAAAAATATCAAAAATCTGAATGGATCCCTGAAACAGCTAAACATCATGAGCCAGTACTATTATAAGTACTGTACATATAACTACTATAAATTAAATTGCTATTACTATTATAGCTACAAATATAATTTAGCACTACCAATAATAATAAATATAATGAAATATTAATAAACTACTATAAACTATACTATAAATAGCCTACCACAGTAAGTACTACTGGTGCTAAAGTAGAAGGATTATAAAATTCAAGTAGTGTTACAGTACAAACAGGGTTAGAATTCAAGTAGACTAATGAGGGTGCTGATGCAAGTTAACTTAAGAACTATGACACCTATAACAGGATATTGAATAGATTTTGATGACAAGCCACCAACATCTTTTTAGCAGTCACAGCTAGCTCAAGAGTATGTGAACTGTCACCATAGCAACCACAGCGCAGCAGCAGCTCTACAGCACCAAAGCATAGAACACACAGAATCCGCTGACTCACTTGCCATATGTTTCAATGGGGAGCGCAGTTGCCGAACAAATCGTCATACCTCAAAAACGGTAGGTCACACAGCTTAGATACTTACATTGTATGAATCAGCACAGTTGTGTGAACATTTCTATATACAATATGTGTATGAGCTGTTAAAACTGTAGGCATAGTGACAGGTTAGAAAAAGGGTAAATACAAAATTAGCAGCTCAAAAGTTAGAGTGTGGTGCCATACGTTTCAATGAGGAGCTCGGTTGCCGAACAAATCGTCATACCGTGAAAACTATAAGTCACACAGCTTAGATACTTACATTGTACGAATCAGCACAGTTGTGTGAACATTTTGATATATACTATGTGTATGAGCTGTCAAAACTGTAGGAGTGCCAGCAGTTTACAAAATGTGTGAATATTTTCAAAGCAACTGCTGCCACCACTCTAAAAACATAAAGTTACTGAACATTCCAAAAGCTGTTTCAAGCAGTTTCAATGGGACAAAAATAGTTTTAAAATTTAAATTACTAAAAAACTATTAAAAAAAATATAAAAAATCTGAATGGATCCCTGAAACAGCTAAACATCATGAACATTTTAAAGTTTGAATGAAGTTTCTAGCACAAAGTATGAAGAACTAGTTGAGGTTCAAAAAAGTGGGGAGAACTATAATAAAGAAAGAAATAGTGAGAATATCACAAGTTGGGCTAGCTTCTACAAGCTAGCCCACCTAAAAATACATATCAAAGCCATGAATGATTGATTGAATGAATCTTAATTTTCATGTTCGGAACCATCCCTCACACCTTTTTCTGACAATCAAATTCTTATCATTCACCCGTTCACACTCACCCTGACAGATGACCGCAGCATCTTCATCATGACCACAGGCTTTGGAGCCGATGCCCCGGTGGCTGCACTCTGTCAGGGAGGACTCTGAGCCTAAGCAACTGACCTCGTTCAGCCAGATGGGACCACTGCCCTGACCGAAGAGGGCACCTCTGGGAGAAGACACCGCCTGGCTACAGCCCAGCTGTCTACACACCACCTGGGCTTCCCGGAGATCCCAGTCATCGTCACACACCGTCCCCCACTGGCCCTGCTGGTACACCTCCACTCTGCCAGAGCAGGCGTTGCTGCCGTTGACGAGTCTCAGAGGAGCACCAGCTACGAGATACAGACAGGAGCCCAACATAGAGGTAGTCGCATTAAGATGACATCATCACAGATTGTGTGTGGCAACTTCCAGCTTGCAGTCATCAATGCCAAAGTGGTTTAACAGATTGATGACTAAATTAATAAATGAGTGAATAAGTGAAGAAATATGAGTGAATGTGTGAATGAAGGAATGAGTGAACAAGTTGATTGATAAATTATACCTGCAAGCAGGAATGAGGGACCAAGCATTACAGAACATTTACATTACAGTCAATTAGCAGACACTTTTATCCAAAGCAACTTACATTAATTGCATTAAATGTAAGTAGTTAGTGTCCTATGACGTCAGAGGGGGCAAGGAACTCATAGTTCAGCATACTGTAAATGCACCTCCACCTTTGACACATTGGTGGCGCTATAGAGTTTGAGTTGTCGACATGGGACTTTGTCACAAGAATCATGGGACTGTCCCTGAACAGTGGGCCAAATTTGTTTTTGATAGGCTACAACAACACTTGGCTGAGATATGATGTCATTTCCTATTTGCTGGCTTCGCCACTGATTTTGATTGGCTGTAACGGTCGAACGTTTCGAAAATCAACAATCCAAGTGATAACTTTAGTTGACATTGGTCTAGAGCAGGGGTGCCCACACTTGTTTGTCTTGTGAGCTACTTTTAAAACAAGCAGATAAACAAGATCTACCCCCCCTCCACCCCCCGTGTCTATGTGACCTTCCCATGTCGAGATATGGACGTTTTTGTTGTGGTCCCAGCCCAGGCCCCGCCTCACCCAGGGCCGGGGCGAACGAGCGCTGGGTCACTCCCGGGAACAAGCCCGAGACCGCGGCAGGTGCAGCCTGTTACCAATCAGGCTCACCTGCCGCAATCATCTCGGGCGGCTACAAGAAGCCAGCAGCCCCGCCGCTCAGTGCTTGGTTATACTGAGATCTTGGTAATTCTTTGCTAAGCTCCCAGCTGATTGTACGCCCCTTTGTTGTTTTCCTTGTTCTCGTTAACTCCTCGTGTCACTCTCTCCGTTTTCCCCTCCAAGACCCCGTCTTCGTCCCGCGCCGCCCTCTCTGACTCGGCTCTCCCGGCTCCACTCCGCGCCTCCCTCCCGCTCCGCGATTCGCCCTGCCTACCGCCTCCGCGCCGGCGCCCGCGCCACCACCGCAGCTCCCGGACTACCCCTCTCCACCGGCTTCTTTTCTCGCTCGCCTCGTGCCCCTCGGACCAGGCCTCTCCCCCTGACGCTCCTCCACGGGGATCTCGGACCTGACCTCTCCCCCTGACGCTCCTCCACGGGGATCTCTCCGGCTCGCCAGTCCCCGCGGTAGCCTGACGCACGCACACAGACAACATCCCTCCACATAGCCATTTGCCCTCACGCATCCATACACTTAATTTCACATCCCATTCACACGCACACGCACGCACACATACATACCCCCCACCTTAAAGTGGCAGTCCGTCTGTGTTTTTGTGTTTACTTTTTCTCCCGGTGTGGTCACCGCAGTACCTTAGTTATCCCCCTTTTTTGTTCCTTTGGTTTATCATTTATTAAAACCGCCTTCGGGCTATTATAGTTACTCTGGTGTCCGTCTGCTTCTCTGGGTCTGCTGCCCTGGTCCGGTTCTCTGTTCAGGGGTGCCCCCCCCTTCCCGGGGGCATAACAGTTTTATTTCCCTCTATTGACAATGAAAGGGGGGAATTTTCTGCTCCGCAAGTCCAAAAAATGAATGGAGGTGAATGGCCGGCCATGTTTGGGCAGCTTGTACACCCCTCCACCGAGTTTCATCAAAATCATTGGCCCATGCTACACCCTTCCATCGAGTTTTGTGAGAATCAGTCTGGTAGTTTTTGTGTAATCCTGATAACAGTTGTACGTACGGTACTGTATGGACGTACGTACTAGGGATGGGACTTTCTGGCAAATCTGCTATTCGAAAATCTCTGGGCAAAAATCGATTTTTCTTAGAAAATCGCATCTCATCATTGCTCGTCTGAGCGACTTTTCCGGCCAATAGGGCCTATCCTATTTCTTCATATTTTTATTTAGAAATATGAGCATATCGACATGGTCAGGATGGAGACAGGTGCGCAGTCTATTGACGATAAGTCCTGCCGCGGAAAAGACCCTCTCCGAGGGTATGATGTTGCGGGTACACTCAGGTACGCATTCGACAGTTTTGCTGTTCCACACAGAACTTTTCGTTGGCTGCGTTAGCCGCTGCATGTCTGTTCCGGTCGAGTCTTGGTCTCTGACCTCACCCGCTGCGTAAACGAGGCCTACTACTTATCCTAGGTTACAGCACTCAAACTGTCTTTCTTATCCTAGGTTACAGCACTCAAACTGTCTTATCCTAGGTTACAGTACTCAAACTGTCTTATCCTAGGTTACAGTACTCTTATCCATGGTTACAGTACTCAAACTGTCTTATCCTAGGTTACAGTACTCAAACTGTCTTATCCTAGGTTACAGTACTCTTATCCTAGGTTACAGTACTCTTATCCTAGGTTACAGTAGCCTACTCTTATCCTAGGTTACAGTAGGCTACTCTTATCCTAGGTTACAGTACTCAAACTGTCTTTCGCGCGTGCCTTTCTCTCTCGTCTTGCGGAGTCTCGCGCCGCGAAAAACAAGGCAACTAGTTTTTTATAAGACAAGATGAACAAACGATTATCAAATTATAAAATCGATTTTTAATTATTTAATGACTATTCGATTTTTCCAAGATCATGTCCCATCCCTAGTACGTACAGTACAAACACACGCCACCGAAAACATTACTTTTCCCCCTGCGCTGTTGTTGGGGGTGGAGGTAATTAGTGGATGAAATAATGTCTGAATGTTGCAACTGAATAAATTAATGACAATTCAAAAAATACATATTAAAGCCATGAATGATTGATTTAATTCATCTTAATTTTCATATTCGTAACCATCCCTCACACCTTTTTCTGACGATCAAATTCTTAATTAACATTCACCCGTTCACACTTACCCTGACAGACGACCCCAGCGTCTTGAGCATGACCACAGTCGTTGGAGTCGATGCCCCGGTGGCTGCACTCTGTCAGGGAGGACTCTGAGCCTGAGCACCTGACGTTGTCCAGCCAGATGGAACCACTGCCCTGACCGAAGTGGGCACCGCTGGTAGCAGACACCGCCTGGCCACAGCCCAGCTGTCTACACACCACCTGGGCATCCGGGAGATCCCAGTCAACGTCACACACCGTCCCCCACTGGCCCTGCTGGTACACCTCCACTCTGCCAGAGCAGGCGTTGTTGCCGTTGACGAGTCTCAGAGGAGCTGCAGCTACGAGATACAGACAGGAGCCCAACATAGAGGTAGTCGCATTAAGATGACATCATCACAGATTGTGTGTGGCAACTTCCAGCTTGCAGTCATCAATGCCAAAGTGGTTTAACAGATTGATGACTAAATTAATAAATGAGTGAATAAGTGAAGAAATATATGAGTGAATGTGTGAACAAAGGAATGAGTGAACAAATTGATTGATAAATTATACCTGCAAGCAGGGATGATGGACCAAGCATTAGAGAACATTTACATTACAGTCAATTAGCAGACACATTTATCCAAAGCGACTTACAATAATTGCATTTAATGTAGGTAGTCAGTGTCCTATGACGTCAGAAGGGGCATTGAACTCACAGTTCAGCATACTGTAAATGCACCTCCACCTTTGACACATTGGTGGTGCTAGACATTTTGAGGTGTCGACATGGGACTTTGTGACAAGAGTCATAGGCCTGTCTTTGATCAGCTTGCCAAATTGCTGAACCTTTACCATACGGTTCTATAGGCTGCCATAGACTCCCATGACAGAAGAAGAAGATGAAATATAGCTGTGAGCAGCAATACGGGGCCAAGCATCGGTGGCACTAGAATGTTCCAGCTGTCGACAGACTTGGTTACAAGAGTCATGGGACTGTCCCTGATCAGGGGGCCAAATTTGTTTTTGATACTTCAAAACGTGGCTGAGATATGACCTCATTTCCTATTTGGTGGCTTCGCCACCGATTTTGATTGGCTGTAACGGGCGAACACTTTGAAAATCAACAATCCAAGTGATAACTTTAGTTGACATTGGTCTAGAGCAGGGGGGCCCACACTTGTTTGTCTTGTGAGCTACTATTAAAACAACCAGCTAAACAAGATCTACCCCCCCCCTCCACCCCCGTGTCTTTAGACTACTTTAGAGATTACTAACATAAATGTATTTTAGACAGTAGGCTAGGCATTTTGAGGAGTAGGCCTAGGTGCCAGCACCAGTGTTTGACCCAATTCAAACACTGGTTAACACTATGGTAATATTTGAGCGTCAATAGCCCCAATAGCCTACCTATCTTTCGTTGTAACCTCATGCCGCTCACTGAAGAAAAAATCCCTTCACGCGCCGAGTCTTCCGATCACCTCAGAAAGGAGCGGCACAGAGCGCGCGGCCTATAGGCTTATTGAAAATAAATAGTCCTAATGTGGGCGCGACAGTGGTTTTGAAAGCGCATTTAGGCAGAA
>NC_140253.1:1360175-1376172 GCF_949987555.1 Borostomias antarcticus
AGAGGGGGAGGACCGTGCTATCAGAGATGCTGACCTCCTGTCAGCGTCTGTGGTTGTGCTGTGGTTGAGTAGCTCGGTACCTGAATGTTCCTGTGGACTGTGGCTTCCCTGTGGCTGGAACTCTTCAGAAGCACGTCTCTCTGCAAACGCCCAAGGACATCTCTGCTGCTGCAGAGCAATTAGCTGATGTTACAGGTCCCAGGTCAGGGGGGGGGCGTGGGGCCCCGTAACATGTATGTGGTCTGTTTTATCTGTTTTATATAGAAGCAAGAATAAAACGGGAGACGTTAGATATTCGTTTTCACAGGCTGTCAGTCGTCTTTAATAAATAAAACTGGAAATGAATCCTTTCTTGTTACGGCTCCGCCTCCGCCTGGGCGCTCTCCAGCTCCCACCACCGTTCCCGCAGCACGCACGCCACGGCCTTCCTCTTCAGCGCGCGCTCTGCGCGCCCTCCGACGTAATCACCCCCGCACACCTGAAGACGGTTCTGCTAACCAGCTCCGAGGGCGCGGCTCACCTGCTGCCACTAATCATCCAATCACCTCCCCTATAAGAACCCGGTCTTCCCAACGTTCGTCGCCAGTTCTTCCCTAAGATTCCTTGTGGCAAGTTGTGGTTTTCTAAGTTCCCGTGCTAGTAGTTATCATAGTTGTTTTTTTCCGTGTTACTCATTCTACTCTCCACTCCTCCAGATTCCGGTTTGTTTGCTGCTCTTTCCCTGGACTGACACACGGCTTCCCCGACCCATTCTCCCCGGACCTCGACCATGGCTTGGATTACGTTTTCTGGACATTGTTTGTCGATCGATTGACCCCTGCCTGAACTTGACTACCCTTTGCCTTGCCCTCTGTACCGTCGCTATTGTATTAAACCGCCCTCTGGGCTTGGAACTGTCCGTCTGTGTCCGTGGTCCTGCGTTTGGGTCAGCTAGCCAACCAGCCCCCTTACATTTCTGTATTCATCGTTCCTTTCATTTGTACTCTCTTTTATGTCAACAATTATCTTTCACAGATACATAAGTTACAACATGCATTCCACTTGCACTAATGCAATAACAATTGACTCAATAGACCAATTAATAGCTACAGTAAAGTTATCCTGGTAGCACTAAATGCTACAGTACTGTCTTATACAGTTCACACTACTAGTCTTTAATACTAGTAATTAAAAGTCTCATTACTGCTTTATATTTAAATGCAATCTATATTATATATGTATATTCAGAATAAACCAGCCTATGCCAAAGAACCAAACTTATACTAAACAGTTGACACAAGCAAAACCTGACACATGTAACCGGGTAGACTAGAAGCCACCGTGACTTACTGGCTATGTGTTACCATGGTGACTTACACTCCTCTCAACCGTCGCTCAGCTCAGAAACGTTCAATCAAACCGTGTCTAACTTTAACCTTATACACATTCATACTGTGGTGTTATTGTTATTGTTACAGGCCACCGTAGTGACGTCAGGTTGGGTTGGCTAGGTTACGGGCGGGAGAACGGCAGAGGAGATGGTAGAGCGAGAGAACGAGACGTAATAAAGACACTACATTGAAATACAGAAGGACTCACGTGTATGTGTAAAAGAATAACACGACATGGTGTCAGAAGTCCTGTAAGTAGTGTTAAGAGTTAGATCGGCCGACAAGTGTCATTTTAGTTCATGCGGAGGAGGAAGAGAAAGAGGAAGAGAAGGATGGTTGATAACGCGGGAGCAGCGGCAGCCCAGAGAGCGGCGCCGGTTCCAGTTTCAAGTGCTACGTTCAGCATTCAGCCTCCGGAGTCCTTCGACTTTTCAAAGCCGCAAGAGTGGGCAAAATGGATACGCAGGTTTGAAAGATTTCGTCTGGCAAGTAACCTGAATGTTAGCACTGAAGAGAATCAAGTCAACACGCTAATATATTGTATGGGAGATGAGGCGGATGATATTTTACGTGGACTAAATCTGACTGATGCTCTAAGAGGTACTTACCAAGGGGTGCGTGATGGATTACAGGGTTTCTTCGTAGTCAAGAAAAATGTTATCTACGAGCGTGCCAAATTTAACATGCGCAAGCAAGGAGAATGCGAGACTGTGGACTCATTTGTGACAGCACTATATGCGCTGGCGGAGCATTGTACATATGGAGCGCTACATGACGAGCTGATTCGTGACAGGCTTGTCGTTGGACTGATGGATAAGCGGCTGTCCGAACGCATGCAGCTGGACCCGGACTTGACCTTGGAAAAGGCAATAAACATGGCGAGGCAGGGTGAAGAGGTGAAAAGACAGCAATCTTCTCTGCGAGGGGACACCAGGACAGAGGCAAGTGATGCTAAATCTGTAGACAGAGTGTTCAAGAGCAGTGGCAAGACGTATGCTAAAAACAAACCTCAACAGGCTAACAGCTACCCAGCCAAGCCACACAGTGCCGAATACTCAAAGGGGAAAAATGTTCAGTGCCATAAATGCGGCAGCTCTCTGCCCCATTCACAGCGCGATTGCCCTGCTAATGAGGTGAAATGTCATTCATGTGGGAAGATGGGGCATTACAGGCGTGTGTGTAAGTCATCCAAATCTGTACATGAGGTTGAAGAGGACTGTTCCTGCTCCTGTGAAGAGGATGAGGACTGTGTGTTCTTAGGCAGCATCACAGCTGATGGTGAGCCATGGATGGTCAACATAAACATCGATGACAGACGTGTGCCATTCAAAATAGACACTGGTGCTGATGTTACAGTTATGCCTCACACTGTTTTTCAAGAGATCTACAGAGACAAGGATCCACCTACCCTCCGGAAGTCGACTAAGCCACTGATGGGACCTGGGAGGAGTCCACTAGATGTTGTGGGCGTCGCCGAACTGTTGCTAAGGAGAGGAGAGAAAGAGGTGCTGGAGGATGTGTATGTCACTCGACACCTGCACACTGCGTTGCTGGGGAGACCTGCTATTAGTAAGATGGAGCTTGTGGCACGTCTTGACAGTATCACGATGGAGACGCTCAAGACAACCTACCCAAAGATATGCAGTGGTCTCGGCGAGATGAGACAGCCGTATGCAATCAGGCTGAAACCTGGGGCCCAACCATTCTCACTGAAGACACCCAGAAGGATTCCGTTGCCACTGATGGACAAAGTCAGGCAAGAGCTGTCCCGCATGGAAAGCCTTGGAGTGATCAGCCGAATCGAGGAGCCAACTGACTGGTGTGCCGGCATTGTGGTGGTTCCCAAGAAGACAGGTGCTGTTCGCATCTGTGTTGATCTCACGAACCTCAATGAGTCAGTGTGCCGGGAAAAGTACACCCTACCAACAGTGGAGGAAACACTGGGAATGCTGGCTGGAGCCAGAATATTCAGCAAGTTAGACGCGAACATGGGGTTTTGGCAAATACCTCTGACGGAAGATTCATCAAAGTACACCACCTTCATCACGCCCTTTGGCAGATATTACTTCAACCGTCTACCTTTCGGCATCGCCTCTGCCCCCGAACACTTCCAAAACAGAATGGTGACAGAGGTCACGGGAGGGCTGGAGGGTGTAGTCTGCCACATGGACGATGTGCTGGTGTGGGGCCGATCACAAGAGGAACATGATGCTCGTCTGCACGTCGTGCTGGGGAGGATTGAGAAGGCCGGAATCACCCTGAACATCGATAAGTGCGACCTGTCGAAAGAAGAGGTGACCTTTCTAGGCCATATAATCTCCACCAGTGGTATTAGCCCTGACCCGAGTAAGACAGAGGCTGTGAGGAGGATGGAGGAGCCGACGAATGTGAGTGAGCTGAGGAGCTTTCTCGGCATGGTAAACCAGCTGGGGAAGTTTATCCCACAGCTGGCGGAGAGAGATAAGCCGCTGCGGGACCTTCTGTCAAAGAAGAACTGCTGGTTGTGGGGCTTCGAGCAGGCCAGGGCCTTTCAAGATTTGAAGGATGCACTAATATCCCCACCAGTGTTGGCCATGTACGACTCCAACAGGGAGTGCAAAGTCTCAGCGGACGCGTCATCCTATGGCTTAGGGAGTGTGCTTCTCCAAAAATGGGATGGAGTGTGGAGACCTGTAGCCTATGTGTCGCGGTCTCTCACACAAACTGAGCAGAGATACGCGCAGGTTGAGAAGGAAGCCTTGGGCCTGACCTGGGCTTGCGAGAGGTTTCGCAACTTTCTCATCGGCAGACACTTCCAGCTAGAGACAGACCACAAGCCGCTCCTGAGTCTGCTGGGGTCTCAGCCGTTGGATGCTCTTCCTCCACGGATTCTGCGCTTCCGGATGCGCCTGATGCGCTATTCTTACTCCATTGCTCATGTGCCAGGGAAGTGCCTGTGGACTGCCGATACACTTTCACGTGCTCCTGTGAAGAGGAGAGAGACACCGGATGAGAAGGAGTTATTCGAGAGTACTAACATCTACGTGGACATGATAATGGAGAACCTGCCAGCGAGCACCGCCTACCTGGACGAGCTGAGAGAGCAGCTGAAGAGGGACAGTGTGTGCGCACGGGTGATGCAGCTGAGTGCAGAGGGATGGCCAGCACACAACAACAGTGAACCTGCTCTCAGGCTGTACTGGGCGGAACAGGCGCTATTCACAGTAGAGGATGGACTTTTGCTGAGGGGAAGCAGGCTCGTCATCCCTTCAACAATGAGAAATGAAGTGCTTGCCAGGCTGCATGAAGGCCACCAGGGGGTGGTAAAGTGCAGGGAGCGCGCAAGACAGTCTGTATGGTGGCCTGGGCTGAGCCAGCAGCTGAACGAATTAGTCCTCAACTGCCGAACATGTAGCAAAGAGAGACAGAACCAAAAGGAGCCGCTGATGCCATCTCAATACCCAGGGCGACCATGGCAGAAATTGGGAGCAGACCTGTTCATGCTGGAGAGCAAGACATACCTGCTGGTTGTGGATTACGCATCAAGATACGTGGAGATCGCTCTGCTGACCCCCACAAAATCAACAGATGTCATCCACCACCTCAAATCGATCTACGCACGGCACGGCATCCCAGAGGAACTGGTGACGGACAACGGGCCGCAGTTCTCTGGAATGGCCTTTGCGGCATTTGCGGCGTCCTACGGATTTCGTCATGTCACAAGCAGCCCGAAATATCCTCAAAGTAATGGGGAAGCAGAACGGGCTGTCAAGACAATAAAAGGTCTCCTGAAGAAGGCAGCTGACCCATACCGCGCTCTGCTGGCGTACAGAGCCACCCCGCTGCATAACGGGTACAGTCCGGCTCAACTTCTGATGGGAAGGAGACTCCGCACGACGGTGCCTACACTTCCTGCTCTACTGGCCCCTGCTCTTCCCGACAGTGCGGCGGTGGTCCTGAAGGAAGAGGTAAAGAGGAGGAGAGACGCACAAAGCTACAATCGGCGTCATCGTGCAAGATGTCTCGACAGACTCACTCCTGGAAAGGAAGTGTGGGTCACCGATCAAAATGCAACTGGAGTCGTGGTCAGCAGTCACCCTACTCCACGGTCGTACGTCGTGGATGGACCTCATGGGACGGTACGGAGAAACCGGCGCCATCTCATCCCCATGGAGCCCTCACCGGCGCAGAGTGGTGGTGGTGCTGCGGAGCAACCTCTGGGATGTGTCCCAAAGCAGGGTTCTACAGAAACAATGGACCAGAATGTCCCAGAACCACCAGCTACTCCCAGAACCAGGTCTGGGAGAGTTGTGGTGAAACCTACTAGGTTGGACTTGTGAAAAAAAAATAGAAAGAAAGAGATGTGTTTATGCTCTTGTTTTGTGTTATATAGATATATACTATAGGGTTGTTAGTATAATTGTTTATTTGATCAGGTTCAGATCAGACCTTTTAGTTATAGAGGCAGAATAATCCTCTAAGGTCTGATGAATCAATGGCAGTCTACCCATTGATTCTAGAAAGAGAGATGTGGTGTTATTGTTATTGTTACAGGCCACCGTAGTGACGTCAGGTTGGGTTGGCTAGGTTACGGGCGGGAGAACGGCAGAGGAGATGGTAGAGCGAGAGAACGAGACGTAATAAAGACACTACATTGAAATACAGAAGGACTCACGTGTATGTGTAAAAGAATAACACGACACATACCTTCTTACTGTAGCCAGAAAATAAACCCAATGAGTCCAGGAGCCAAAATGAAACAAAAGAAATACTTAATAATGGTGTGAGTAACCATTCCCTCAACTGGGATTCAGAACAATGGCCAGTAGCTGCCGTTACGTGAGGGAAGCAGCTAGGCTATCTGGCTTAATGACCCAGAACTCTGTAGTTCACAAGCTAAATACATACATTCATGGTTCCTACTGAGTTCTAACATGCTTGGTGACTTTACATGCCTGTTTTATATAGAAGCAAGAATAAAACGGGAGACGTTAGATGTTCGTTTTCACAGGCTGTCAGTCTGAGGAACCAGCCTCGCGCCTCACTCTAATAGGGAACCATAGCGCCCTCTGGTGGCGCAGGGTACAAACTACAGCATTTATTAGAAACAACCCCAAATAAATATCGCTCTTCAAGAACAACTAATCAAACACATTAAACCCTAAATTGTGACCACACAATTGTGAGTGTCACACTGACTCTCCGAAATACTTCAATACCTCGCACAGGGGTAGGCATTACAAATGCCCTGATCATCTCCTAGTTAGAGAAAAACATATTTCATGTTTTAATACACATTTTACACACAGAAACACACACATACACGTAAACACACACACATGCTGACCAATCTACACACCTCTGTTATAGCAGGTAGAACACACACGTACACGCACACACACACACACCCACGGTGCACGGCAGGACTCACACACACTACACCCCCCTAGGACACACGCTTCACCCCCCTAGGACACATGCTACACCCCCCTAGGACACATGCTACACCCCCCTAGGACACACACTACACCCCCCTAGGACACATGCTACACCCCCCTAGGACACATGCTACACCCCCCTAGGACACATGCTACACCCCCCTAGGACACATGCTACACCCCCCTAGGACACATGCTACACCCCCCTAGGACACACGCAACACCCCCGTAGGACACACACTACACCCCCCTAGGACACACACTACACCCCCCTAGGACACACGCTACACCCCCCTAGGACACACACTTCACCCCCCTAGGACACACGCTACACCCCCCTAGGACACACGCTACACCCCCCTAGAACACACACTACACCCCCCTAGGACACACACTACACCCCCCTAGGACACACACTACACCCCCCTAGGACACACTACACCCCCCTAGGACACACTACACCCCCCTAGGACACACTACACCCCCCTAGGACACACTACACCCCCCTAGGACACACTACACCCCCCTAGGACACACTACACCCCCCTAGGACACACTACACCCCCCTAGGACACACGCACGCTACAGCGCCACATACGGTCCGACTCTGTCCAACATCCAGTCAGTGAGCTGTGAGTCTGGTGAATACAGGCCCTCTCAGCCCACATGCAGAGGTGAGCTGTGAGTCTGGTGAATACAGGCCCTCTCAGCCCACATGCAGAGGTGAGGTGAGTCTGGTGAATACAGGCCCTCTTCAGCCCACATGCAGAGGTGAGGTGAGTCTGGTGAATACAGGCCCTCTCAGCCCACATGCAGAGGTGAGGTGAGTCTGGTGAATACAGGCCCTCTTCAGCCCACATGCAGAGCTGAGGTGAGTCTGGTGAATACAGGCCCTCTCAGCCCACATGCAGAGGTGAGGTGAGTCTGGTGAATACAGGCCCTCTCAGCCCACATGCAGAGGTGAGGTGAGTCTGGTGAATACAGGCCCTCTTCAGCCCACATGCAGAGGTGAGCTGTGAGTCTGGTGAATACAGGCCCTCTTCAGCCCACATGCAGAGGTGAGCTGTGAGTCTGGTGAATACAGGCCCTCTTCAGCCCACATGCAGAGGTGAGGTGAGTCTGGTGAATACAGGCCCTCTCAGCCCACATGCAGAGGTGAGGTGAGTCTGGTGAATACAGGCCCTCTTCAGCCCACATGCAGAGGTGAGGTGAGTCTGGTGAATACAGGCCCTCTCAGCCCAGAGGTGTAAACAGTCACAACACTGACCTGACCACCGGCCCGCTCCAGCCTGGCCAGAAACTCACCTGCTACTGTTCATTTGAGAAGGTCAAAGTGTGTGTGTGTGTGTGGTAACACCTGTTACTGTTCATTTGAGAAGGTCAAAGGTCAAAGTGTGTGTGTGTGTGGTAACACCTGTTAATGTTCATTTAAGAAGGTCAAAGTGTGTGTGTGTGTTGTGTGTTGTGTGTGTGCGTGTGCGTGTGCGCGTGCGCGTGTGTATCATACTGTATCTCTGACGCTGTTTCTTGTAAATAAAGTGATCTGATCCAAACAGAAGGGAAGTGTCTCACAGACCAGAGGGAGAAATAGATCCGCCCAGAAACACCTTTATTACACCTTTATTACACCTTTATTACCCTCTAAAACATGCAGAGAGGCAATCCTGTGTTTTCACAGTGTTACAAAGTTGTGTTTTGTATTCAGATAACACATACTTAAAGATATAACATTTCATTTGTCATGATTTGATGCATAGAGAGGTTCTAGGGCCAAGGGCCTGGTTGAGGTGTGTGTGTGTGTGTGTGTGTGTATGTGTTGTATAGTGTGTGTGTGTGTGTGTGTGTGTGTGTGTGTGTATGTGTTGTATAGTGTGTGTGTGTGTGTGTGTGTGTGTGTGTATGTGTTGTATAGTGTGTGTGTGTGTGTGTATGTGTTGTATAGTGTGTGTGTATGTGTTGTATAGTGTGTGTGAGTGTGTGTGTATGTGTTGTATAGTGTGTGTGTGTGTATGTGTTGTATAGTGTGTGTATGTGTTGTATAGTGTGTGTGTGTATGTGTTGTATAGTGTGTGTGTGTGTGTGTGTGTGTGTGTGTGTGTGTGTGTGTGTGTGTGATCTCTCTGTTCTCTACTTGTCCTTCTTCTTGGTCTTGTCCTTCAGAGCGTTCACAATCCTGGCCAGGGGTCTGGGACTGCCCCCCCCAGGTCTGCTGTCCTCACACCCCTGAGGGAGAGAGAGGGACGAGGGGGGAGAGAGAGAGAGAGAGAGAGAGGGGGGGGGATGAGGGGGGAGAGAGAGAGAGAGAGAGAGAGAGAGAGGGGGGCGAGGGGGGAGAGAGAGAGAGAGAGAGAGAGAGAGAGAGAGAGAGAGAGAGAGAGGGGGACGAGGGGGGAGAGAGAGAGAGAGGGGGACGAGGGGGGAGAAAGAGGGGGACGAGGGGGGGGCACAGAGGGAGAAGACGAGTGAGGAGGAGAGAAAAGAGATGTTTTCGATAGTCAATGCCTTCATGTGTTCACTTGCAGGGTGTATTTGATTCAGCAGCAGGTGGGTGCCAGAGGGGCGGGGTCAGATTAAGGATGTTCTTACCTGAGAGACCTTCAACAGTGAGTCGTCCTCATGAGAACCCGGAAACGAGTAGAAGATGGAAGAGTAGACCCGGGGGGGAGGAGAGGAGGAGCATGGGGGTGATGTCACTGCGCTGGATATGACTCGAGGAATCTTGAACATTTCTACAAGAGAGAGGAAGACGGAGAGAATCATGCAGATTCAATTTGATTATACAGGTGCATTCAAAAACTTAGAATATCATGAAAAAGTATTTTAGTCTTTAGAAAAAGTCTAATTATTTTGCGGAATTTAATTCAAACAGTGAAACTTTCATGTCTTCTAGATCCATTACACAAAGTGAAATATTTCAAGCCTTTTAGTTTTCATCTTTATGATTGTACAGTATGTTCAGTATCTTCATTTATACACTCAATACTTGGTCAGGGCTCCTTTTGCACAAATTACTGCATCAACGTGGAACAACATGGAGGCAATCAGCCTTGAAATATTTCACTACATGTGTAATTCATTTATAATATGAAAGTTTCACTTTTTTAATT
Organism: Borostomias antarcticus; assembly: GCF_949987555.1. Taxonomy (NCBI): domain Eukaryota; kingdom Metazoa; phylum Chordata; class Actinopteri; order Stomiiformes; family Stomiidae; genus Borostomias; species Borostomias antarcticus. The sequence goes on from NC_140253.1 coordinate 1,370,070, forward strand.
AAATTAAGGAAAATAATGAACTTTCCACAATATTCTAATTTTCTGAGATGCATCTGTACATTACATACTTAGTCAAACCACTTTCACTGGAGTTGGATGTCAGTGTTATGTTTATTGTTGTTGTTTGTTTGTTTGTTTGTTTGTTGTTTTGATCTGACCTCCACCGGTCCTCTTCCCTGGTCGTCTGTGCTTCCTCTTCTTACTCAGCTGGATCCGGTGCTTCTGAGCAGAACTGTCCAGAACTCGACTGGACTGAAGAGAGAGAGACAGAAGAAAGAGAGAAAGAGAGAGGGAGAAAGAGAGAGGGAGAAAGAGAGAGGGAGAAAGAGAGGTGGAGAGAGAGGAGGGAGGGAGAGAGGGAGAGGGAGAGGGAGAAAGAGAGGGAGAGAGAGAGGAGGGAGGGAGAAAGAGAGGTGGAGAGAGAGGAGACAGGGAGAAAGAGAGGGAGAGAGAGAGGAGGGAGGGAGAAAGAGAGGTGGAGAGAGGAGGGAGGGAGAAAGAGAGGTGGAGAGAGAGGAGACAGGGAGAAAGAGAGGTGGAGAGAGAGAGGAGGGAGGGAGAAAGAGAGGTGGAGAGACAGGAGGGAGGGAGAAAGAGAGGTGGAGAGAGAGGAGACAGGGAGAAAGAGAGGTGGAGAGAGAGAGGAGACAGGGAGAAAGAGAGGTGGAGAGACAGGAGGGAGGGAGAAAGAGAGGTGGAGAGAGAGAGGAGGGAGGGAGAGAGGGAGAAAGAGAGAGAAAGGAGAAGAGAGAGGGAGAGAGAGAGGAGGGAGGGAGAAAGAGACAAAGAGAGAGAAAGGAGAAGAGAGAGGGAGAGAGAGAGGAGGGATGGAGAGAGAGAGGAGGGAGGGAGAGAGGAGGGAGGGAGAGAGAGACAAAGAGAAAGAAAGGAGAAGAGAGGCTCAATAGGCTGATCCACATCACATGACTACAATCCAAACAGTCCTGCTCACCTTCACACAGGAAAGGTCACAGGTCGGGTCGTGTGATTGGCTGAGAGGCGTGACTGACTGGATAGTTTCGTAGACAGTTTCAGACTTGCACCTGGTTCGCTCATTCTGCATCTCTCCTCCTCTACCATTGGCCAATAGGATCTTTGGGATGATCCCATTGGCCCCTCCTCCTCCGGAGTCGGCGTTGTTTACTTCCTGTTTGCCATCCGATTGGTTGTCGATCAGCATGTCCGTCTGTGATTGGTCTATTATCTCATACTCTGATTTATCTACTTGGCCACGGCTGGCTTCTTCAACGTGCTGGGGGCGGCTTGGCTCCGATCCCCTCTTTGATTGGTCCTCCTCTTCACGGGCACGTTGCGTCTCCGCCTCCGATAGGTCCACAGACTGTGAGGGGGAGGGACAGCGGTTAACGGACAGGGAGGCGGACCAGTCATCGCCACGTCGTGTGCTGGTGGTGTGATCTCCCTGTCCGCTACTGGCCGTCGTGCTCGGCCGCGTCCTGGCCAGGGTTCTGGGGCTGGTCAGGTGACCGCTGCTCGTTCTGCCCACACAGATGCCGAGTCTGGAGAAGCGTTGTAAGCACCTGTTGTGGGCGCCCGCGCGGCGCATGACCAGGGAGTTGCAGCGCTGGGCAGCGGACATGTGTTTGCAGCGGGACCTCAGCAGCACGGCGCCGGCCATCGCCATGCTGCACGTCTTGGTGATCTGCTCGGTAGAGGTGGTCGTGGTTCCGGGCACGACACCGGGATTTGCATTTGACGCTTCGGAAAGAAAACTCAGGAATGTCGTTGCCGTCGTCTGCCACTCAGAGATCACCTTCTCCCACCTAAAGTCTGTCAGTGCGGCCGGACTGTTTTGACGAAGTACCGAGTTAAACTTTTGACTTGTTAGATTTTGGCATTCTTTTCTGAGTTGGGCCATCACCTCTTTGGTCATTTGTTTTGCCACGGTAGGAATGGAGAACAGAATCTTCGGCAATCTCTGATAACGTCCACGAATGAGACTCTCGCCCACCTTCTCCCACTGGCCCTTCAGAACCCTGGTGTGTGTCGATAACCTTCTTTCACATAAAACCTATGAGAGGGACAGGGAAGAGGGACAGGGAAGATGAGAGGGACAGGGAAGAGGGACAGGGAAGATGGCGCCAGTGAGACAGAATTCTCATTTCTTTTTCAACAATGAAAGCTGCATGAGATAACTAATGTTATAGTTAAATCTTCTGGGTTTTCTGCTAATAGTTTATGAATTGGCCTTCAGCAAGACCACCAAAAACTTGTTTTTGTGACATGAGACTGCATGAGACCGTGTGAATTTATTATTTTATAATTTAAGTGTACTGGCTTGTACACTGTACTGCTAGTATACTGCTAGTGTACTGCTACTGTGCTGCTAGTGTACTGCTGCTGTACTGCTAGTATACTGCTAGTATGCAGTTTTTAAGACTAGATGGGCCACCAAAGGCCCGAGTTGTCATGCATCTTTAAGTAGCACCCTGGGGATAGAGCCTGTGTTTACATAACACATCCACAGAGAACATAGGTAAGTAATAGGGCTGGGTATCGATTCGAATTTCAAGAATTGATTCGATTCTGATTCACAAGGTTGGACGCAGCGGAAAATGATCTCAATCAATCAACAACATAATAGCCAGGTCGTAAATGAGGCCTTATGTCAAACAATTCCAGACTATCCCTTTCTGTGTGGAGTTTTCATGTTCTCCCCGTGCTCACTCGGGTTCAGAACCCAAATCAAAGAAAACATGCATTAGAACAGATGCTCTTCAGTCCTGTCTCTGACCAGGACCTGGACTGAGGCCTCGGGTCCCAATGATGAGGCCTGCCCACTGCTGCTGGCTGCCCTGGAGGACAGCTTGGATGGGAGAAATACAGACTGCTCAACATGCTGTTTGTGTATGTGTGTGTGTGTGTGTGTGTGTGTGTGTCACTGTGGCCGTGTTTCGGGAGGATGACGTTACCTTAACAACTTTTGATTGAGCATTCAGTGCTGGTACTGGAAGAGCCACTGACACTGTAGAAACTGGGACAGGTTTCATTGCGAAAAGACCACCTCTTGTTGGATGAACGTTAGCCGGCATGTCCGTTTGAGTTGCTTTCTCACACCTTGACCTTCCTCCATCATCACCATCATCATCATCATTATGGGAGGATGCGGTTACTCTGTTTGATTCTTGAGTCGGGGTTGAAGCCGCACAGCTTTTATGTACTCCGGTTAAACTTACATTTGCATTACTTTTTTCGCAGATTAATCTACGAATTCTAGCAGTCTCAGAAACGGAAGTGTGATACTTGTTCAGCGTGGAGCAGCAGTGTTTACACACGGAGCGAGGCTTGTCGTCCTCGTAGCGGACAGGTCCGCAGATCTCTTCGAGGGCAATCGTATAATTTGGTTTCCAGAGATGTTTACCCTGAAATAAGTTACACTTCTCTTTTTTGCTTTTGTAACACTCACCACATACTCGACACAAATCAACATATATCTCTGGCGGTGTCGTTACCTCTGCCATGTTTCTTTTCTTCTTCTTCCTCTGTTTGCCTCCTAAAGCGTTGCACTAGCGCCATCTTCTGGAGTTCAAGAAACTCATCTGGATGACCACAAAGCACAAAGCAAAGAAGTTCATTCAACCTTTATTTATCCAGGAAATATTCATTGAGATTAAAATAAAAAAAATGTCAAGGCTGACTAAAGGTGCCGTTTCAAAGAGTTCAGTGAGCTGTGTTGAAGTCAGTGAGGCTGTGTTGAGGTCAGATGAGGCTGTGTTGAGGTCATCGGCCTCTGGCCTGGAGGATGGCGGGTCAGTGGCCGCTGAGTCAGTCCCACCAGGATCCTGTTTCAAACACCGGACGCTCTCTTCATCCACACAAGCTTTGCAAGGTACGTGCACCGACATTTACACCTCAAAACATCTACAGGACAAACATTACGAATGGATTCACTGTGGTAGTGAGGGAAGCGTCAGAGATTGGTTATAACCTGACTGGACCCAGCTGGGCTAAATCACATGGGCTGCTTAACAAATTAAACCATAGTCCCCTTGAAATCCTAGCTCTAGAGTAAAACTAGACTTTTAGACTAGCTCTAGAGTAAAACTAGACTCTCAGTTCTAGATTAGGCGTTTTCTTTGTTTGAATGTAAACCATTCTAATGACTTATCTGTGTTTGATTGTTCTTTGCTGGCACAATGTATCCAATGCGCCGTATCTTAAACATGCACACGCCGCCCACCTGACCCTCCAGACAGGCTCGAGCAAACGAGTATTTCCACCCAGGTCAGCCTCACTGTGGGGACACCTCAGTGCCAGGGAGAAAAAACATTTCTTCAAACAAAGGTTCTAGCTAACCACCAATAAGAGGTTCTAGCAATCTACCGGAAACTAAAAAGAGTGTACATAATATTTTAAATGACCGCTTGATGCATATTTAGTGAACTCAACAACTCACACAGTCACCAAACCACTTCTGTCCTGTCGCAGTGTTGTTGTTTTCTTTTACATACTCACAACTCCATTTCCCAGAGTCCTCTGCTGTCCACCAGGAAGTGCTGATGATGGGAGACCTCATGGGGGCTCTGTTGGTCTTGGCAACTGTCTTCACAGTAGTCGACACACGTGAAGTAGGTAACAGTAAAAAGGTGCTTTTTGGTTCCAGGTTGAAGCATTGAAAGAAAACATAAGCTAGAATAATAAATCAACGTTTCTGTTGATAACTCGTAAGGGTTCTATTTTTCATAATGTTCCTCCACACCAAACCTGTTACTGTAGCTGTCCTCTACAGTGCCTGTGTGATATCAACCCTGTATAGCTGTCCTCTACAGTGCCTGTGTGATATCAACCCTGTATAGCTGTCCTCTACAGTGCCTGTGTGATATCAACCCTGTATAGCTGTCCTCTACAGTGCCTGTGTGATATCAACCCTGTATAGCTGTCCTCTACAGTGCCTGTGTGATATCAACCCTGTATAGCTGTCCTCTACAGTGCCTGTGTGATATCAACCCTGTATGGCTGTCCTCTACAGTGCCTGTGTGATATCAACCCTGTATGGCTGTCCTCTACAGTGCCCGTATGAGGTGAATCAGCTGGACCTGGCAGGCAGCTCTGTGGACGACCGCTACTCAACGTGTCGGAAGGAGATGATGCAGCGGATCACCCACGGCAACCTGCTGGCTCAGGAGAAACTGGAGGACGGGTCCTTCTCTGCGGCCTGGGACGAGGCGGAACGCTGCAGCGCCGCCACGGGGAACTTGACCTTGCTGCACGCCACGGCGCTCGCCCTCTACTCCTCCCCCAACCGGACCACGCCCAGGACCTTCGACCTGGACACGCGCTCCCTGGGCGCGGACGCCCACGTCTACCGGGACTACTTCCCGTTCAAGTCGCTCCACTTCCTGCTGACGGACGCGGTGCGGATCCTGAGGGAGGGCGCGAGGCAGAGGGGGCGGGGCTGCCTACTCGCGTACGCCTCCAGCCGGCGGGCACGTCTCCGCGGTGACGCGGGCGACCTGGTACGGACGGGGAACTTCCTGATGGCGTCGACGCGCCGCTACAGCTCGGACTTCGACCTGACCCTCCGCACGTGCCAGGGGACCAGGCTGCCCAAGTCGCCCCAGCAGCGGTGCCGTTCCCCGGGCTTGGACGTCCTGGTGCCCCCCTACGAGCTGTTCAGACTGGCGGCAGTGAAGAAGAGTGACTGGACACGCACACACTTCTATCTGGAGTCCACTGGTTCCCTTAGCAACCTGGACTGCGCCATGGGGGAGTAGCGATGTGCCATGATCACCACCGACTAGCTTAGCTAGCGCTGCGTTAGCATTTTACATGCTACCTGTATCTCGAACATATGACAAATAAAACACCCTTGAATCTATGCCAGCTGTACACTCACTTATGGTGTTACTTTGACTGCAAATAAAGTCTTAAAGGTTGATTGATTGATTGATTGATTGATTGATTGATTGATTGATTGGTTGGTTGGATGATATCTTCATAATGTGGAAGCTTCTAGTGCATCACAAACCCCAGTCTGTCATACAACACCTCCATACCTCGAACTAAACTCCCTCCACTTCCTACCACAGCATCTTCCCCCTCCTCACCTCCCTCTCTCTCCCCCTCTCTCTCTCCCTCTCCCTCC
>NC_140253.1:1376372-1381372 GCF_949987555.1 Borostomias antarcticus
GAGTAAAACTAGACTTTTAGACTAGCTCTAGAGTAAAACTAGACTTTTAGACTAGCTCTAGAGTAAAACTAGACTCTCAGTTCTAGATTAGGCGTGTTCTTTGTTTAAATGTAAACCATTCTAATGACTTATCTGTGTTGATTGTTCTTTGCTGGCACAATGGAACCAATGCGCCGTATCTCAAACACGCACACGCCGCCCACCTGACCCTCCAGACAGGCTCGAGCTAACGAGTATTTCCTCCCAGGTCAGCCTCACTGTGGGGACACCTCAGTGCCAGGGAGAAAAAACATTTCTTCAAACAAAGGTTCTAGCTAACCACCAATAAGAGGTTCTAGCAATCTACCGGAAACTAAAAAGAGTGTACATAATATTTTAAATGACCGCTTGATGCATATTTAGTGAACTCAACAACTCACACAGTCACCAAACCACTTCTGTCCTGTCGCAGTGTTGTTGTTTTCTTTTACTCACAACTTCATTTCCCAGAGTCCTCTGCTGTCCACCAGGAAGTGCTGATGATGGGAGACCTCATGGGGCTCTGTTGGTCTTGGCAACTGTCTTCACAGTAGTCGACACACGTGAAGTAGGTAACAGTAAAAAGGTGCTTTTTGGTTCCAGGTTGAAGCATTGAAAGAAAACATAAGCTAGAATAATAAATCAACGTTTCTGTTGATAACTCGTAAGGGTTCTATTTTCAGAATGTTCCTCCACACCAAACCTGTTACTGTAGCTGTCCTCTACAGTGCCTGTGTGATATCAACCCTGTATAGCTGTCCTCTACAGTGCCTGTGTGATATCAACCCTGTATAGCTGTCCTCTACAGTGCCTGTGTGATATCAACCCTGTATAGCTGTCCTCTACAGTGCCTGTGTGATATCAACCCTGTATAGCTGTCCTCTACAGTGCCTGTGTGATATCAACCCTGTATAGCTGTCCTCTACAGTGCCCGTATGAGGTGAATCAGCTGGACCTGGCAGGCAGCTCTGTGGACGACCGCTACTCAACGTGTCGGAAGGAGATGATGCAGCGGATCACCCACGGCAACCTGCTGGCTCAGGAGAAACTGGAGGACGGGTCCTTCTCTGCGGCCTGGGACCAGGCGGAACGCTGCAGCGCCGCCACGGGGAACTTGACCTTGCTGCACGCCACGGCGCTCGCCCTCTACTCCTCCCCCAACCGGACCACGCCCAGGACCTTCGACCTGGACACGCGCTCCCTGGGCGCGGACGCCCACGTCTACCGGGACTACTTCCCGTTCAAGTCGCTCCACTTCCTGCTGACGGACGCGGTGCGGATCCTGAGGGAGGGCGCGAGGCAGAGGGGGCGGGGCTGCCTACTCGCGTACGCCTCCAGCCGGCGGGCACGTCTCCGCGGTGACGCGGGCGACCTGGTACGGACGGGGAACTTCCTGATGGCGTCGACGCGCCGCTACAGCTCGGACTTCGACCTGACCCTCCGCACGTGCCAGGGGACCAGGCTGCCCAAGTCGCCCCAGCAGCGGTGCCGTTCCCCGGGCTTGGACGTCCTGGTGCCCCCCTACGAGCTGTTCAGACTGGCGGCAGTGAAGAAGAGTGACTGGACACGCACACACTTCTATCTGGAGTCCACTGGTTCCCTTAGCAACCTGGACTGCGCCATGGAGACTAGCGATGTGCCATGATCACCACCGACTAGCTTAGCTAGCGCTGCGTTAGCATTTTACATGCTACCTGTATCTCGAACATATGACAAATAAAACACCCTTGAATCCATGCCAGCTGTACACTCACTTATGGTGTTACTTTGACTGCAAATAAAGTCTTAAAGGTTGATTGATTGATTGATTGATTGATTGATTGGTTGGTTGGTTGGATGATATCTTCATAATGTGGAAGCTTCTAGTGCATCACAAACCCCAGTCTGTCATACAACACCTCCATACCTCGAACTAAACTCCCTCCACTTCCTACCACAGCATCTTCCCCTCCTCACCTCCCTCTCTCTCCCCCTCTCTCTCTCCCTCTCCCTCCTCCCTCCCCCTCTCTCTCTCTCCCCCTCCCTCTCTCCCTCTCCCTCTCTCTCCCTCCCTTCCCCTCTCTCCCTCCAGCAGCAGCTCCCTGGCCACTGGAAGACAGAGAAAGACAGAGAGAGCAAGTGAAGAACACAACCTATTATTTCAATATAGACATTTCAAAGTAAATCACAATGGGCCCCAACAAGCAGAAACCCACTCACCCTCTCTCTCTCTCTCTCTCCCTCCCCCACTCACCCTCTCTCTCTCTCCCTCCCTCCCCCACTCACCCTCTCTCTCTCTCTCTCCCTCCCCCACTCACCCTCTCTCTCTCTCCCTCCCTCCCCCACTCACCCTCTCTCTCTCCCTCCCTCCCTCCCTCCCCCACTCACCCTCTCTCTCTCTCTCTCTCCCTCCCTCCCCCACTCACCCTCTCTCTCTCTCTCTCTCTCTCCCTCCCCCACTCACCCTCTCTCTCTCTCTCTCTCCCTCCCTCCCCCACTCACCCTCCCTCTCTCTCTCTCTCCCTCCCTCCCCCACTCACCCTCTCTCTCTCTCTCTCCCTCCCTCCCACTCACCCTCTCTCTCTCTCTCTCTCTCCCTCCCCCACTCACCCTCTCTCTCTCTCTCTCCCTCCCCCACTCACCCTCTCTCTCTCTCTCTCTCTCCCCCACTCACCCTCTCTCTCCATTGGTGCTGATCAGGGATAGAATCAGTGAGACTCTCGTTATTATGAGGAACCGTAGAACTATGGGCTAATTTCCTGTTTGAAATACCGGAGAATGGAGATTTACTACAATTCATACATGACCTGCACCAGCATGAGAGCCGCCAGTAGTAACAGTCACTCACCACTGGGTGGCACTGGTTGATAGAGATGGATAGATAGATAGATAGATAGATATGCATGTTACTTTATTGTTTCTCTCTCGCTCTCTCACACATGCACACACACAATCTGTTTCTCTCTCGCTCTCTCTCTCTTACACACACACACGCGCACACACAATCTGTTTCTCTCTCGCTCTCTCACACACACACACACACACACACACACACACACACAAAAACACACACACACACAATCTGTTTCTCTCTCGCTCTCTCACACATACACAATCTGTTTCTCTCTTGCTCTCTCTCACACACACACGCAGACACACACATACACACACAATGAAAAATATACACAACACCACCATGTATTCATCCATATCCACATTCAGTTCCTTTATTTCATGTAGAAAACACAACTGAAACTAGGGCTGCGAGCAGCAGTGAGCGGGCCCTCACACCCACGCGTGTCGGGGTGCGGCGCCGTTAAAGGCTGTGCTATTTCAGTGTCCAGTACTGAAAGAAACTTCCTGTCACCAGTAGGTGGCGCTCTAAGCGTGACTCAATACCGACGCATAGATGTGTTCAGGACGGTACCTTGTTGAAGCGTGAGAAATGTTGTGTAAATCGGACAATGTATGTAGGAGTTGTGATGACTTCCTGCTTGACCTGTAGGCGGCGCTATAAGTATGACTCAATACTGACCTACAGATGTGTTCAGGACGCGACCTTCATCAACCCTGAGCAATTTGGGGTAAACTGGATAATGTATGTAGGAGTTATGAGGACTTCCTGTAAGCAGTAGGTGGCGCCATAAGTATGACTCAATGCTGATGCACAGATGTGTTCAGGATGCGACCTTCATCAAGCATGAGCAATTTGGAGTAAATCGGATAATGTATGTAGGAGTTATGAGGACTTCCTGTTTCACCAGTAGGTGGCGCTGTAAGTGTGACTCAATACCGACGCATAGATGTGTTCAGAATGCGACCTTCATGAAGCGTCAGCAATTTGGTGCTAATCGGATAATGTACTGTATGTATGTAGGAGTTTTGAGGACTTCCTGTTTCACCAATAGGTGGCGCTATAAGTATGACGCAATACTGACAGATGTGTTCAGGACAGAACCTTCATGAAGCATGAGATATATCGGACAAATTGGATAATGTATGGAGGAGTTATGAGGACTTCGTGTTTTATGGTAAAATGTCAACATTTGGTGGGGCGCCACGGCAAGGGTGTTTGGTGAAAACTCAATTTTTTGATAACTTTTGATCAGAAAGGGCTTAAGATGAAGCTGACCGAATATGAAGTTGATCGGATGAAATCTGTAGGAGGAGTTCGTTAAAGTACGAGGCATGGAAATGGTCAAAACAAGGAAAAAATGGTACATTAAGAGCAAAATGGCGGACTTCCTGTTGCATGTTGGGTATAGCTCCAAGAGACATTTTAGTGTGGCTCGATGAACTACATATGCCCACCGAATTTCGTTCGCCTACATCAAACTGAAAGGTGGGGCTCGCCATTTTAAATTTTCCAGGGGGCCATTTTGCCACGCCCATTGCTGTCACCCATGAAATATCACATTTTTCACCGGGACTGACATATCTGCAAAGTTTCATGCATTTTCATCGATGTTTAGGCCGCCAAAAAGGCATTTGTTTGGGGAGAAGAAGAAGGTAGGAGAAGGAGAAGGAGAATAATAATCCTTACAATTTCAATAGGGCCTCGCACCGCCAGTGCTCGGGCCCTGATTACACTAGATTATGGTTTGGTATTATGTTCCTATGCAAGGCACTGGGGCTGTGGAAGCTGCCCAGCAGCTTGAAGGGTTGTATGGTTTCCAGGTGGTGGAAGATCAGTCTATAAACTGCTGTTGGACACATTTCTTTCAATCCTATTGAAATTATCCTGATAGTATATAGAGATTATAATAGAGATTCAACTTTACTTTTCACTGTTTACATGGAGTGTAAATAAAGTGATCTAACATTTAATCAGAATAGCTTGTTTGACTGGTTCTGCTCGCCCAGCTAGCTGGAGGCTGGTAAACTCACACTGAACAGGCAGCATGTACCAATCAACGGTAAAATCATCGACAGGTGAACCGAGCAAAAATGTCCTCAAATCCCATGATAATCTTGAAGAGAGATGCCTCTTATTTGAAACATTA
>NC_140253.1:1383872-1406372 GCF_949987555.1 Borostomias antarcticus
AGGGAAGTTGTGTGGGAGAACACAAGCAGAGCTCCAGAGGTCTGAGGAGTGAGAACCGACGCCGTGGCGCCAGCAAGGAGGGAGGGAGGCCAGTGGACAGTGTGCGAGTGTTTCTGTTTCATCTCAACAGATAAATACCTGCCTTGTGCATTTCCCTCTCTTTTACTCCTCAGATAGACCAGTAGAACAGCTCCAGCACCGACAGCAACACAGACCACAGAGATGATGACTGCTACCCGCTGCCTCTCTTCACCAACTGAAATAGGAACAGAAGAAATCATTCTAAAACCTCCAGAGACTTTAGCAGGAGATTATATTTTATTTTCAGCTGTCTAAACTTCTTAATGTCACTATGACTTCAGCTGATGAGACTCAATAGACCCTTTCAAGGGAATTTTCGGTCACTAAAGCAACGACTTGGGCCTGGTAAATAGCCGCTAACGTTAGCTAGCTCGCGGCACACCAGATATTGAGGACCTCAGAACAGTGGTGTTCTTGTTTTAAATAGGAACGTTGCATGAAAAGGTCTACAGCCAAGAATGACTTTGTGTTGAGTATCACGTGATTCTTGCCTGAAAGCAAGGCAAGGCAAGTTTATTTGTATAACACATTTCAGCAACAAGGCAATTCAAAGTGCTTTAAATGAGACATTAAAAGCATCAAGACAAAGTGCAAGAAACACATAAAAGGTCATATAAAATGAAATGCAAAAAAAGGACATTTAAAACAAAATGCAGGAAAAACAAAATACAGGAATAAAAGTTACAGTGCAGTGTACGAGTGAATAATGATTTGATTTAATAAAAAGCAGCGGCAAAAAGAAAAGTGTTCAGTCTTGATTGAAGAGAAGGGAGAGTTGCAGCAGACCTGCGGTGCTCCGGAGGTCTGAGGAGGGGAGCAGCGTTCTTACCCGTTCCTCCTCTCAGACAGTACCCGGGGGGGGGGAGCGCCGTGGCCTGGCTGCTCACAGGGTTGTGAGCCTCACAGCTGTAGACGGAGCCGGGGTCTCCCTCCACCCACAGCAGGAGGACCAGCATGGGGGAGAGATCCGGCCCGCTGGTCTGGTTGAGTCTCTCCTGTCCTCGGTTCCAGGACAGGGTCACCTCTCTCCCGTTCTCCACAGAGCACTCCAGGACACAGGAGACGTTAGCTACTCTCACCTGGGGTCTGGAAACAGAGCCTGGAGGAGAATAGGAGCATCACTCAGGAAGTAGAGGAATATCTTTTCTTTTCAGTTACACCCTCTCAGACCAGCGCTAGGGTTCGAGTTATCGGGACTCGATACATGTTGCTGGTGATCATTTATTTGTGTTACATTATGGAGAATTTGACTACTGTTTCTACGTCGGGGACCACGGATGGAATATAGCAGGGGTGTCAAACTCTGGCCCGCGGGCCACATTTTGCCCGCAGTGTAATTATATTTGGCCCGCGAGGCAATACCAAATGACTACTAGAGCTGGCCCGCCAGTATTATACAGCGCATTCACCGCTAATACTACAAATCCCATAATGCTCTGCTGTTGTTTTGACGCGTCAATCAAGACAGGACCCAGAAACGCCCTCTCTTCTGTGACAGTAGTCATAGCAATCTCATACTACAACTGTAACCGTGTTACCCCTTCCTAAAAATGGCGAAAAGAAAGGCAGAAAACAGAAGGTTTACGTTATGTAACGTCTCACTGTGATAGAGACACCTGTGTTGACCTAGCCGGCCGCTGTGTTTGCTCTGTTCCTGTTCATTCAATCCTGTCTGCCTGCCTGCCTGTCTGCCTGGCTGTCTGTCTGCATGCCGGCTGTCTGTCTGTCTGCCTGGCTGTAGGACAGTCAGGGTTTTACAAGCTTCTCTACTGAGCAGATGGAGCACCAACACTTGTGTCTGAGGGCGTATTCACATATGTTAGTGCACACCATTGATGCGCACCAAAAGCGAAAGTGATAAGTGCATATTCAATGTTAAAGCAAAACTTGTTTGGGTCCATATTAAAATTTTCATTTGTTCAATGTTGGCCCGCGACTTTGTTCAAGTTTTAATTTTTGGCCCACTGTGTATTTGAGTTTGACACCCCTGGAATATAGCCTTGTGATAAATCCGGCTATTTTACACATTGTCGTGTATAGATGTTTTTAATGCATCCGTTTCATGTATCTGTGTTCATCGAAATGCATTGTCCCGTCAAAATAAACAAAATTTAAAAAAAAGTTCTCAAAACGATGTGCTGCGTCCAGTACTGCACATAACAACAAACATCTATTGTTATTAGTCATTTTAGTAGTTCAGTATCAAATACTCACTGTAAACTCTGAGGTGGAACGTGACCGTAGTTTGCTCTTTTGAATTCTGCACACTATACATTCCTGAATCCTCAGTCTTCAGCTCTCGGATGGTGAACAGTCCAGACTGGTTCTCCCACTCGACCCTGTCGCTGAAGTTCTTATTAAAAGAGGTGTCACTGATCCCGTTTAACACCATAGCTAAATTATTATTTCCAAACATAAAGGTGCCAGAGGTTTGAACCGGAGCAGGAAATGTGACGTCTCCTCCCACTGTGCCTGTCAGTCTTCTCCCACCATCCTGGGCATCCTGAGACACACCTGGAGGACAGGAGAGACCAGCTTGTTAGTAGAGACAGAGACACCAGCTTGCTTAGTAGAGACAGAGACACCAGCTTGCTTAGTAGAGACAGAGACACCAGCTTGCTTAGTAGAGACAGAGACACCAGCTTGTTTAGTAGAGACAGATAGAGACACCAGCTTGTTTAGTAGAGACAGAGACACCAGCTTGTTTAGTAGAGACAGAGACACCAGCTTGTTTAGTAGAGACAGATAGAGACACCAGCTTGTTTAGTAGAGACAGATAGAGACACCAGCTTGTTTAGTAGAGACAGATAGAGACACCAGCTTGTTTAGTACAGATAGATAGAGACACCAGCTTGTTTAGTACAGATAGATAGAGACCAGCTTGCTTAGTAGAGACAGATAGAGACACCAGCTTGTTTAGTAGAGACAGATAGAGACCAGCTTGCTTAGTAAGGTTTAGGACAGGATAACATTAAATGTTGATCCATTGTCCATTCACATTTTAATGCACACTCTGCCTCCATGCTTGGCTGTGTGTGTGTGTGTGTGTGTGTGTGCGCGTGTGTGCGCGAGTGTGTGTGTGTGTGTGTGTGTGTGTGCGTGCGCAACTCTTCAGAAACTGATGCGTATCACTATTTCATATCTGGATCAGCATTTCCTAGATTAATCGAAAGCAATTGTGTTTTAGTAGGCTAGGTCATGTGGATACTGTGTCTCTATTCAACAGTTTTATTTTCAACCAACAGACTGAAAACAGTCTTTCCAGATAGCGTCAGAGAAGAAAGGTGTAGCCTGCTCCAAAACCTGACATTTTGGAGACCATTAATTAAACCATGTTCCTAAACTGAGCTAAAATGGGATTAACGCAGGGAGACCCGGCCCTTGACTGCTAGAGCCAGAGACTGGTTGTGTGAGCACAATAGATTAGAGTACCGCCGCGTTCTTTAAACAGGAAGCAGCCAAGGCCTGTGGCCCGTGAGAGAGACGTGTTGTGGGTTTCGTGTGAGAGAGACGTGTTGTGGGTTTCGTGTGAGAGAGACGTGTTGTGGGTTTCGTGTGAGAGAGACGTGTCGTGGGCTTTGACGCATCAGTTTCTCATGAAAGTGTCTCACAGTTGGTGGAAACCAGCTGCCAGAGCCAGAAGCAGAAGGCTCAAGACGTCACGTTGTATACGCCTAGTGCCTAAGTTTCACACAAGGCAGATTCAAACCTACCAATGAGTAAAGAGACTTTATACAACGGTTAGTTCTGGTTCTTGATTCTGATTGGCTGGAAGCCGTGTTAAAATACTTTTTATACAACGGTATAGATCAGGGCTGAGTTTCCCAGAGGCATCTTTATCTTATCTTATTACATCTTATTAGTAGCCTATAGTGTCCAGATCAATGTTTACAAAGATGTGCTGTAGCATTGTCGTTGCCTGGCAACGTTCTCTTTTACAGCGGAAGTATCCGCAAATGATAAACAAATAGTTCCATTAAAAATAAATTTTAAAGTTCGTATTGTCTTTCCTTTTGACATATTGACGGATAAATGTGGCAACCGTTGTATAAAAGCATTATGGAACTCGAAGCCGTGGGATGTCACGGATATCGCCACGGCTAGCGGGGTGTAACGGTGGATCCGTGACATCCCACAGCTTCTCGTTTCATAATGCTTTAGTAACACACACCTGGGACCGCATATCATTACATTTTCAGTATTAATGCGCCTCCCATTTGATCCAATGCATAAGGCTTATTATTATATTATTATTGTGTCTTTTAAAAACAACTGAAGATTCCATCCAATGCATTTGTTGCTTGGCAACCTTTTTCTTAGGGGAACTATTTTGCTCGTCGGAATTGAGGGAATGATGCTTCGTTTTGAATGAATGTTCATATTTTATATTGCTGTGTGTTTATTTTCCACTAATAGCTGTAGGCTAGTAGCCGTTGTATAAAAGCAAGCGAGTGGCCGTGTGTGATAGGCTACTAACTCTGCTTCGCGTCGTGCCTAACAACGCCCCCTAGCTGTTATAAAATCACTATAACACACGGCCTCTCATGGTTTATTGCTTAAACAGACACGTTTAAAATGTGAGTCACGTACATGTGCAGTATATGAAAGATATATATCAGTTTGTCCTGGGTTGGTGAGGAAGACTACACACAGCTCACACAACTCACATTCAAGCAAAGGCTCCCATTTTCTTGTACTACACTTTTGAGGAACTGTTCCTGAAACGGCAGAGTTCTGCAGATGGTGGTCAGACTAGTCACTTTCAATTCATATCACTTAGAGGTCGGCCGATAGCGGATTTTTAAAGGCTGATATGATAACGATCGTTTGGAGCAGCTGCCTCCTCCCACCAACCTCACATCATCAGGCCCTGGAGAAAGACAGGAGACAGTCGGCCCTCTGACTCTATGTGTCCTAACAAAACACAGCCATACTCTTTCTCATTACGTCAGAAATCTAAAATACAACAGATACCTGAGACAGAGAAGCCTGTAATATTGTAAGAGTGTAACTGAGTAGTTTATTGTGAAGCTCTCACAGCTACTGTGACAGGTGCAGATTAGGAAATGTGTGACTGTCAAGATCATCAGCTGAATATAACGACATGATGTGTGTTTTACCTGAGCAGATCACCTCCAGGACAGCAGTATTAGTACGGTGTCCATGCACTCCACACTCCCTCAGTGCAGACTCAGACCCAGCACAGCTAGACATAAACCACCATACAGGACGGACTTCACCAGGAGGAGCCCTTCTTGTTGAGAGAGCAGAGCCACAGCCCAGCTGTCTACACACTACAGCTGCATCATCCATGCTCCAGAGAGATATCCCTGAGGCCAGACCTCTCCACTCTCCCTGGTGGTTCACCTCCACTCTACCAGCACAGCGGCTGCCTCCTCCCACCAACCTCACATCATCAGGCTCTGGAGAAAGACAGGAGACAGTCGGCCCTCTGACTCTATGTGTCCTAACAAAACACAGCCATACTCTTTCTCATTACGTCAGAAATCTAAAATACAACAGATACCTGAGACAGAGAAGCCTGTAATATTGTAAGAGTGTAACTGAGTAGTTTATTGTGAAGCTCTCACAGCTACTGTGACAGGTGCAGATTAGGAAATGTGTGACTGTCAAGATCATCAGCTGAATATAATGATATGATGTGTGTATTACCTGAGCAGATCACCTCCAGGACAGCAGTAGAACTAAAACTCCCATCCACTGTTCCACACTCCCTAAGTGCAGACTCAGACCCAGCACAGCGAGATATAAACCACCATATAGGACGGTGTTCACCACCACTATCCTCTCTTGTTGAAACAGCAGAGCCACAGCCCAGCTGTCTACACACTACAGCTGCATCACCCAGGGTCCAGACAGACCTTCTGACCAGACGTCTCCACTCTCCCTGGTGGTTCAGCTCCACTCTACCAGCACAGCGGCTGCCTCCTCCCACCAACCTTACAACACCAGGCTCTGGAGAAAGACAGGAGACAGTGAGGCCCTGTCCAGAAACAAACACTAACCTCTTCATGCCAGAAACCCAGTAGTCTTTGTCTAGACTAGATTGATACACACATGCATGCATGCATGCATGCATATGCGCACGCACACACACACACACACAAACACACACACACACACACACACACACATTTGAATTCTTTACTCAGGTCCGCATTTTCATTGCAGGGCCCCAAACATAATTCCATTGCTGTTGTGTTGTTTGGTTGTTTAACCTTTGTTACATTTCAAGCTTCTAGCATGTACACAATACTTACATGCACATACATAACATACATATATGCTGGTGGTATAATATATATATAATACTGATGTGCAGTAAGCATACAGAAAATATGGAGCACATACAATTGTGTCTGACTCATTAACACCAGTGGAGTTATGGATACAGAAAACATCTCCAAATACAGCAGCAACACACGCGCACGCACGTACGCACACACACACACACACACACAGACACACACACGCTTTTATTATTATAAACCGGCAGTAGTGCTTTTAACAGTCTGTTGGATGTTATGGCTGCAGATTCACATTCTACCAACCTGGAGGCTGAAAACTGACTTTAGCCTGAAGACCTGAGGAGACGAGACAGACAGGGAAGAAATTAGCATCAACAAGTCTCTCTCTCTCTCTCTCGTCCTCTTCATTTCTGATGTAACTGAGTTTTTGAATTGGAAATTCACTCCTGTTTTCGAGACGGCAGCTTTTCAGTGGCGTAGCTGGCTAAAGTGATGTTTATGAAAGGTGATCACACACACGGTCATGCTCTCTCTCTCTCTCTCCCTCTCTCACACACACACACACACACACACACACACACACACACACACACACACACAAATGGACTCTCACTCACACTGTCTCTTTCTCCCTCTTTTTCCCCTCTCCGTCTCTCTCCCTTCTCTTTCTCCTCTCTTTGTGTCATTTTCATTTCATGTCAGTTATATACATCATTATAATTGACATTTTTCCACCGCAGCTGCTTCAGCACGATTATTTGGAATAGTGTATTCTTTGTTGCATCAAAACAAAGCAGGCCTGATTTTGTTTGTCCAGATTTTATGCTCATTTCTGTTGCTTCGTCGCACAGGTGAAATCAGTTGAGCTGATGAGTGAACGAGCTTACGGCCGGGCCGCTGCACACCTGCCACCACTGATCACCCTCCTCTGCTGCCTACAAGAACACATTTACTGTGTACTTCTTTAAATCCTCCCATTTCTGAGGCCTGTTTTGGACTTGCCTGACCCTCCAGGTTCATTTATTTTATGATGAAGCTGCTAAGAAATATGTCCGGGAAGATGCCGGTACACAGTAAGAAAAAGATAAAAGCCAAAACATCCCTGGAAACACCCCTAGAAAGTAGGCCCCAAACCTCTATCATCTAAAACTACTTAATTCGTGGAGTCCAGGGCCCCCAGTGTGTGTGTGTGTGTGAGGGAGAGAGAGAGCATGACCATGTGTGTGTGATCACCTTTCATAAACATCACTTTAGCCAGCTACGCCACTGAAAAGCTGCCGTCTCGAAAACAGGAGTGAATTTCCAATTCAACTCAGCCTCCTCGGCTAAATTTAAAACATGAACTCCAGGACCCCGAAGCGGGCCAGGAAGATTGCGGCCAAACCCTCCCACCCCGGCCATAATCTCTTCGTGCCACTCCCCTCAGGCAGGAGGTACGGTCCATCAGGACCACGTCTGCACGCCACAGAGGCAGCTTCTTCCCCACGGCCATCAGCCTCTTCAGCAGGGCTTGTGTCCCCTTCTGACTTCCCCCCGCCCCCCACAACAGACCCCGCCACCGTTGAGAGACACTGCCGACAGACACTTGCACATAACCTGAATGTGTGTATAGGACGCACCACACTCACACATCACGCTGCCTCTGACGTGTCTTTAAAAAGCTGAATAATTTTCCGATAACAAAAAAAAGAAGAATTGCCACTGTCAAATACATTAAATAGTCTACCTAAATAAATTAATCTGGATAATCAAACTCAACGTACAGTAGGATAAAAAGCAGAGAGTAATGGAAACTCTACCTGTCATGTTTCTGGACTCAGGCCTTTAAGCTCTCCTACCTGCACACACCTGCCCTCTGGCACCTGTTAGGCCCACATGTCCAACAGTCCATAACGTACTTCCTTCACTATTCATGTCCTCTATGAATGCGTGCGCTTCGCTGAGGAGAATCTCTAAGAATGTCTTCCTCACACCCAAGAGTAGAAGGCTGTATCCAGGACATTTAGTTAGAATCCCCCCCTTGTCTTTATTTTTGTCTTCAATCAAGTTTAGATTAATAAGTCTCCTCCTTTTCGTCAGTTTCTGAACGGCTATGGTCCAGATACTTGTGAATTAATTCAATATGGCTGATGGCCATTTTTTTAATAGATAAAAAGTGTAATAAGATATAACAGAACATTCTTAAGTGTGATCTGCTGGATCATGTGCCTGCAGCGACACACCTGCAGGCAATCTGCCATCAGTGCACCTGGAGCTAACGAGCCCTGGGCTACAAGAGGAGGCTCCAGCACACCTGGAGCTAACGAGCCCTGGGCTACAAGAGGAGGCTCCAGCACACCTGGAGCTAACGAGCCCTGGGCTACAAGAGGAGGCTCCAGCACACCTGGAGCTAACGAGCCCTGGGCTACAAGAGGAGGCTCCAGCACACCTGGAGCTAACGAGCCCTGGGCTACAAGAGGAGGCTCCAGCACACCTGGAGTTAACGAGCCCTGGGCTACAAGAGGAGGCTCCAGCACACCTGGAGCTAACGAGCCCTGGGCTACAAGAGGAGGCTCCAGCACACCTGGAGCTAACGAGCCCTGGGCTACAAGAGGAGGCTCCCTCCTCTTGCTTCTGCCTCTCGGCTCCCCTCGGGTTTCGGGCGTGGTTGTGATTGGCACAAACCAATCTCGGTTCAAGCGGAGACAAGACCTGAATGCCTCCAGGAGCCTAAAACGGGCCAGAAAGATTGTGGCTGACCCCTCCAGTCACGGTCTCTTTGACCCACTCCCCTCTACCAGTACACCGGGTCCACACGCCACAAAAACAGCTTCTTTCCCACGGCCATCAGACTCATCAACAAGGCTTGTGTCCCCCCCCCCCCCCCCCCACTGACTCTATACCCCCTGCATCACTTGCACACAACCTCTGACCTCTGTTTGTTCCACATACCTCAATGGCACACACTGTATACTGTACATATAAAATCGCTCATCTACCACACTACACTCTGCACACACACACACACACACTACATACATGTACATGCACTCACCACACTCCATTCTGTATATAGTCCGTAAATTGCATTTGTGCCTCCCTTTTTTTTTTAAACAGTATATCATAACTTCTACATTGTACTATATTTTGTTTGCACTGTTTTTTGTATTGTATTTGCACTGTCCTGTCCTGTCCTGCACCCTGTCCTGTGTCATCTGCACCAGCGTATGCCTTAACCCTAGTCACATTCTAATGTGTGAACCATATATATGGTTAAAAAACAGCTCTTGAATCTTGAATCTAGTATTTCCCCAGGATTAAGTCTGTCTCTTATCAACATGACACCTGCTACCTTTATTTACATGATGACACCTGCTACCTTTATTGACATGAAGCTTATCAGGGAGAAACGCATGTTCATGCAATGCAAATAAGGAACTGCTACCGTGTTACCAGGCAGCTGAATTTTGAATTTGAATACCTGAAGAATATATCAAGGATTAAAGGATTTATGTCTCAGCAGGATCTGGAAAAACTTGTCCACGCGTGTATCTTCAGTAGACTCGACTACTGTAACGGTGTGTTTACAGGTCTCTCTAAAAAATCGATCAGACAGCTGCAGATCAGAACGCTGCTGCTCGAGTCCTCACTAAGACTAAGAACAAGGGTTTTCTTCTCTTTTTTTTCACTGGGGCAAGTGCAATGTGAGTTGTGTGCAATAGTCTATGTATGTGTAATGTGTTGTGTGTTTTGTATGTGCAATATGTTGTGGACAACGTGTTGTGTGTAGTATATGTAGCCTATGTGAGACATGTGATGTGTTGTCCTCCTCTGTTTTTATGTATAGAGTTGATTTGTGCAGCAAACGAGTCCAAGACTAATTTCCCTGAGGGGACAATAAAGTATATTCTATTCTATTCTATTCTATTCTATTCTATTCTATTCTATTCTATTCTATAACTCTTAGTTCTTTTAAATCAAGACTGAAGACTTTTCTTTTTGCTGCTGCTTTTTATTAAATTAAATAATGATGTATTCATACACTGCACTGTAACATTTATTCTTGTATTTTATTTTTCCTGTATTTTGTTTTAAATGTCCTTTTTTGCTTCGTTTTATATTACCTTTTATGTGTTTGTCTTGATGCTTTTAATGTCTCATGTAAAGCACTTTGAATTGCCTTGTTGCTGAAATGTGCTCTACAAATAAACTTGCCTTGCCTTGCTATAAATGACCACGAAAAAAATCCCTCAAGACCAAATGAAGTCTTCCATAATTGTTCTTGTGTTGAGCATTTGGTAAAACAACTTAAACGAAGTCAAATTAACGGTGCACGTGTCTTTTTAGGGTGATAACAGTTGAGATAGTCTACATTTCAGGATGCGTTGCTTACCTTGAATGCACAGCAAAAAAAAAAAAAATGTTGAAAATCCATGAATCATTTGAAGAGTAAATATTTCACCTAGTCTATACGCTACATTGCAATTATGACTAATAATAATGACTCATCATCACCAAGTAAAGTATTCAATTTGTCGCAGGCAGACAAAGAACCTAGATCTGTTTCCTTGTCTGTAGGAGCGCCGCCCCCTAATTATGATCTCTCTAGTTCCATAATGTGTGTGTGTGTGTGTGTGTGTGTGTGTGTGTGTGTGTGTGTGTGTGTGTGTGTGTGTGCTTGTGTGGTCATTGATAAGTTCAACCCCTCTGATCTAATGTTTTTTGTGAGGTGATACTAATGACTGCATGTGAAATTTGAGCAAATTTGAACACTGAAAATAAATATACTTGCTATCTGACCATACGGCTATTTGAACAGATGGCAAAGAAAAAGAGTGAAAAGTTAACAAGTTCAAAAAATATTCCAAAAATAGAGTAGAATTCAATAACAATTGAAAACCGCGTGTAATATTTTGTATGTGAATCAGCACAGGTCCATGTCTTTAACCAATTCCATAGTTTTGATTTTTCTATGATCAAAGGGAATTAAAAACCAGACAATGGGAGACACTCATATGACAGAATGTATACCATGCCCTTCCAGTCTAAGAGTGAACTATTATCAAAACCCCAGAGGCTATGTGGATTCTGTCCCTAAATGTACAGAATACGCTCAATCTGAGACGGTTCAGGTTTCAGCGAGCGGGGGCAGGGTTATGTGGCATGTGTGACAAACTGGATGGTAGAGTGGTAAAGAGTGTCACGTTTGGAAAGTGTACCTTTTGCAGTCTATAGCTTACACACTTCAACCAGGGAGAGGGTTGTAGCCTTTAGCCTAAACACTTCATCCTGGGAGAGCGCAGTAGCCCACAGACTACATAGCCTACTAACACCAAGTGTAGGGGGGCATTCTTCTGAGAACTGTGAGGTGTAGAGAGAAACAAGAGTTGTGAGTGTTGTTCACAGATAGCTGAATAATCAAGAAATCCCCACACTGAGACTTGATGGTAAAGGTGGATCTTCCAGGCAGATGGAAGGCCTGGAGAATGATCATGTAGACACATGCAACACTCTAGCACAGATAAATACTCCAGGCAGGTGACTGACTGCACGTGCCTATTACAATGCAGCAAGTTGACATTTAAACTATTATATACGAACTGGGAAAACCGGTTGATTTATTCTTTAACACAAACACAACACGGCAGTTTCCCAATTACATCTGCAACAGGGGGTAAAGAAGACCAAAAACATGGGTTGTAATAACAGTTTTATAAAAATGGCAGAGAAGCCTGAGGTTCACTCCACCCAACCAGAAGCTTAATTTACAGATGTGTCTCACAGGTCAGGGCAATGTCTCCCTCTAGTGACTGATATAAGTAAGGACAATTAGGAATGACATGACCCAGAAGATCAAACACCTTCACAACGAAAACAACCCACTCAATACAAAACTAAAATAAGCTTTCAGGAGCTTCAGTTGAAATGCACGTCTGCTTTTCAATTTCACGTCAAAAGCACTGACATGGCTGAGACTGACCATTGTTTAAGACAATAAAACACGAAGGAGCTTCAAAGAGTAGCTTCCTCTACACTCCTGAGGAAGGGAATGTGGGAAATGCAGAGAGCTTGAACACGTTCATGACCTTCAAACTCCCTACCACACATCCATGACCTTCAAACTCCCTACCACACATCCAAGACCTTCAAACTCCCTACCACACATCCATGACCTTCAAACTCCCTACCACACATCCATGACCTTCAAACTCCCTACCACACATCCAAGACCTTCAAACTCCCTACCACACATCCATGACCTTCAAACTCCCTACCACACATCCAAGACCTTCAAACTCCCTACCACACATCCAAGACCTTCAAACTCCCTACCACACATCCATGACCTTCAAACTCCCTACCACACATCCATGACCTTCAAACTCCCTACCACACATCCAAGACCTTCAAACTCCCTACCAAACATCCAAGACCTTCAAACTCCCTACCACACATCCAAGACCTTCAAACTCCCTACCACACATCCATGACCTTCAAACTCCCTACCACACATCCAAGACCTTCAAACTCCCTACCACACATCCATGACCTTCAAACTCCCTACCCCACATCCATGACCTTCAAACTCCCTACCACACATCCATGACCTTCAAACTCCCTACCACACATCCATGACCTTCAAACTCCCTACCAAACATCCAAGACCTTCAAACTCCCTACCAAACATCCATGACCTTCAAACTCCCTACCACACATCCAAGACCTTCAAACTCCCTACCACACATCCATGACCTTCAAACTCCCTACCCCACATCCATGACCTTCAAACTCCCTACCACACATCCATGACCTTCAAACTCCCTACCAAACATCCATGACCTTCAAACTCCCTACCACACATCCATGACCTTCAAACTCCCTACCAAACATCCAAGACCTTCAAACTCCCTACCACACATCCATGACCTTCAAACTCCCTACCAAACATCCATGACCTTCAAACTCCCTACCAAACATCCAAGACCTTCAAACTCCCTACCACACATCCATGACCTTCAAACTCCCTACCACACATCCATGACCTTCAAACTCCCTACCAAACATCCATGACCTTCAAACTCCCTACCACACATCCATGACCTTCAAACTCCCTACCACACATCCAAGACCTTCAAACTCCCTACCACACATCCAAGACCTTCAAACTCCCTACCACACATCCAAGACCTTCAAACTTCCTACCACACATTTATTATATTAATAAAACTGTTCAACTACCACTGGTTATTATATTAATATAACTGTTCTACTACAGTACCTCCACATGGTGGCCAGCTGTAGCTCAGGAGGTTGTCCACTTATTGTAGGGTTGACCATTTGAATCCCGGCTCCTCCTGTCCACATGTCGAAGTGTCCTTGAGCAAGATACTGAACCCCAAATTGCTCCCAATGAGCAGGTTAGCACCTTGCATGGCCGCTGCCGTCATTGGTGTGTGAATGTGTGTGTGAATGGGTGAATGAGAGGCCATTGTAAAGCGCTTTGGATAAAAGCACATATAAGTGCAGAACATTTATCATTATTATATTAATGCAGTATGCTGTGACTGCTCTACTACCACTACCAAAATAACCGCTACAACTAGGCTATTGACATCTTGTAATTCAATAAAGGTCTGATACATATTGATTGAGAAATTGATTTTTATTAAGTAATTTGGAGATACATTGTTTCTATCTCAGGATTATATCATATTTTGTTTAAGGTCCAATCATTTTTCAAAACACGGTCCTGAAATTAAATTACTAACCCTAACCCGCCACTAGGGGGGGAGAGAGGCCAGGTTAACACTAAAACAGCGCAGGAAAGGTCCATAAAATGGCAAGGAACACCAGCTGCCTGGCTGGAATATGTCCAGTTCCGTTGTAAAAAACAAACAAAAAAAAAAACAGTTTTTTCCAGTTGAGAACCATCTCCAAACTCAAACCCATCCTATCTCCAGCCGACATGGAAAAAGTAATCCATGCCTTTATTACTTCACGACTCGACTATTGCAACTCCCTTTACTCAGGCCTCCCCCAGATTTGAACTACTCGCCTGCAGCGGGTGCAAAATGCCGCTGTAAGGATGCTGTCGGGGGCCAAAACACGTGGCCCCATCACCCCAGTCTTCGCCTCCCTTCATCGGCTCCCTGTCCACTTTAGAATCCAGTTTTAAATTATGTTAGTTACGTTCAAAGCACTGAATGGTCAGTCACCATCATACATCTCAGATCTCATCCACTGGCAATCATCCACTAGGTCTCTTGAGATCCACAAATAAATATTTTCTTCAAGTCCCACGATCAAAGCTTAAAGGAGGTGACCGAGCTTTTGCAGTTGCGGCTCCACGATTGTGGAACCAGCTGCCACTAGAAATGAGATGTGCTTCCTCCATCTCAGTTTTTAAATCCATGCTGAAAACGCATTTTTATTCTCTAGCCTTTTCAGCCCAGTCTTTTACTGGTTAAATGTGCTTTGCTTTGTCTCGTCTTTGTTTTGTTTGCTGTTGTTTGTTTGTTATTGCTTGCTGCTGTTGTGTTTTATTGTTTTCATATTGATTTGTATATCTATCTTATTTATCTTGTACAGCATTTGGGTCAGCTCAGGCTGTGTTTTTAAATGTGCTTTAAAAATAAACTTGACTGAGTGACTGACCATGCTGACTAAATCGTTTCTATTTGTAGTTTAGGGGGGAAATATGCACAAGAAGATATTAGGATCCAACCTCTCAGAAACACACACTGCGAAGGTCACTTCCTCAGAAACCATGACGTAACCTTTTCCATCTCCCACCACAACTCAAATTCAAACGCGTTCTCTATTGTTGTTGCTTATTATCTGCAGTTTAGAACCAAAGGCTCCTAAGAAGCATTCGATGGGAGGTGACTGGTGTCTAATGTGTTTAGTAATGAACTGTTTCCTGTCTGAATAACAGTAGCACATACACTATATTGACAAAAATATTCACTCACCCATCCAAATAATTGAATTCAGGTGTTCCAATCACTTCCATGGCCACAGGTGTATAAAATGAAGCACCTAGGCATGCAGACTGCTTCTACAAACATTTGTGAAAGAATGGGTCGCTCTCAGGAGCTCAGTGAATTCCAGCGTGGTACTGTGATAGGATGCCACCTGTGCAACAAGTCCAGTCGTGAAATTTCCTCACTACTAAATATTCCACAGTCAACTGTCAGTGGTATTATAACAAAGTGGAAGCGATTGGGAACGACAACAACTCAGCCACGAAGTGGTAGGCCGCGTAAAATGACAGAGCGGGGTCAGTGGATGCTGAGGCGCATAGTGCGCAGAGGTCGCCAACTTTCTGCAGAGTCAATCGCTACAGAACTCCAAACTTCATATGGCTGCATTGTGCCAAGTGTGAAGTTTGGTGGAGGGGGGATTATGGTGTGGGGTTGTTTTTCAGTTGCTGGGCTTGGTCCCTTAGTTCCAGTGAAAGCAACTCTGAATGCTTCAGCATACCAAGTGATTCTGGACAATTCCATGCTCCCAATTTTGTGGGAACAGTTTGGGGATGGCCCCTTCCTGTTCCAACATGACTGCGCACCAGTACACAAAGCAAGGTCCATAAAGACATGGATGAGCGAGTTTGGTGTGGAATAACTTGACTGGGCTGCACAGAGTCCTGACCTCAACCTGATAGAACACCTTTGGGATGAATTAGCGCGGAGACTGCGAGCCAGGCCTTCTCGTCCAACATCAGTGTCTGACCTCACAAATGCGCTTGTGAAACCTTATGAAAAGCCTTCCCAGAAGAGTTGAAGCTGTTATAGCTGCAAAGGGTGGGCCGACGTCATATTAAACCCTATGGATTACGAATGGGATGTCTGTCTGTCTGTCAACCAATCAATCTGTCTGTCTTATCTGTCTGTCAACCAATAAATCTGTCTGTCAACTAATCTGTCTGTGTGTCTGTCAATTAATCTGTCTGTCAACCAATCAATCTGTCTGTTTTATCCGTCTGTCTGTCAACCAATCAATCTGTCTCGCTTATCTGTCTGTCAACCAATCAACCTGTCTCTCTCTCTGTCTGTCAACTCTGTCTGTCTGTCAACCAATCAACCTGTCTCTCTCTGTCTGTCAACTCTCTGTCAACTCTCTGTCTGTCTGTCTGTCTGTCTGTCTGTCTGTCTGTCCCACACCTTGGTGCCAGTGACTGCTGTCATAGTGCAGCTGTTGGGAAACTTACCATTGGTGGTTTCCAGCTGTCAATCATTCTCTCTTTTCAAGGGGAGGAGTCCATCACTATGGTGCCACACCTCCAAGCTCTTGAGGTCTCTGTGGCAGAGAGCAGAGTTAGTTTAAATCAGACCTCATTTATCAGATATCCTGGTTTAGGTCATTTAGCAGACAGACAGGATACAGCTGGATGGATACTAGTGTTTCCTGTACCAGGGACACTCGTAGTGTTTATGAGTGACCTACAGACTACGATGAACTAATACAGAGCAAACACTCACCTCTCACCCCCTGACTCCCCTCCCTCCTCCCCCCCCATCTCCTTGACCCCTGGGTACTGTATCTCTACACCCAGATGATCCAGGATCAGATCACTGGCCCCAGGTCCTGACCTGCACCACTGGTGTTGGAAACCCATACTGACCTGAGATCAGCATCTACAGTATGAACAGCAGGAGGGTTAACTGCTTCCTGGAGACAAGGTGTCTGTTTCCTGTCCCTCTCTCACTCACTGACATGCAAATTACTTCCTTTCTCTAATCTCTAAGAACTGTTGTAAATTAACAAAAGATAATGAGGATTGATATTCAATGAAACAAGACCTCTCTCTCTTTGTCTCTCTCTCTCTGTCTCTCTCTCTCTCTCTGTCTCTGTCTCTCTCTCTCTCTCTCTCTCTGTCTTGCTCTCTTTCTCTCTCATCAGTTTCTTACTCCTCCCACCTTCTTTTCCTCCTTGGTTTGTTCTCTAGCTGTTCTCAGCAGGTCCTAGAGTGTCACTGCTTCCGTCTCAGTCAGCAGCTCCTCCGGTCTCTTCTCTAGTCCACCTCCCTGCTCACACACAACAGGTGAGTTACACTGATCATTGGATTTTTACCTGATAAACCTTTTGTGATTTAAAGACGCTTATTTGACTTCTAACGGCCGCTTTCCACTTTGACCTCATTCTCCCGCTCTTTTGTTCTGCGTCCATCTCTCCATCTGTCCATCTCTACTCCTCCTCTTCCTCATGTCCCCTTCTTCACCTGTGACCCTCAACCCCACCTCTCTCTGTTTCCTCCTCATGTACGGTCTGACCTCTAGTTCTTCCAGCTGTTGATAATCATGTTAAACTCAGCGCTGTTCCAGACTTGATGAATATCAACGTACTGAAGCGTGTGTGATGCTGATGTCGGGGCATGAAGAGAGAGCACCAGTGTAGTACAGGGTCGGCCTCTCAGTGTTCAGACCTTGTAACCGGAGGGGTGAGGCAGAGGGCGTTGGGCCTGGCGTTGGGCCTGCACGCTAGAGAGAGCTGTTCTGTAGAAGTGCGGTGGTTAGCGGAGGTGTACGCATGTGTTTCTGCTGCTGCAAATTTCCTTACATTTCCTGTTAGCGCCACTCAGTTTTCAGCTTCAGAGACACACAGTTTAACCGCTTCCTCTGTGTGCGTGTGTGTGTGTGTGTGTGTGTCAGTGTGTGCACGCCCATGTGTGTGTGTGCTTATGTTTTATTTTCCCTGTGTGACGTATTTCAATCACTTTGTACCCTCCCTTCTTCTACCACACTTGTACCAGCCCTGCTGTCTTAAAGAGATATTAAAGAGATTTACAGATCTAGTGTTCGCCCGCCATTTTGATGTGGTCCTCCATCTTAAACCTGCATCAGTCAGTTCAGGTGGATGACTCAGCTCATCTCCGCTCCCTGTCTGAACCCACTCAGAGCTGAAACACTCCTTCAAGTCAATTCACACACAGAACCACGATCCACACAGAACCACGATCCAATCAATCAATCAATCAAAGCTTTATTTGTATAGCGCATTTCATACACAGAGGCTACACAATGCGCTCTACAGAGAACAAGGGAGGTGGGCATACGACCCACTCTCTACATATTCCAGAGGGAAGCAAAAAACCAGTAATCACCCGGGGGCCAGATAAGTGAGCTGTAAAAATTCTTCCCTGACCCCTCTCAACAAGGCGATGGAGCAAGCTCCTGGAGTATGTTTGTCTACCGGCTAAGAACATTTCTAAAGCAATACATTACATTAAATTACATTTCAGAGTAAGAGAGGCTAAAAAAGCATCATAGGAGAGACATGGCAAATACTGGTGTGTGTTGCTATGGCCCAGGCCTAAAGCCGGAAGTGGGCTGGTGTATGTCTGTGTGTACCTGTGTGTGTGTGTGTTAACTAAATGCTACGACATCCACACAGAACCATGATCCAGCCGGCTTGGCCTCAACATGGGGGCGGGATGCAATGATCTCACGGGAATCTCCACACACACACACACACACACACACACACACACACACACACACACACACACACACACACACACACACACACACACACACACACACAGGCCATGTTCAGATCAGGAAACTATCTGGTCTACGTCATCACTAACGGCCTGCTGACCGCCTCCCTGTGTCACTCACACACAGGAACCATCACTCAGACTGCACACACACACACAACACAGGATCCCTCAGACTCAGACTGCACACACACACACACACACAACACAGGATCCCTCAGACTGCACACACACACACACAACACAGGCTCTACACACACACACACACACACACACACACACACCAGGTTGAGGAACAGAACCCAGGAATGTTCCTCCCTGTGCGCATAGGAAGGAGAACCCAGGTATGTTCCTCCCTGTGCGCGTAGGAAGGAGAACCCAGGAATGTTCCTCCCTGTGCGCATAGGAAGGAGAACCCAGGAATGTTCCTCCCTGTGCGCGTAGGAAAGATGAAACCATAGAGGAATCTGAATCTCCTTTCTGTTACAGTCGCCATGAAGGCTTGGTACGGCGCCGCGGTGCTTCCACTGAGCACGCTCAGTCTGACCCTGCTGATCGCCGCCCTCCACGCCACGCCAACCCCGGATGTCGCCCGGAACACGGCGACACAGCAGCCCCGGAACCTCGACTCCGCCCCCGACCCGGCCCAGCCCCCCTCCCCCACTTCCCACAGCACCACGGCTGATCCAAGTGCCGCCGGAAAAAGCCACACCACGCCCCGGGGGCGGAGCTCTACCGTCGCGGGCGGGTCTCCGGACACGACCGCGTCATCCGCATCTCCCTCTGCCACGCCGCCGTCCGAGGGCACCGCCAAAACCCGGCCTGCCGACGCCACCGCCGCCACCCCCGACCCCCGCCGCCCTGCCACCTCCTCCACCACCCCTGACCCTCGCCGCACCGCCACCTCCTCCGCCACCCCTGACCCTCGCCACACCGCCATCTCCTCCGCCAGCCCCGCCCCCCGCCACACCGCCACCTCCTCCGCCAGCCCCGCCCCCCCGAGCCCGAGCGCCGGCTCCACGGACGCGGTCGTGATCGTCCTGATCCTCCTGGTGGTCGCGGCCATCGTGGCGGTGGCGTGCGTGTGGGCCACCCGCCCGTCCAACCTGGACAGCCCCGCCTCCCGCCTGCTGATGGGCGTCGGGGCGCGCCTGAGGGGCGGGGTCAGAACCCTGGAGGAGAGGCTGGGGTTCCGGCTGTGGCCGGGGGGGCGGGGGAGGGGGGGGGAGGAGGGGGAGGAGGGGGTGAAGGTGGTGGTGGAGGAGGAGGAGAGGATGAGAGGAGGGGAGGCGGGTGAGGGAGCGACGGGCGGATCGAGGGCCGAGGAGGAGAAGGAGGAACAGGGCGAGGAGGAGGAGGACTCCGACGACGACTACTCCAGTCTGGAGGGCTTCGACCTGAGAGAGAGGGCCAAGTACAGGGAGGAGGAAGAGAAACAAGAGAAGGAGGAGGAGGAGGAGAAGAAGAGTGAAGGCGAGGGAAGCCAGCGTGACGAGGAGGAGAGAGAGGGCGACGGAGAGAGAGCCAGCGGCGAGGAGGTGATGGCGCCGGAGGAGCCGGAGGGGGGCCACATCACCGCCCTCTGAGGGGAGGATGGAGGGATGATAGGTCTAGTTGTCTCTGAGGGGAGGATGGAGGGATGAGGATAGGTCTAGTTGTCTCTGAGGGGAGGATGGAGGGATGAGGATAGATCTAGTTGTCTCTGAGGGGAGGATAGAGGGATGAGGATAGATCTAGTTGTCTCTGAGGGGAGGATGGAGGGATGAGGATAGGTCTAGTTGTCTCTGAGGGGAGGATGGATGGATGAGGATAGGTCTAGTTGTCTGAGGGGAGGATGGAGGGATGAGGATAGGTCTAGTTGTCTCTGAGGGGAGGATGGAGGGATGAGGATAGGTCTAGTTGTCTGAGGGGAGGATGGAGGGATGAGGATAGGTCTAGTTGTCTCTGAGGGGAGGATGGATGGATGAGGATAGGTCTAGTTGTCTGAGGGGAGGATGGAGGGATGAGGATAGGTCTAGTTGTCTCTGAGGGGAGGATGGAGGGATGAGGATAGGTCTAGTTGTCTGAGGGGAGGATGGAGGGATGAGGATAGGTCTAGTTGTCTCTGAGGGGAGGATGGAGGGATGAGGATAGGTCTAGTTGTCTCTGAGGGGAGGATGGAGGGATGAGGATAGGTCTAGTTGTCTCTGAGGGGAGGATGGAGGGATGAGGATAGGTCTAGTTGTCTCTGAGGGGAGGATGGAGGGATGAGGATAGGTCTAGTTGTCGGAAGAGAGGAAGGACAACTAAAGGAAAAGGAGAAAAGATGTTGCCCCCCCCTTTTTTTTTTTGTACTATTTTGTTAGACGTTTTTTCACACTCCCGTGCTGATCTTAACCCACTGACATGCAGAACAGTTTCTTAAACACAGACGATGCCCAGTACGAGACAAACAACCAGTCAGCGAAGATTGTCCCCTGAGAGGCACCGTACATCCCACCAGGCTGTGCTCTGATCTGGGCGTGAACCACACGGCGCGGTGCTGACCCAGAACAGCTCCCAGCTCTGACGGGCTCCCAGGACCGCCCAGCTCAGCGGCGCCAACAGCCCCTCCCAGCGCTCACCTGGGGATCCATTACAGCATGTTTACATATTATGTCAACAGTCATTTTATGTTCCTTTGGGTTTGTTTTTTTTATATTTTTATTTTACAATGTGAGTTTCTATCATGTTTCAAAACTGACTTGCCTGTTTGTGTAGCTTTTATAGATTTGTGATGTGATGATTCAAATGAAATAGAAACAATAATAAACCAATCGATACAGGAGTCCGTTGACAGTGTTTTTTATTAATTAGATTTGTTTTTTTATGTCAGAATTATTTAAAATGATCTTCAAAAATTCCACTTTGATCAAGAAAGTATGTGCAACTCAGTAAATAATATTTTAATTAAATAATACACAGTTGTAAAGAATTCTTCCTCCCTCTGTGGCATGAAGGCGGTTTCCCATCCCAGACAGAGGCTAGGCCTGGATTTAACATGGCTCTCAATGGGAGATCTCCCAATGAAGATGCTTCCTAATTTCAAACTAAGCATAATCCCAGTCTAATCTGGGAAGCAGGCCCGTACAGGTTCAAGGTTTCCCACAACTGAAGCGTAAAACCGGGCCGTCGTGGTACAGAATTGGGATTGGGGTCAATTCCCTTTAAATTCAGTAAAAACAGGAAGTGCGTTTAACATAAAACGCAAAATTCAAATAACTACTGATGCAAAAAGCTTCTTATTACCAATCTCAGGGAGAACCAATCTGAATAATGTGTCTCCCTCATGGAACAGGAACTGAATTGGCCCCAAACCCTGGTGGGGGTACGGACCGGTGTTCTAGAACCCTGGTGGGGGTACGGACCGGTGTTCTAGAACCCTGGTGGAAGTACGGACCAGTGTTCTAGAACCCTGGTGGAAGTACGGACCAGTGTTCTAGAACCCTGGTGGAGGTACAGACTGGTGTTCTAGAACCCTGGTGGAAGTACGAACCGGTGTTCTAGAACCCTGGTGGAAGTACGGACCAGTGTTCTAGAACCCTGGTGGAAGTACGGACCGGTGTTCTAGAACCCTGGTGGAAGTACGGACCAGTGTTCTAGAACCCTGGTGGAGGTACAGACTGGTGTTCTAGAACCCTGGTGGAAGTACGA
>NC_140253.1:1409169-1432609 GCF_949987555.1 Borostomias antarcticus
AGACAGGTGAGCCTCACCAGGCGGTGTCCTCCATGAAGATCCCCTCCTTCTCCAGCTGCATGAACAGCTCTCCTCCTGGGGAGAGAAAACAGACCAACAACAACAACGACAGAGCATTATACAACAGCTAGTTCATTATACAACAGCTAGTTCATTATACAACAGCTAGTTCATTATACAACAGCTAGTTCATTATACAACAGCTAGTTCATTATACAACAGCTAGTTCATTATACAACAGCTAGTTCTGACCGCGCATTGTGATTTGCCAAGGCGCATTCAGAGACAGTGCCAACAACCACAACATACCGACAGGAAGGAAGGAAGGGAGGGAGGGAGGGAAGGAAGGAAGGAAGGAAGGAAGGAAGGAAGGAAGGAAGGAAGGAAGGAAGGAAGGAAGGAAGGAAGGAAGGAAGGAAGGAAGGAAGGAAGGAAGGAAGGAAGGATGCAGGCACGTGCATTCATAGTACATTTTTCTGCAGGCAAAATCTTTTTTCTATAAATAAATTCCTGTGGTGCAGAGCCTGCCCTGCCTGACAGATTTCGATTGAATCAAAATATCAGGTTGGAAAATAATTTGTTACTCTCTTGCTACCCCACCTACCCTCTCTCTTGTTTTCCTAGCTACCGCAGCGCGAAACAAATGCACGTGGACGCGACAGGCACTCGAGAGTCAGTCAGTCGAGTATGTCTTTTTGAGGCAGACACAGGCATATTACAGGTACAGTATGTAGCCACAGGCTAACATGAGTAAACATGTTCATTTTCATTTTATAGTGATATATTGATGTGCTTTACCTTTTGCTAGTACTGGCCCTAACGCGTCAATCAGTCTCTTTTTCTCTCCCTCATGAACAAAAGCGTCTGCTAAATGACTGTAATGTAGGCTAATATCACTCACAGCAACATAGGATATGCAGCTAGGTAGTTTGCTAGCTATTTATGGCTAGTAGTAGTAGCCTACTTTGTTAATTACATGACATATTTGCTAATTAAGGTAAAAATGTGCTGCGCACAACCTGAGTGCCCTTTTTAAACTTTGGCCGCCACCTCTCCAACATCCAGCATGGGGGACCCTGGACAGAGGGACAGATAAAGGCATAGCTAGACTCCAGACACACACTCACCCTCTCCCGTTCTCTCATCCCTTCACCCCGTCCTGCCATTCCTCCACCTTTCCCTCCATCTGTCACCACCTCTCCCCTCTCTTCCTCCCCCTCTCTTCCTCCTCCTCTCTCTCCATCCACTCACTCCCCTCACCAATGAGACACTCCAGTATGAGGTAGAGTTTGCCGCCCGTCTGGAAGGCGTACAGGAGGTCCACTATGAAGGGGTGTCGCACCGTCTCCAGGATCTCCCTCTCCGCACGGGTGTGCGCCGTGTCCTTCGCATTACACACTATCTTCGCCTGAGGAGGGAGGGAGGGAAGGAGGGAAGGAGGGAGGGAGGGAGGGAGGGAGGGAGAGATGGAGAGAGAGAGAGAGGGAGGGAGGGAGGGAGGGAGGGAGGGAGGGAGGGAGAGAGAGAGAGGGAGGGAGAGAGAAAGAGAGAGGGAGAAAAGACCACAATTAACAAGCGTAGTTTCAATCAATCAATACTTTATTTATATAACACATTTATATAGCACTTTATTTATATAGCACATTTATATAGCACTTTATTTATATAGCACATTTATATAGCACTTTATTTATATAGCACATTTATATAGCACTTTATTTATATAGCACATTTCCTGCTAATTGCAACGCGATGTGCTTTACAGAAACACAACATGAAACAATAACAGACAGATCAAAACAACAAACGAGGTGTTTAAAAGGCGAGATTAAATAGATACGTTTTGAGGTCTCGCTTGAACGTCTCCAGGGTCTCAGTCAATCTGAGGCTCTCTGGCAGAGCGTTCCCCAGTCTGGGGGCATAGTGGCAGAAGACTGCCTCTCCATGCCTCTTCGTCCTGCTGCTGGGACTGTCAGAAGTTCGGCACCAGAGGACCTCAGGGATCTTGCTAGTGTATATCTAGCATGTCAGACATATATTTTGGAGCACGGTTGTGGAGTGATTTATACGTAGAAGAATCTTAAAGTCTATTCTGAAGCTGACGGGTAGCCAATGCAGAGCCTTCAGGACGGGTGTGATGTGAGCCCTCCGTCTGGATTTTGTAAGGACTCGTGCCGCGGCGTTTTGTATCATTTGCAGACGATTGATGGTTTTCTTTGGTAGGCCACAAAAGAGGGCATTGCAATAGTCCAGTCTGCTGGTTATAAATGCATGCATAAGTCTTTCAGTGTCGGCCTTTGAAAGGAAGGATTGCACTTTTGCCATGTTTCTTAAGTGATAGAAAGATACGCTAGTTATGTTATTGCGCATTGTGTTGCCTCTGGGTATGAAATGCGCTATACAAATAAAGCTTTGATTGATTGATTGATTGATTGATTGACATGAGATTCAAAGTTGAGATCAGAGTCGAGTATGACACCTAGATTTCTAACCTGGTGTTTGGTGTTTAGTGCCAGTGTATTTAAATATGTAGATAATCTCCCTCTTTCTGTTTTCATCAACATACATACATACAACATACATATCAACATACACAGACTCAAGATCTGTATATGAGCCATGTATATGTATCTGGTTCACACAGACTCAAGATCTGTATATGAGCCATGTATATGTATCTGGTTCACACAGACTCAAGATCTGTATATGAGCCATGTATATGTATCTGGTTCACACATGCTAGGAATGTGACCAGGGTGAATACGCTGCTGTAGACCACACAGGACAGGGGACGGGACGGGACAGGACAGGACAAGACAAGACAAGACAAGACAGGACAGGACAGGACAGGACAGGACAGGACAGAATAGACAGTGCAAAGACATGACAGTGCAAATGCAATACAAAAAAACAGTGCAACTGATCTATTGTCTCAACAGCAATATCAATACTATCAATATCAATACTATCAATATCAATACTGTGACATGAACCCCGTGGACCCAAGCGTGTCTCTAGCAATCGGAAACGTACCTTTTTTAGGACCTTCATGGCAAATATTTTCCCAGTTTGTGGACCCTGAACCTTTCGCACCTGGAAGACCTGAGGAACAAGAGGTGGTGGTCGTCGTCATGACAACGGGATGAGTTAGCGTTCTAAGCTGGTCTAAGTGGGTCCGGTCATCCGACCCGAAAAACACACAGAGATGCTAGACGTGCATGTACTCACACACACACACGCACACACACACACACACACACATATTTAACACATACATTAGCGCACGCACACACATATTTAACACATACATTAGCGCACGCACGCACGCACACACACACACACATATTTAACACATACATTAGCGCACACACACACACACACACACATATTTAACACATACATTAGCGCACACACACACACCTTGCCATAGCCTCCCTTCCCCAGGACAGTGAGCAGCTCGAAGCACTCAGGTCCCACTCTCTCACTGTCCCTGGTCACACTGGTCAGCTCCACTTCCTCTATCTGCCCTCTGGGAGGAGGAGATGGGGAGAGAGGAGAGGAGAGAGGGGGGAGAAAAGAGACCAGACAGCATGAGAGGGAGGAGAAGGAGGGAGGGAGAGAGGACAAAAGGAGAAGGTAAAGATGTGATAGAAGAGTATGGATGTGTGAGCTCATACTGATTGATACAGGAGACAGAAGGACTACTTACTCCTCCTCCTCTGTCTCTGTCACAGTGAAGTCACAGACATCATCCTACACAGAAAGAAAATATTTTTATCAGAATAC
This sequence comes from Borostomias antarcticus, assembly GCF_949987555.1. NCBI lineage: Eukaryota > Metazoa > Chordata > Actinopteri > Stomiiformes > Stomiidae > Borostomias > Borostomias antarcticus. Next base: position 1,412,956 of record NC_140253.1, read on the forward strand.
AACACCAACTATGGGCTTGCCCAGTTGGGTAAATACAACTAATAAAGTGGTGGTGCCGGTGCAACGCAGAGATGTGTGACGGGTTATCAAATCGAGTGACCAGTGAAATCCAACAAGTTGACAGCCGAGAAAAGCTCACCTCCGCATCGCTCACGTCCTCAGACTCGATGTCAATATCGAAGACCCCGGCCATTCTGCAAGAGAAAGGACAGCCAGGTCTGGCGTGAGCTGATAGCGTTGCATGCAACTTAACGGTGCGTTTGTGGTCGGAGGTGGCAAGTCGCAAGTGGCAAAATACCTGCCTCCGACCTGTGTGCATTCGAGCTATATACCATTATATCACAGTTACCTAGTTATATCTATATACCATTATATCACAGTTACCTAGTTATATCTATATACCATTATATCACAGTTACCTAGTTATATCTATATACCATTATATCACAGTTACCTAGTTATATCTAGTGCATTCGAGCAACTGGGGGCTGAGAAACATATCCGAATTTGCGACGAGGAAGTGTGAGTTCATGAGGTGTTTTATTTAATCATTCCTAGTAGCAAGTCGCAATTTGCCACCTCCTAGTTATAAACGAACGCACCCTAACTACTGATAGCGGTAGCAGTACGTGTCCCACCCCAGAGCACATGGCAGCTGTCAAAAACCGACCCATGCATGGAGCCGTCTTACTACCCTAGCCGGGATCTCTCACGTTAGTCTGGGTCACACTTAATGCGTTTAGGAATGGCTTATTAAAATGCAAATCCTCTCTAAAACAGGGTGTTAGCTCACTCGCTATGCTAGCTAGAGACAGCCGCGTTAACCATAACCTGACTCATCATAACGTCAACAAGCATGATGCTAATGCTACCCTGTAGTTAGATAGCTGACTTGGCTAAAGTGTCATCTAAGATAAAAGTTTGTAAACTAATAGAATATGAGACGAGGATCTAGTTGGGTGTCGTTAGTTGTGTGCCGCAGTATTAAAATATAAATCGATCAACAGTCACAGATGTGTGATCATGACATGTGTTTTGACAGCTAGCACTAGCTAGCTACATGCTAACGTTAGTATGCTACCCAGGGTAACCCGTATTTCTCTGGTTCCCACTATGACCCTGGGAACATAGGGAGACTCCCTACCTAACCTACCTACTGCTACTTTAGGATTTCAATTGAGCATACAGTACCTTCATTCGTGGCCCGAAATTACTTATGTTTACGCCCCGATCGCTGTATAAAAAAATAAAAAATAAAAAGTAACGTTACTTATGGCTGATTTAGAATCACGACGGTGTCTTGAGTTACAAATATGTCCTGTTAATCTCCTCTGCCCTCGTTCGCGTTGGTTCGTTGATGTTCGTTGATGTTCGCGTTGGTTCGTTGATGTTCGTTGATGTTCGTTGATGTTCGTTGATGTTCGTTGATGTTCGTTGATGTTCGCCTGCTTGTTTTTCTTGGCGAGCCGAGACCGACCCTTTACCAGTTTACGTCATCGAGAAAAGGTGAGAGTTGGGTCATTAAATTAAATACTTCTCTTTCAGGGAGAAATCAAATGTAGGTGATGCAAATGCAAAATAAATGCAATTTAATTATTTAAGCTAAAAAAAAAAAAGTTTTACATGGCGAGATTTCACCTATGAGAATGCATAGACAGCAGTTTGTGTTGTGTGACGTGCTATAGTTAAAGGGATAGTTCACCCAAATAGCCTAATAATAACTGTCCAGATCCATGCAAGTCAGCCCCGTGTAGAAGTCCTGGAGGAAAGGTGTGGGTCAAATGTGTCTCCGCATACAACCCCCACCATCACCTGTTCTCCTGGTTGGATCAGTGCAGAAATGACTGCTTCCTTTTGGAATAATATGGGGGTCACACTCCAGTAAAGAAACAAAACAGACTTCAGCACATACTGTATACATATCCATTTATATTTATATTTCTAAGGGGAATGGTTTGTTGTTTTTTTGTTTTGCATCTGTGGTTCTTTCATCTATTCTAAAGAACTGAGGACATGTTGAGGCTTCACCTACAGGGGAAGTAGAGGTGTGACTGTTAAAGTGTGTGTGTGTGTGTGTGTGTGTGTGTGTGTGTGTGTGTGTGTGTGTGTGTGTGTGTGATCACATTTCCTGCCCATATGACCCAGATGCTGTAAGTTTCAATCTGAGTGATGTACATTGTGTGTGTGTGTGTGTGTGTGTGTGTGTGTGTGTGTGTGTGTGTGTGTAAAGAGGAAGAGGGGCATCTGAGTAAGAATTGGTCGTTTACTGTGAAATAGAAAACAGGCTACATAACATCCAGTAGCATACAAGCTACTACAACACTGTTTAGAGAACCAAACAGTCTGGGAATGAATGTTCTGTGGTTTACCTGGACCGTGGGTGAGTAGGCCTGTTTGTTCATCACCCGTTAGTGAGTAGGCCTGTTTGTTCTGTGGTTTACCTGGACCGTGGGTGAGTAGGCCTGTTTGTTCTGTGGTTTACCTGGACCGTTGGTGAGTAGGCCTGTTTGTTCTGTGGTTTACCTGGACCGTTGGTGAGTAGGCCTGTTTGTTCATCACCCGTTGGTGAGTAGGCCTGTTTGTTGATCACAAGAAACCTTTTGTTGTGATTTTGTTTCCTTGAGAACATTGTGTCCAGTTTTACCAGTTACACCAGTTTTTAAATCACTGCACTGGTTACCTGTTAGTTTTAGAATAGATTTTAAGATTGTTTTATTAGTCTATAAGTCATTACATAATCAAGCACCTAAATACATATCAGATATGCTTTTAAAATACATACCCAGTACTGTGGGTCCCTCGGGTCCTCTGGCACTGAGCTTTTACTGCTTCCTAGAGCCAGGGGTAAGAGGCCTGGGGAGGTCCTAGAGCCAGGGGTAAGAGGCATGGGGAGGTCCTAGAGCCAGGGGTAAGAGGCCTGGGGAGGTCCTAGAGCCAGGACTAAGAGGCATGGGGAGGTCCTAGAGCCAGGACTAAGAGGCATGGGGAGGTCCTAGAGCCAGGACTAAGAGGCCTGGGGAGGTCCTAGAGTCAGGACTAAGAGGCCTGGGGAGGTCCTAGAGCCAGGGGTAAGAGGCCTGGGGAGGTCCTAGAGTCAGGACTAAGAGGCCTGGGGAGGTCCTAGAGCCAGGGGTAAGAGGCCTGGGGAGGTCCTAGAGCCAGGGGTAAGAGGCCTGGGGAGGTCCTAGAGCCAGGGGTAAGAGGCATGAGGAGGTCCTAGAGCCAGGGGTAAGAGGCCTGGGGAGGTCCTAGAGCCAGGGGTAAGAGGCCTGGGGAGGTCCTAGAGCCAGGGGTAAGAGGCCTGGGGAGGCAGCCTTCAGTTCTGATGCCCCCGGCCTTTGGAACACCCTGCCAGAGGACCTGAGAATGTCTGAGACCGTGGTCATTTTTAAGCGAGATGTTAAAACATACCTTTTTAATATTGCTTTTACCACGTAGCTTCACTTGTTTTAATAGCTTGGTGCTCTTAATTTGCATTCTGTTTTTATAATTTGTATTCTATTTTACACTTTCTTTTCATTTTCAATGCATTTACTTTTATTGTTTCTTTTAAAACTGTTTTCACTGTGTTTATATGATTTATGTTTTTATCTTTTTCCTTTTATGTAAAACACTATGTGCTACATTGATTTGATTTGTATGAATGGTGCTATAGAAATAAACTGACACTGACATTCCGCAGTAGAACAATAGAATATAATGAAAATAGAAGAAAAAATAGACAAGAATGGAATAGAGTTAAATAGAAACATTTCACTGGACTGCCATTTTCCTCTGCGCAGGCGTCATCTCTGTGTTCCGCTGGTCCGTGGGGGCGGTTCTGACAGAGGTCCAGGTGGTCCAGCCCGGAGGCTCAGCCATCGTAGGTTAGTATTGTTATTTATCCATTTATTCATTTGTCATGTGGCAGTTGACCTACATTTTTCTCACTTTGAAGATTTCAAAACCATAAGACAACATCACACCTTACTACACTCCAAACCAGTCTAGAAGAATCATCTGAAAAATGTTACAGGCTTTTGAGCTCTAGAAGGTTCCGCTTGGAACCCAAAATGTTTTTTTCTGACCTGAAAAGGTTCTATATGGAACCTTACTGACCTGAAGAGGATTCTATTTGAACCTTTTTTTTTTCAGAGGATTGTCACAAACGTTTTTATGTACAGTAGCACCCTTTTTTGAGTGTACAGTACGTGTAACCCGTATTTATATTCCGCATATTTTATATATATTTTCGATAGGTTACTTTGAAAACTGCTTTTAACTTTTTAGTCTTTATTATGTGTGATAGTGTCATCCACAATAGTAACTATGCATTGAAAGGACTGGCACCAAAGTACACTCTTGTACACTGTAGAGGTGACGTGACAATAAACTAACTTAACTTGAACTTGACTTGAACTTGCGCTTAACTCTGTGTCCCTCCTGTTGACGTCAGCGTGTGAGATCTCCTACCACTCTGAGACCAGCTGGCTCCGGCAGCGCGCCCAGCTCAGCCCTGAGGTCCTGCTGCAGGCCTTCCTCCAGGACGGCAGGACGTCCTACCGACACCGCGCTGACGCACGCTTCCAGGCGGAGACGGCGGGCCGCTCGTTTGCCCTGAGGATCAGAGCTGTGGAGCCGGCCGACCCGGGGCTGTACTACTGCCTGGGCCTGGTGGACAAGGTCACCAAGGTCGGCAGAGGAACCAGACTGGAGGGTGAGTGAGGGGGAGTGTGTGTGTGTGTGCGAGTGTGTGTGTGTGTGTGTGTGTGTGTGTGTGTGTGTGTGTGTGTGTGTGTGTGTGCGTGTGTGTCTTCATGACATGACATTCTCAGTGAGTGGGTCTGGGGAAACAGATTGGTCATCAAGAAATTACTGTATATTTCCATTGTTGAAGAGTAAATCAATTAAGTCAAATTAATCATACAATTAAATAATTAAAATAATGTCAATGCAATATCAAGCTTGTTCTTGTCTTGTATGTGGAGCCTCTCAGTGTGTGTGTGTGTGTGTGTGTGTGTTACTGTGTACACACTAAATGCTGTGTGTTAGGACTACTGGGAATATGTATCTGTAAGCGGGAAACTTTGCCACTTCACTTAATCTCCATCTCTGCTTTTCTCCATTCTTTGACCCAGTTGTGGAATCTGTGGTTTCAGCCAATCACACACCGGCCAAGGACCATGGTAAGTAAGGGACCCCCGTCCCCCTAACCCCACCCTAACCGCACACCCCCTACCCCCCTAAACCCACAGTAACTACCCCCCTTCTCAACCCACACTCCACCTGCAGTCTAGCCCCCTAACAAGCTGCTAAATAAATGTTATCTTGTTGTATATAGTGTGAGATGGACGAGATAGTACTGTATGTATGATCTGTTTTCATGGTTGAGACCAGTAGCTCTGCCTCATCTCTGGATTATTCCAAAACGGGGGATTAACTAGTGGAGTTCACAGCCTTGATCTCACTTCATCTCTTTGTCACCTTTAGCTTCTTCCACGGAGGAACCAGGCGCCGTCAGGCTGTCCTACGCCCACCTGCATGCTGCCGCCGTGGGCCTGGCGGTGCTGGGGATGACCCTGGCCGTGGTGGTCACCCACCTGAAGACCAGGACCACAGAGACCACAGTCTGAGTAGCGACGCAGTGAAGCCTGTGACAGTGGTGCCGGGACTAGCTGTCTAAAGCGGTGTTTATGTGAGGTTGTTATGCGCATTGGCAAGTCAGAGGACCAGAGATGGAACCCAGTGTGGGCTAGCGAGGGTGGAAGCGATACTGACGGGGGACAGTGAAACCTGTGACACGGGGGAATTCACAGGGGGGGTTTTTTACGTTTTTTTTTTTTTTTTTTACAGTGGGCTTTGAAGACTATCACATTGCATAATATATGAATTGTATGCAGTATTTGATTTTGTATTCACCTTTTTTAACAGACATTTTAGTATTTGATGTTTTCAGATTTGACTCTGGGTCATTAATGTATGTAAAATTGTGTAAAATATTTGCATACACAGTTAAACAAAAGTATTATTCTTGATTTTGCAAAAGTATCATTTTTGAATTGTTGATAAAATAATACTTTTATAGACACTATCTGTCAGCATGATCCCCACCCTCACATCCTTTAAATAAAACAAAATAAAAAACCTAATAAATAGATATTTTATGTAGGCTAGGCTACTGCATTATTGACTTTCTGAAATGTGAAAAGAACTGAAGACTGAATAAAAAATACTATGCAGAATAATTTATTTGTAGGCTACTGTCATGTCAAATGCCATTTCCTTTTAGCCTACAATTGTAAAGTAGGCCTATGCACACGTGACAGTCATGCTGTGAACGTCTGTTCTGGACACTCATGCCATGAGCACGATGCATGGCCGAAGATATCACAATAACCTGCGGTATTTCACTTGTAACAACCTATTAACAGTCCAGTGTTGGCCCTCAGGTAATTTCAAATATGCCCAGACAATATTTTTGTTGTTTTGGGGTGAGTTAATTCAAAGTGCTATAGCTCATTGTAGAAGTCAAGCTAGCAAACATGTCGGATAACGTTAGGCTAGCTGGTAAAGTAATAATATCCTAGTTTGCGAAGTTTCACATCAGTTTCGGTAACTTAAACTCCACTTAATTAACGTTATAGTCTGTGGTAGGTGAAGTGGCACCATGTGCACTACCGTTATTTAGGCTACTCTGCTTTTCCCAGGTGTGCATGTGGACGGTGCATGGGGAGGTAATTACACAAATTATTCCTGGGGGTCTAGTGTATAGGATTCGGTCCCGGTCGATTACCGGTCAGGGAACTTCATTTTTATGGTTTCTTCAGTAAAGTTTACAGTCATAACGGTGTGGAGGTGCTACTGTAGCCTCATCGTGAGGCCACTCTGATCTCGCGAGTTCACTTTCTGTTTCTGTCCGCAGATCATCAAGGTGATCTCACGAGGTTAGTACTAATGTGCCATCTCCAGCCTAGGCCTACTGTGTTAGCCTACTGTTTTTGTTTGTCTGATTATGTGTGATTTATTTTGATACGTAACTGACGTGATTAAGCCCGGCTAGCTCAGTCGGTAGAGCATGAGACTCTTAATCTCAGGGTCGTGGGTTCGAGCCCCACGTTGGGCGGTGCTTTTTCATTATGAGTGGCGTTGTCCAAATCTGATATGTTCACCTGTAGTCGATCATGAACATCCGGGTACTATGTTTTCTACATTAAAATGTTCAGTACCTTGTATCTATGGAATACCAAATGTGCCAATATTAAATAAATAAATATCCCTTCATTATATAAATAATCATATGTATAAATACAGGAATATAAATAAATAAATAGGTAAATTGTGAAATCGCTAAATAATTAAATAAAATACAAACAATTAATATGAAATATTATTTCATAATGTATGTTTTATTTCATATTTCACATTTTATTTTCAAATTGCACTTTTTATTTATTTCATAATGGTACTTTTCCAAAGGACACTTTATTTCATAATGTCACATTTATTTATTTCATGTTGACTCTTTTCATAATGACTGCTTATTTATTTCATGTTGACTCTTTTCATAATGACTGCTTATTTATTTCATGTTGACTCTTTTCATAATGACACTCTTTTCATAATGACGTGCTTATCTGTCAATCAACGCGAATAGGGCTGGACCTATTTGCTGATTGGCTAATCCTCTGCAATTGATTACTCAGCCTGGGGCCTCATATATCACTGAGGTACGCCTTCTTTTACACGGTCTTTTCCGCGATTTCAGGCGTACGCCATTCCCCCCCCCCACATTGCGATCTATCAAGCCAAAAGGGCGGATATTTAGTCGCCTTTCTACGCGCTTTTGTAGGACACCTCTCAACTTGTGGTACCGATTTACACGGGTTTCTACACCCTTTTTGAACACAGGGGGAACTGGCGACGCAGGGGGTGCGTCGGTGAATTAGCCTACACTGTTTGATGGAGAGAAGAAGAGCGAGAGTTTATGAACGCACAATCATGTAAGCTAATAGCCCAATTCAGCACAAACATATATCGCAATGCAAGATCGTATCCTCTAACCGGCTCATTAATGGTCCGATATGGATTTGTTCCCCAAACTTAACCTATGCGCACACCTAATGCAGGCACTCCATCAAACGGCAATAATTGACCAATTAGATTGTCATTAATATGTGATCATGTGGACCTGTTTGCTGTTTGGTAAGCATATAAATGACAGTCCTCCTGTGCGTAATGCGAGCCTAAATGAATCCGGCGCTACTCGGCCTACTGGCCGAGATAGAACTCCAAAGAGGTGACGGCGATGGCGACTGCACCCACATAAGGGCACCATCATTGAATGAATACGTCTATGTGAATCGCAAAAATGTGCACACTATAAATACCCAAATCATATGTGACGCCGACATGCTCATCACAAGTGTAGTGGCACGGTGGCCTGGCTCCACGCATGACTCATCCATCCTGGCGCACAGCAGGGTAGGGGCTAGACTGGAGGCAGGCGCTGCGCGTGACGGCTGGCTTGTTGGTGTGTGCATAGCCAAGATATATTCTTTTTCTTCTTTACTTTAATCTTTATTAGCATTTTCCATCTATACAACGACAATACAATAAAACATAAAAACTTACAATAACAGCTTATGGGTACTTCCATCCATGCAGCTTTTTTCTCTTAATCAAATATTACAATTTCAATATTAGTGGTATCATCACACTTCCTTCTATAATCCATCCATTTTTCCCATCTCCCTTCAAACTGTCCTTCCTGCATCCTCAATGCATGCGTGAACTTCTCCCTAACATAAATCTCTTCCACAACACCCAGCCACTGCTCCTTGGTTGGGGGGTTCCACCTTATACCAAGCGCTCATTATTGTCTTTTTACTAGCAACCAATAGTACTTTCACTAGGTATCTGTCCCCTCCTTGTACATCATCCTGTGTTATGTTTGCCAAGATATATATTCGAAATGGAGAGTCAAGGGGTAGTGTTACTGTTAATTTGACACCCTCAGGAATCAGGATGACACTAGCCCTAAATGGCATCGTCAAAATCAAGAGGTAGGGCTAGTGTTAGGTCTAAGGGAAGAATTGGGATTCAGCCATTCTTACATTCAGTTCAATAACCATTCGGGATTATAAACGTTTTTTAAACTAAACTAATCAAAACATGCAACTATACAACAAACAAAGTTTTACCTTGAAATGAGATTCTTTTCTCCCCCAGACCAGCTGCTCCAAGTTGGATTTTAACAGCTTTGCTGGGTATTTTGTCTGTTAAATGATCACTTAAACAAAAGAATACATGGGTGTAGCTGATTCGTGGAGCCTTTGGAGCTGGTGGCCTGATAGACGACAGTGGCGTAGAGGGCCTTCTATTGTACGGAGCAAACAGCCTCGCCACTTCAGCTTCAAAATGTGGGGGAAAATACATTACAAGTTGTTATGATGATGTATTGAAGAAAAGGTGCAACATCTGTACAGTACTACTGTATTTATGCATGGATACATTAGCCTAAATAGTGGCATGTAAAGATCCCATTTGAAAAGTGTTAGCTAGCAAGCCCAAGGTCCACACATCACAGCCTCACGTCAAACTCGTCTCCAAAAGCCAGACCTATCTAATGCTGGCACAGTGTAGAAAGGGCTATGCAAGACTAACTTTCTAAAAAGTACATGATACGAATGTTCAATGAACAGGTCTAGACCAACCATTATATTGCTATGGTGTAGTAGTATTTGTTGCTAGACTGTACCTTGAACAGGGGTTCTCAGGCTAGGAGCTGCAGCGGCCGTCGGACTACGGACAGCAGCGGCAGTCGTACTAGGGACAGCTGCGGAGGTTGTCTGTTCCAAGCGGTTGGCTAATTCCCGCAGTAAGTCTGGGGTTGATTTCTCAGCAGCCATACCCCCTCTTTCTTCTTCTGGTAATGGTGGATCGCAAAGTACACATTTATTAACATTTGTACATTCTAGAAATCAGATCATAATTAGCTAACGTTAGAGGCTGTAACCCCCTTAACCCCATGCTAGTCTCGCCTCCCAAACGTCAGTGACGTTAGCCTAGCTAGCTAACGTTAGCTCTCTAACCCCATGCACCATCCAGTCAAAATACAACATTTGATGCAACATATTGAACACGATGTTATATTATTTACCATGGGATTTCACAGGATGCTGCTTGTTAACTGAGTAATGTTAGACCGACACAGTTCACTTGCTTATTCGACAAGCGGGCCACGCAGGGTGGGGGGGGGGGGGGGGGGGGCTTACCAGAAGTCGACTCGTCTCGGTGAGCTGTTGCTTTGGTCTGTACCATAGGTAACCATGACGACATTATGAAATGTCCTGTCATTATGAAAAGATTCAACATGAAATAAATAAGCAGTCATTATGAAAAGAGTCAACATGAAATAAATAAGCAGTCATTATGAAAAGAGTCAACATGAAATAAATAAGCAGTCATTATGAAAAGAGTCAACATGAAATAAATAAGCAGTCATTATGAAAAGAGTCAACATGAAATAAATAAGCAGTCATTATGAAAAGAGTCAACATGAAATAAATAAGCAGTCATTATGAAAAGAGTCAACATGAAATAAATAAGCAGTCATTATGAAAAGAGTCAACATGAAATAAATAAATGTGACATTATGAAATAAAGTGTCCTTTGGAAAAGAACCATTATGAAATAAATAAAAAGTGCAATTTGAAAATAAAATGTGAAATATGAAATAAAACATACATTATGAAATAATATTTCATATTAATTGTTTGTATTTTATTTAATTATTTAGCCATTTCACAATTTACCTATTTATTTATTTATATTCCTGTATTTATACATATGATTATTTATATAATGAAGGGATATTTATTTATTTAATATTGGCACATTTGGTATTCCATATGTATCATCCATGGAGAGCAGAAGTCTCCTCGTTATGAAGGCGTGGAAGGGAAGAGTTTATTTATGATGTATGGTTTATATCCAACATGTTTTGTTATTAGAGTTTCTTCGTTTTTCAAGGTTAGACATGATCCATTCGCGGAATCATGTGCCGATGGGTCGTGAGGAGAGAACGGGACAGAAAACACAAATTACTAAAGCAGAGAATGAAAAATGAAGAGGGAAACAAAAGTACTACCGCCCGAACAGGGACTTGAACCCTGGACCCTCAGATTAAAAGTCTGATGCTCTACCGACTGAGCTATCCGGGCTCTGAAAAAGGTTGAAGAGCACTTCCTTTTGTCTGCCGACAATATAGAGCGGTAATATGTTATTGTGCAGCTATCGGTGGCTTCGTTGCTCTGTGAATGCTCTATGCATTTAGCAGTGTCTCTTCCGGATGATCAATCGCATACTTTGCTCGTTAACAGTGGAGAATCAAGCCATAGTAGCAATATAATTTACCTGCGATGTTTAAGCAAATCCAAAGTATCAGTAAACATGTCCGCGCCACTCTCGTGAGCTAATACAGAGTATAACTATCTGTGTTTGAGTATTCGGTGTGTGCTGTGTGTGAGAGCATTTTGTTGAGCCAAATATAGTTGGTAGCTCGTTCATAGATCATGTGCCTGTAGTGTTCACTTAGCGTGCTCTAATAATATACAGCGTGCTCTAATAATATACAGCAATGGGACCCTGTTCGCCAATGTCATGGGTGAATAGTTTCAGTTAAGAAAAATGAAAAGGAAGCAGGCCCCAGCGAGATTTGAACTCGCGACCCCTGGTTTACAAGACCAGTGCTCTAACCCCTGAGCTATGGAGCCCTGTTCTGGGAAGGCAGACTTAAAGGGTCATTATAATCATTCCAACCTTTCTGTTGATGGCGTATGAGATGATGTTCTGCCAAGTTATATACCGGGTTTTGTTAATTCATTCTTACCCCAAGAGCCTACGACAGAATCCTTTTCGCAGATCATGCCCGTAATGTATTCCTACAAATAATTATTGGGCTTTCTTGTTATGTGGTTAGCGAAGCGAGCTGGGGGTGTATGTTTTCATACTTACTGGCGATAGTAGCCTCGTCTATTTTGTCAACATTTTGACCTGCAGGGGCTTTTTCAATATCTATCACTAGAGGGCGATGTAACACTAGCCTACATTGGACCACTACAACCTACAACCCCCTCTGGCGCGGTGTATTTAATAGTCTGGATGTTTTTGCATGATGGCTCATACCAGTGATGATGGCAGCCTCTTGAATTTCAAAAGTGAATATTTTATATATTTGGCCAGCCTGCTACAATTACATTTTAATTCCATTAGGCTATTATATCGTAGATTTGCCGGACATACCTATGCCACGTTAAGTCACTTTATGTTGATGTAGATGTTGATGTGTTGAAGCCAATTAAAGGAGTAGTAAAGGGAAAATGCATGTTTAGCCCTGTTTTAAGGTTACTTATGATCATATACAATGGTTCAGATAAAAACGTTGACAAAACTAGCACTTTTGAGAAAGTCTGATAATTGCTCTACCACCGTTTAGGTCATACAATGGGTGGGCACCTTGAAAACTCTCGATTTCAAAGACAAGAAGCTCACCGAGGGGGTAATTGGTGTCCGTTGGTGTTCTGTCATCAAATTCGCCGCAAAGTATGAATCCTGTAGGGTTTTATTGATCATTTTATGAAATCCATTGACTTGTATTGAAGCGACCGTTGTAGATGTGTAGATCAATCCGCAGAGGGGATTCAGGAAGCGGAACTACTTACGGTAGCTATTGTTATTGTTTATGTTGCTAGGCTACCTAGTTTGCGGAAGTTTACACACGTATGTGCTGCGACTAAATAGTTCTATGCTAAATATTTAAAAAAGCTTTTCCAGATGAACTAGAATAGCCTACTTTATGCCAACTAACACCTCGGTGAGTTTCATGTCTTTGAAATTGAGAGTTTAACATGTTTTTTGAATGATTTTTCAAGGTGCCCACCCACACCCATTGTATGACCAAAACGGTGGTAGAGCAATTATCAGCCTTTCTCAAAAGTGCTAGTTTTGTCAACGTTTTGATCTGAACCATTGTATATGATCATAAGTAACCTTAAAACAGGGCTAAACATGCATTTTCCCTTTACTACTCCTTTAAATTGTGTAGTCGTTATAATCCCCATTGCCCCGGGTAATGACTGTCGTCTGTAGACCAGATTTAAAGAACTCTTACAGCGGTCTGCGGAGGACAGATTGAGAACGCATCCTCACTGGCTTGGAGGACATTGTCCCATTGTGTTGGGGGCGTAGTGTAGCCCTGCGGCGTGGACGAGCTGTGCTCTCCTACGGGGGTCGTATCAGTTCAGACAGACAGAAGTTCATAAGGAAGTTTGACTAGAGAGGATGTCCCATTCAACGTTCTCTTTGGAATACAGAAAATGATCCACCATGGAACTGGTGTTCCAAATTCGCTGATCATCTCAAAGGGACTGTACAGTTCATTTGGGTTTGTTAGATATTAGAACGAGATCTTCCACTTTGACCGACCGTCGCTTGAGGACTTCGAGTGGGAGGAGAGCAGAGCACCATGCGAGCAAGGAGTCTATTCTCTGAGATGAATTGTTCTGGTGGTCTCGGTCTGTTGTAAACTCCATCCCGAGCCGAGGCAGAGGACCGTTATAACAACAGGTGAATATGATGATGTATTATCTTAATTCAATGGTTTGTGTGTTTGTGTATGGATTCAGATCCGTTGGAATTAGATTGTTGAAGGAAAACTTCAAGTAGCCGCAACTAACACGGTTTAGACCTGTTAACCTGAATCAAAATCAAAATCTGTAACTTTGAATAGCCTACTCCGCTGCTAGAGCCTAGATTTCAGTCCGTTTACGGGCACACACAAACACCTGTGCCTATATCAATAGGCTATATGACATTAATGAATAAAGCACAGTAGTTACATTACGACTTTTCCATTCATCATTCATCCAGTCGCTGACAACTGTTGCCTGCATCCGCCGCCTGGTTCCTGGAAGTCGCCGAACCTGTTCTAATAGGCGACTGCGTTCAAACCTGTTCTCCTACCATGGTTCTACTGACTGCGTTCAAACCTGTTCTCCTACCATGGTTCTAGGGTTCTACTGCCTGGCGTGTGCGCGCGCGGTGTTGAATGTCACTTTTCCGAGGTTTTCAACAACAGCGCTGCTCCGCCCCGGTCGGTCTGTCCGCCTGGAAACACCCGAGATTTACCCGTTTTTTACTCTTTCTTCCCCGTTTCTCTTTCTGAAAATAACGCGTTGGTCGTTTTTTTTTCTCTCTCGACACGAAGAATTCTGACAACGTTGACTTTATACGCTTCCGTTCGTCCCGTCGTGTTTTCTTTTGTAACTATAGCCTAGTTCTACTAACCGCTCGGAAAACAACCGGAGACACCGATTTCTCCTCCGCCGACTATGGACGCGTTGTGGATATTCGTGTCCAGATGTTACGTTTCCTCGCATAGACCGTCGCCGGCGAACTAAATGTAAGAATGCTATTTGTTTGTTTATGTGAGATAGCCTACACAAACACACAGCTTTACACGAAACTTCTTCAACATGTAAGATCCGAAGTGAGACAGAGTCGCTGAAATTGAAACCGATATCAACCAGAAGTAAAAGTCTAGTCGGGTTCAAGGCATTTTCTGTAAATACAACATCAACGTCCCTTAAACCCGCGGGCCGGTGGTCCTTTAACAAGCCGTCTGTGTCTCTTCTCCCAGGGCCAACATGCTCGTAGCCTCCGCCGTGGTGGTGTGGGAATGGCTGGATGAGCACGGCCGGTGGCGGCCCTACGGCCCGGCCGTGTCTCACCACATCGAGGCGGTGGTACGAAGCGACCCCCGGGGTGGCAGCGTCGTGCTAGGCCAGGTCGACAACCGCCTGTCGCCCTACATCATAGACCTCCAGTCCATGCATCAGTTCAGACAGGACACAGGTAAGGACGAGCTCCGGGCTAGGGGAGAGGAGAGAGGGAGGACGAGCTCCGGGCTAGGGGAGAGGAGAGAGGGAGGACGAGCTCCGGGCTAGGGGAGAAGGAGAGAGGGAGGACGAGCTCCGGGCTAGGGGAGAAGGAGAGAGGGAGGACGAGCTCCGGGCTAGGGGAGAAGGAGAGAGGGAGGACGAGCTCCGGGCTAGGGGACAAGGAGAGAGGGAGGACGAGCTCCGGGCTAGGGGAGAAGGAGAGAGGGAGGACGAGCTCCGGGCTAGGGGAGAAGGAGAGAGGGAGGACGAGCTCCGGGCTAGGGGAGAAGGAGAGAGGGAGGACGAGCTCCGGGCTAGGGGAGAAGGAGAGAGGGAGGACGAGCTCCGGGCTAGGGGAGAAGGAGAGAGGGAGGACGAGCTCCGGGCTAGGGGAGAGGAGAGAGGGACGGTGGGAGGGGTGGGAGGAGGGATGGCGTGGGATGTGATGACACTTTGCAGGATCTACTGGTGGTTTGGATAGACTTCCTACTTAAAGCACCTATTGTTTTTATATTTTGCTGCTCTTGCACTTTGGCTTCAGAACTAGATTATGCTCTTAATCACTTGTTTAGAAAGGAGATGCTCTTGGGAGTTCAAGCAAATAGTGGTACACTGACTACCTACGTTAAATGCAATTATTGTATGTTGCTTTGGACAAAAGTGTCTGCTAAATGACTGTAATGTAATGCAACATGGGCTATTCTCAAGCACTTGTCTGGGATGGGAAACCCATTCTGAATTTCTATCTGTGTTTCAGTGGCAGCCAGTCACAATCACACTTCTGTTGGACTCTGTCAGACAGAGCCTGACAATTGTCAACAATGTTGTTGTTGGGATTCTTGTTGTTCCTTTATGTAATTACAGACTTGATTGGCAGGTGAAGTCATATCACAGTTCTTTGAGTTACTCCCATTTTGACTTCTCAAAGTCCTCTGTTGTTGTTGTGGTTGTGGTTGTTGTCGTCATCTCCATCCTATTACATAGCTGTAGCTTTAGTGCGGATGAATAGGCTTTAGTGACAGAAGAGGGTACCAGCATTACACAGGAAAAAGTGTCGAGGCACGTCTGTAGTCAGGATTCAGAAGGAATCAATTAGAACTACGGGTCTAGAATCGGAGTGCGGAATGCGTCAGGATTAGTTCCGAGTTCCACTCGTACGCTCCCACCCCAGGAGGAGGTGAAAGTGTGACGACCCGCAACAGCTGTAGCGCAGTGAGTCTCTATAGGGTGATGAGGAGGGGGTACATTCTTTTCCCCCAAATCTCCCGCACACAGCTGCCGGGGTGAGGGGGGTGACGGAGAGGCTCGGCAGGAACGGAGGGAGAGAATATTCGGTGGCGTAATGGGCAGAGAATCGCTTTTTGGCAGCCTTTATATCAACCCTCTCCTCTTTCCCTCTCTCTCATTCTCTCTCTTTCTCTCCCTCCCTCTCTCTCATTCTCTCTCATCACCTCTCTCCCTCCCTCTCTCTCCCTCTCTCTCTCTCTCTCTCTCTCTCTCTCTCTCATTCTCTCTCCCTCTCTCCGTCTAAAACGTTGTGAATAGAGCAGATCTGGGGGCTGTCGTCATGGGTTTGGATGTGAGTGAGAGGGAGGGAGGGAGACGAAGGGGTAGAAAGAGAGGGAGTTAGAAGGATTGTGATAATTAGGAAACCCGCCTCCCTCTCTCTCTCTCTCTCTCTCTCTCTCTCTCTCTCTCTCTCTCAGGTTCTTTGTTGAAACTGGGGAACAGATGTGAGCGCCTCTATTGTTGCACTAGACTCAGTGAGCGTGCACACGCACACTCACACACACTCTCTCACTCACACACGCACACTCACACACACTCTCTCACTCACACACTCACACACACTCTCTCACTCACACACTCACACACACTCTCTCACTCACACACTCACACACACACACATTGTAGGCACAGCCACACCGAACCCTGAAACATGGGAAAGAGGGCGTACCGGTAATTACAAGTCCAGCCAAGTGGAAGATGAGCTAAAAAGGAAGAGAGGGATGAGAGAGAGAGAAAGAGAGGGATGAGAGAGAGAGAAAGAGAGGGATGAGAGAGAGAGAGAAGTCGTTTGAAAGGAGTGTAGTTAGTCTGTCGTCGCGTCATACCTGTACATCAGCATCTCCGTGGCGCAAGGCTGTGGAATCAGAACGCTGGTGTTGTGTTGTTGTTGTTGTGTTGTTGTTGTGTATCTGAGGAGCAGTGACAGGCTGGGGCTGTGTGGCTGCTAGGCAACGCGAGAGTGTGACTGTGACGGGCGACGGCCGTGTGTTCCATTCACAGAGTTCAGACAATGGGCAGCGTTTCTGTACAAGGACACGCTCATGGCCTCCCGACCACTGACTTAGTCTCACACACACACACACACACACACACACACACACACACACACACACACACACACACACACACAGCAGATTGCACCTTGGAGATGTGAAACAGAGTGAGATTTAGTTTTGCTTTTTTCCCACCGATACAGTCACACAGAAAAAGAGGATGTGGTTCACAGGAGAACAGTGGCTTGTGATTGAGAGAACTTGCTCAGGGGGCAACATCAGTCCCTGGGAGGGGTGTAGCCTATAGTTGGGGAGGGTGGGGGTCTGTATGTAGCCTATAGTTGGGGAGGGTGGGGGTCTGTATGTAGCCAGTGTTGGGGAGGGTGGGGGTCTGTATGTAGCTAGTGTTGGGTGGGGGTCTGTGTGTAGCCAGTGTTGGGTGGGGGTCTGTGTGTAGCCAGTGTTGGGTGGGGGTCTGTGTGTAGCCAGTGTTGGGGAGGGTGGGGGTCTGTATGTAGCTAGTGTTGGGGAGGGTGGGGGTCTGTGTGTAGCTAGTGTTGGGTGGGGGTCTGTGTGTAGCTAGTGTTGGGGAGGGTGGGGGTCTGTGTGTAGCTAGTGTTGGGTGGGGGTCTGTGTGTAGCCAGTGTTGGGGAGGGTGGGGGTCTGTGTGTAGCTAGTGTTGGGTGGGGGTCTGTGTGTAGCCAGTGTTGGGGAGGGTGGGGGTCTGTGTGTAGCCAGTGTTGGGGAGGGTGAGGGTCTGTGTGTAGCCAGTGTTGGGGAGGGTGGGGGTCTGTGTGTAGCCAGTGTTGGGGAGGGTGGGGGTCTGTATGTAGCCAGTGTTGGGGAGGGTGGGGGTCTGTGTGTAGCTAGTGTTGGGGAGGGTGGGGGTCTGTGTGTAGCCAGTGTTGGGGAGGGTGGGGGTCTGTGTGTAGCCAGTGTTGGGGAGGGTGGGGGTCTGTGTGTAGCCAGTGTTGGGGAGGGTGGGGGTCTGTGTGTAGCTAGTGTTGGGGAGGGTGGGGGTCTGTGTGTAGCTAGTGTTGGGGAGGGTGGGGGTCTGTGTGTAGCCAGTGTTGGGGAGGGTGGGGGTCTGTGTGTAGCCAGTGTTGGGGAGGGTGGGGGTCTGTGTGTAGCTAGTGTTGGGGAGGGTGGGGGTCTGTGTGTAGCTAGTGTTGGGGAGGGTGGGGGTCTGTGTGTAGCCAGTGTTGGGGAGGGGGAGGGTCTGTGTGTAGCTAGTGTTGGGGAGGGTGAGGGTCTGTGTGTAGCCAGTGTTGGGGAGGGTGGGGGTCTGTGTGTAGCTAGTGTTGGGGAGGGTGGGGGTCTGTGTGTAGCCAGTGTTGGGGAGGGTGAGGGTCTGTGTGTAGCCAGTGTTGGGGAGGGTGGGGGTCTGTGTGTAGCTAGTGTTGGGGAGGGTGGGGGTCTGTGTGTAGCTAGTGTTGGGTGGGGGTCTGTGTGTAGCCAGTGTTGGGTGGGGGTCTGTGTGTAGCCAGTGTTGGGGAGGGTGGGGGTCTGAGTGTAGCCAGTGTTGGGGAGGGTGGGGGTCTTTGTGTAGCCAGTGTTGGGTGGGGGTCTGTGTGTAGTCAGTGTTGGGGAGGGTGGGGGTCTGTGTGTAGCCAGTGTTGGGGAGGGTGGGGGTCTGTGTGTAGCCAGTGTTGGGGAGGGTGGGGGTCTGTGTGTAGTCAGTGTTGGGGAGGGTGGGGGTCTGTGTGTAGCCAGTGTTGGGGAGGGTCTGTGTGTAGCTAGTGTTGGGGAGGGTGGGGGTCTGTGTGTAGCTAGTGTTGGGGAGGGTCTGTGTGTAGCTAGTGTTGGGGAGGGTGGGGGTCTGTGTGTAGCTAGTGTTGGGGAGGGTGGGGGTCTGTGTGTAGCCAGTGTTGGGGAGGGTGGGGGTCTGTGTGTAGCTAGTGTTGGGGAGGGTGGGGGTCTGTGTGTAGCTAGTGTTGGGGAGGGTGGGGGTCTGTGTGTAGCTAGTGTTGGGGAGGGTGGGGGTCTGTGTGTAGCCAGTGTTGGGGAGGGTGGGGTCTGTGTGTAGTCAGTGTTGGGTGGGGGTCTGTGTGTAGCTAGTGTTGGGGGGAGGGTGGGGGTCTGTGTGTAGCCAGTGTTGGGTGGGGGTCTGTGTGTAGCCAGTGTTGGGTGGGGGTCTGTGTGTAGCCAGTGTTGGGGAGGGTGGGGGTCTGTGTGTAGTCAGTGTTGGGGAGGGTGGGGGTCTGTGTGTAGCTAGTGTTGGGGAGGGTGGGGGTCTGTGTGTAGCTAGTGTTGGGGAGGGTGGGGGTCTGTGTGTAGCCAGTGTTGGGGAGGGTGGGGGTCTGTATGTAGTCAGTGTTGGGGAGGGTGGGGGTCTGTATGTAGCCAGTGTTGGGGAGGGTGGGGGTCTGTGTGTAGCTAGTGTTGGGTGGGGGTCTGTGTGTAGCTAGTGTTGGGTGGGGGTCTGTGTGTAGCCAGTGTTGGGGAGGGTGGGGG
>NC_140253.1:1432809-1435309 GCF_949987555.1 Borostomias antarcticus
TGGAAGAAAACTCTTTGTGGTTTCAGGTATAAAACCTGTCTTTATTTTATATGCAGCACAGACGTAGACAAGACACAGAATCAATGCCAAACCTCTCTGAAGAGCATAGAGCAACCCTTCAGATCACATTTATACAGATCTCTGAAGAGCATAGAGCAACCCTTCAGATCACATTCATACAGATCTCTGAAGAGCATAGAGCAACCCTTCAGATGACATTTATACAGATCTATGAAGAGCATAGAGCAACCCTTCAGATGACATTTATACAGATCTCTGAAGAGCATAGAGCAACCCTTCAGATCACATTTATACAGATCTCTGAAGAGCATAGAGCAACCATTCAGATCACATTTATACAGATCTATGAAGAGCATAGAGCAACCCTTCAGATCCCATTTATACAGATCTCTGAAGAGCATAGAGCAACCATTCAGATCACATTTATACAGATCTATGAAGAGCATAGAGCAACCCTTCAGATCCCATTTATACAGATCTATGAAGAGCATAGAGCAACCGTTCAGATCACATTCATACAGATCTCTGAAGAGCATAGAGCAACCCTTCAGATCACATTTATACAGATCTCTGAAGAGCATAGAGCAACCGTTTCAGATCACATTTATACAGATCTCTGAAGAGCATAGAGCAACCCTTCAGATCACATTTATACAGATCTCTGAAGAGCATAGAGCAAACCCTTCAGATCACATTTATACAGATCTATGAAGAGCATAGAGCAACCCTTCAGATCACATTTATACAGATCTCTGAAGAGCATAGCCGTCCCTTCAGATCACATTTATACAGCAGCACTCAGAAGTAGGGCTGGGTTTAAAAATACATCGATTCTGAATCAAATGATTCAGAATCGATTCATGAATCCCAAAATCGATCTTTTATTTAATGAATGAATGAAGGTATGAATAGTTCATTAATTAATTCAATGATTCATTCATTCATTTTTGGAAATCAGTATCGATACCCAGCCCTAGTATTGATGTGTTGCATAACTTTGCAGTCCTGTAATTAAGGTTACAGCTAAAAAAAACAAACAGGTTTTAGTAACACTAACCGAATCGATATTGAATCGAATCAAATTGAATCGTGATAATCGATTCTGAACCTTGTGAATCGGAATGGAATCGATTCTTGAAATTGGACTGGATACCCAGCCCTACTCAGAAGCTGCAGGGCTGGACAGCAGGTCTCAGACGGCTGAGGAGGATGAGAACAGGTCATCAAGGACAGACGGAGGGTCAGCACACGGAAAACAAGTCATTCAAAGAACTCAAATATCACTGATTAACTTGATTGCATAAAGTATTCATTTTCAATCTTTAAACTTCTACACCATGCATGCACATAGACACACACACACACACACACACACACACACACACTGAGTTTCTCTACCCCTGACAGTCATGTGATGGGTTCAGAGAGCGTCACTCGGGGGTACTGGCCTGCAGGGAGAGAGGGAGGGAAGTGTTTTTGTGTTCTTTAAGGTCACACTGACCGTGTGAGTCTTTTTTTCTCGTTTTTCTCCTTTCTCTCACTCTATCCTGCTTCTCTCACTCGATCCTCCTCATCCCTCTCTTTACCTCTATCTTCCTCTTCTCCCTCTCTCTCTCTCACTCTCTCCCTCTCTCTCTCTCTCTCTCTCTCTCTCTCTCTCTCCCTCTCTCTCCTCTCTCTCTCTCTCTCTCTCTCTCTCTCTCTCTCTCTCTCTCTCTCTCTCTAGACAACAATTCACTCTGCACAACTGTATTTTTGAATGTTATTTAATTGCACTGCCTACATCATGGACACAGTCACAGTAATCCAATAAATAGACGAGGATGATACTGATAGGCAGATAGTGAATTGCCAGATTGGGAACCTGTAATGTTCTAGCTGAGTACCCAGGACTGGAATGAGGAATTTATTAGCGCTGATAAGATACTGTAAGGACAAGAACTCCAATGTCCCTGTACTTGTACTTGTTACTCATGTCAACATAAACTTTCTATTCTATTCTATCCTCTCTCTACCTCTGCCCCTCCTCTTCTCTCTCTCTCTCTCTCTCTCTCTACCCTCATCTTCTCCCATTGTACCTCTTCTCTTTTCTTCTTTTCCTTCTCTCTCTCCCTCTCTACCTCCTCTTCTCCTATCTTCTCTGGATCCTACCAGAGTGTGATCACAGAGGCAGGGAGGTGTGGAGCAACGTTAGAAAAACAACAACGAACAAACAAACACCCCGCCCCTGAGGCGGCTGCTGTAGTTGTTGTTGTTGTTGTCGTCGTTCTGGCTGTTGCTGTGTGGTTACTATGACGATAACGGTTGTTTCTGTTCATACTGTATCATATGAAATACAGCGGTTCTGACGCGCGTGGCTAGGCTCCACCACGTTCCTCAGCGCTGGGTAGCCTCGGAGTCAAACAGCAGGCTACCTCAGATCTGTCTGCTATTTGGATGGTCAGCCATCTTTCAGTGTGTAGGTCAGTGTGTAGGTCAG
>NC_140253.1:1447809-1450309 GCF_949987555.1 Borostomias antarcticus
TGTGGGTCTTATCTGGAAGCCTCTTATTCCAGACTCAAAGCTTGTCAAGACAGAAACCAAACCTGGGCCGAACACAACTGACAACACCATGTCTGTCTGTCTGTCTGTCTGTCTGTCTGTCTGTCTGTCTGTCTGTCTGTCTGTCTGTCTGTCTGTCTGTCTGTCTGTCTGCCTGTCTGCCTGTCTGTCTGTCTGTCTGTCTCTCTGTCTCTCTGTCTGTCTGTCTCTCTGTCTATCAGTCCCTCCCTCCATTCATCTATCTGTTTAACTATTAATCCCTCTCTCAGTTCATCTATCCATCCGTTCATCCCTCCGTCGGTCTCTGTCTGTTCCTTGTCTGTGCGTAGTTGACACCATGCGTCACGGTCCTGTGTGGCCCAAGGGATACCATGAGTCATGGTGGAGTTGTGTAGCTCAAGTGTTGAGACCTGGTCGTCTAGTGTTTGCTGGTGTGATTCCTCTGAGACTCTGTACTAGTCAGCCTATTAGGCCTCTATTGTAAGTCTCTGTGAATAGTTCAGATATTATTCGGCACTCACTTTTGTATAACGCACGTGGTGTACTGAGAGGGACAGGACTGCCTTCGTGAGCTCCTAACGCGTGCTGCGCGAGAAACCCTCAAACCATCCATCTTCATCAAAGAAAATAATCTATTACTTAAAATATTTACTTCAGTGCATTAAAACAAGCCAGCGGCATGCATGTAAAATGAAATACAGAAAATGTTCACACACACACCGATTTAAAACAAAGGGAATGTGAGGTTTTGAGGATGCAAAAAATATACTCTATAATTTAATCTAATCTAATCCATAATGCTATATGTATAACAGTACTGATGGAAACGGTTATTTTTTCTCACTCCACACTTTGTCTTTGGTAGCAGACAGCCTGTGATGCAACCCCTTCGATAGCTCAGTTGGTAGAGCGGAGGACTGTAGAGGCTGAATGTTGAAATCCTTAGGTCGCTGGTTCAAATCCGGCTCGAAGGAGGCTCGTTTTTTGTCCTGTGTTTGTAAAGCTCCTGTCAACACTGGGGGGGACGACATACATGTCAATGCACTGACACATCCCATAATAGAGCCACTTCCTACTACCTAAAACCAACCGCCAACGCGTCCTGTCCTTGCTGAGGGAGTTACTCATTTATTGTTATTTACGAGTCGACAGTCGACGCTCCACAGGAGGGTCTCTTCCAGGAGGGGTTTTATGACCGCCGGGACAAAACACACCCTCAGTCTAACGAGCTGCTATAATGTGTGTGTGTGTGTGTGTCCTGACACCTGCTGTGATGTGTTGTCACCTGTACCTCACGCCTCCTGTGTGAGAGAGAGTGTGTGTGTGCGTGTGTGTGTGTGTGTGTGTATGTGTGTGTGTATGTGTGTGTGTGTGTGTGTGTGTCTGTGTGTGTGTCTGTGTGTGTGTCTGCGTGTGTGTCTGCGTGTGTGTGTGTCTCTGAATGTGTGTGTGTGTGTGTGTGTGTGTGTGTGTGTGTGTGTATGTGTGTGTGTGTGTGTGTGTGTGTGTGTGTGTGCCTGTACCTCTGGTTTATTTCAGGTCAGAAGCAGACAGACGTGTGAGAGCCTGTTTATGACATGAGAACGGAACTAGAAACCTGACAGTATTCTAAACCTGATAGTATTCTAAACCTGATAGTATTCTAAACCTGATAGTATTCTAAACCTGATAGTATTCTAAACCTGATAGTATTCTAAACCTGACAGTATTCTAAACCTGACAGTATTCTAAACCTGACAGTATTCTAAACCTGACAGTATTCTAAACCTGATAGTATTCTAAACCTGACAGTATTCTAAACCTGATAGTATTCTAAACCTGACAGTATTCTAAACCTGATAGTATTCTAAACCTGACAGTATTCTAAACCTGATAGTATTCTAAACCTGATAGTGTTCTAAACCTGACAGTATTCTAAACCTGATAGTATTCTAAACCTGACAGTATTCTAAACCTGATAGTATTCTAAACCTGATAGTATTCTAAACCTGATAGTATTCTAAACCTGATAGTATTCTAAACCTGACAGTATTCTAAACCTGATAGTATTCTAAACCTGATAGTATTCTAAACCTGATAGTATTCTAAACCTGATAGTATTCTAAACCTGACAGTATTCTAAACCTGATAGTATTCTAAACCTGACAGTATTCTAAACCTGATAGTATTCTAAACCTGATAGTATTCTAAACCTGATAGTATTCTAAACCTGATAGTATTCTAAACCTGACAGTATTCTAAACCTGACTGTATTCTAAACCTGACTATTCTAAACCTGATAGTATTCTAAACCTGATAGTATTCTAAACCTGATAGTATTCTAAACCTGGCAGTATTCTAAAACTGATAGTATTCTAAACTGACAGTATTCTAAACCTGATAGTATTCTAAACCTGATAGTATTCTAAACCTGGCAGTATTCTAAACTTGACAGTATTCTAAACCTGACAGTATTCTAAACCTGATAGTATTCTAAACCTGA
>NC_140253.1:1457809-1592809 GCF_949987555.1 Borostomias antarcticus
TTTTATTACACTTTTATTACACTCTTCATGCTGCATCGGTTCCTTGTGATGTCTTAATGTTCTGTATGCTCCCCTCGTCCTAAGGGTCAAAAGTCACCCGCCTTCACTGAACGCCTAAAATAAAGCAGTTTAGTTGAATTTTAAAGCCCATATCCCCTATTTTACATGAAGAAACGAGCTGTCATTCATCACAAACTGTGAATATCAGCTCATCATCGTGCAAAAAGACTGCATTTGATCAGTGAACACGATTTGCTTTTATTACAACACAGTACATAAGAATAAAATAACATAATAGATACAAACCCAGAGACTGGGCTAGGTGTCTCCCATAGAGGAAGAATGGTGGGCTGTACCAACTGAGCGGGTTCAGCGGGGGGGTCCGTGCCTCTGACTCGGCCGTAACGGGTCCGATCTGCTCTTTCTAATGTCGGAGTCACTCTAGGAAAAGTCATCAAATTTCGAGTTGAAAAATGATAATTTAGGTTGGGGTTCTTTCTGATGTTAAACTTAGCGGCGGCTCATTTTTGACCCTTTAAGACAACGGGAGGGTTATGTACTGTAGTTAGTTGATAACCGTTTATTTTCTTGGTTACAATATGTAGAATTAAAGCTCTTTTTTATTTTTATTAATGTACATAAATGCTGTGTACATTATGTCTCCATTTAAAAAACAAAAACAAACAGCCTTCTTATGGTTGAAATGACAGATTTTTTCTCCATGTACAGAAGTTCTGTAACTTTCTTTTCTGTGGGAAAAGGCATTTAAAAGTAGACTGAATGAGTGAATATAGTAATGTACTTTGATACTGTTTCAGGTCTAATACTGAGCCCCTTTTGTTCGCCAATGTCTGATACTGAGTCCTTATTGGTCACTTAGATCTGATACTGAGTCCTTATTGGTCTGCTAGGTCTCCAGCTTACCTCACATGTACCCCTTTAATTAGCTAATTGGACTGTTTACTATGTTGATTATACAGCACTGTGAAATCAGAATATGTAAGCCAAGTAGGTCGCCATGGCTACCCATATACACACACAGTGTCCAGATCTGCTGGAGTCAACCTTTTGTATCAGTTGACATCAGAGATCAATATGATCACTATGAGGCCATGATATTAAACAGTTGAGCGCTCATCATATTCATTGTTATCCTGTATTTTTTTACGCAAGGGGATTGATTCTTGTTAAGGTACTAGAATATATTGGTGTTGATGTAAACCAATTGCTGGAGTATACATGACTATTGCTTACAGAAATGGAAATAAATAAATGAGGTCATGTTTGGTTTATTTTGTTTAATAATTGTCGGTTGTTTCCCTAACTTGTTTATGAATTTGTTGATCGGCTAATATCTTTAATCCATATATTCTGTTATATATATTCAGGGACAACGTTAGCTCTGTTTCTCCGCTCGATGTCACGAGGCTCAACAGATGAGGTCAAGACCAGCTGGGTAGGCTAGTATTAAAGATACGTTTGGCCCTGTGAGATAAGACCGCTACGTTACAGTCACCTAAACAGTACAGTTATGTGAGTCAGTACCATGGATGAATTCATAGATCAGGTCAGCACATGCAACCTTATCCATCTGGAAGTAACTCCATAGGCAGAAATCCGATTCAACAAATGTATGGGCCCCTTGCCATATTAGAAGACTTAAAGGAGTAGTAAAGGGAAAATGCATGTTTAGCCCTGTTTTAAGGTTACTTATGATCATATACAATGGTTCAGATCAAAACGTTGACAAAACTAGCACTTTTGAGAAAGTCTGATAATAGCTCTACCACCGTTTAGGTCATACAATGGATGTGGGTGGGCATCTTGAAAAATCATTCAAAAACATGTTAAACTCTCGATTTCAAAGACAAGAAGCTCACCGAGGGGGTAATTGGTGTCCGTTGGTGTTCTGACATCAAATTCGCCACAAAGTATGAATCCGGTTTTATTGATCATTTTATGAAATCCATTGACTTGTATTGAAGCGACCGTTGTAGATGTGTAGATCAATCTGCAGAGGGGATTCAGAAAGCGGAACTACTTACGGTAGCTATTGTTATTGTTTATGTTGCTAGGCTACCTAGTTTGCAGAAGTTTACACATGTATGTGCTGTGACTAAATAGTTCTATGCTAAATATTTTAAAAAGCCTTTCCAGATGAACTAGAATCTTACTTTATGGCGAATTATATGTCAGAACGCCAACTAACACCTCGTGAGTTTCTTGTCTTTGAAATTGATAGTTTAACATGTTTTTTGAAAGATTTTTCAAGGTGCCCACCCACATCCATTGTATGACTAAAACGGTGGTAGAGCAATTATCAGACTCTCTCAAAAGTGCTAGTTTTGTCAACGTTTTGATCTGAACCATTGTATATGATCATAAGTAACCTTAAAACAGGGCTAAACATGCATTTTCCCTTTACTACTCCTTTCAGTGTGTGTACACAATCCACAGTCGCCTCAGCAACCGCCCGGCTAGCTCAGTCGGTAGAGCATGAGACTCTTAATCTCAGGGTCGTGGGTTCGAGCCCCACGTTGGGCGATTCACTTTTGAATCTGAATTTATTGCGAGGTAGGTTTTTACACGCCATGCATAGTATGTATTTATTCTGGTTATTTGGTGCGGCCTTGGCCCTGGTGGACCAAGTTACTGTTTCATTTGATTACTGGAAGTTACTGTTTTGTCAAGTTTGAAATGGCTTTGCGACTACACTCTTCTTCACTGCTTTTCAGTTAGTTCACTGGCTCATGGCATGGGATAGGGAGCCCACACTGATTCTTTTATCAGTGAGTATATCTCTGAGGTCGTCTGATATTACGATTAAACAATTTTTGCTCTAGCAACACCGAGATTTTAGAGTTTTGACACCAACCAGGAATAACTGGAAAGCTATCCAGTTAGCTAACGTTAGCTCACTAGCTATCTGCTAGTTACCTAGCTAGCTACAATAGCTACAGTTTAATGGAGTAGTAAAGGGAAAATGCATGTTTAGCCCTGTTTAAAGGTTACTTATGATCATATACAATGGTTCAGGGCTGAGTTTCCCAGAGGCATCGTAGCGCTACGTTTATCGTAAGCTATGGCGTTCATCATAGCACTACAATGAACGTAGCGCTACGATGCCTCTGGGAAACTCAGCCCAGATCAAAACGTTGACAAAACTAGCACTTTTGAGAAAGTCTGTTAATTGCTCTACCACCGTTTTGGTCATACAATGGATGTTGAAAAATCTTTCAAAAACATGTTAAACTCTCGATTTCAAAGACAAGAAACTCACCGAGGTGTTAGTTGGCGTTCTGACATATAATTCGCCATAAAGTAAGATTGTAGTTCATCTGGAAAGGCTTTTTTAAATATTTAGCATAGAACTATTTAGTCGCAGCACATACGTGTGTAAACGTCCGCAAACTAGGTAGCCTAGCAACATAAACAATAACAATAGCTACCGTAAGTAGTTCCGCTTCCTGAATCCCCTTTGCGGATTGATCTACACATCTACAACGGTCGCTTCAATACAAGTCAATGGATTTCATAAAATGATCAATAAAACCCGACAAGATTCATACTTTGCGGCGAATTTGATGTCAGAACATCAACGGACACCAATTACCCCCTCGGTGAGCTTCTTGTCTTTGAAATTGAGAGTTTAACATGTTTTTGAAAGATTTTTCAAGGTGGCCATCCACATCCATTGTATGGCCAAAACGGTGGTAGAGCAATTATCAGACTTTCTCAAAAGTGCTAGTTTTGTCAACGTTTTGATCTGAACCATTGTATATGATCATAAGTAACCTTAAAACAGGGCTAAACATGCATTTGCCCTTTACTACTCCTTTAACATTAGCAAGCTGGCTAAATTATTCAGCTGTTTTGCTCCTACTCAGACAATGTAAAAATAATTAATTTGTTCATAGTTTAAGTTACAGAATTGTAAAAGCTGAAATGGAGGTGAGACAGGGTGGAGTTAAAAGGAGAAAATGTAGCAGATTTCTTTCAAAGGTAAGGTTAGATATAATTTAGCTATCAGACAGTAATAGACGCTACTTGCGTTACTTATTTAGTTAAGGAATGTATAAGTTATTTATTATTTTAGCTAGTTCAATTAGCTGTAGGTCATTGACCATGGCCTAATTTGACCTGTTTTTATATATTCTAGGACACACACACACACACACACACACACATACAAACAAACACATACACATACACATACACATACACATACACATACACATACACATACACATACACATACACATACACATACACATACACACCAGTATTTCGTAGTATGAGCCTTTATTGACTCGTCAATTAGGCAACAGCTTTGAACGCATACTGATGTACTTCAAGTAGCTTTCCCTGGTGGTCTAGTGGTTAGGATTCGGCGCTCTCACCGCCGCGGCCCGGGTTCGATTCCCGGTCAGGGAACATAGCTTTTTCTTACATTTGGTGCTTTTAAGGGGAGATACACTACAGTCAAAATTGTGTTTTTCCTTCTGAACTTCAATTTTCAGATTTGTCGATATTCTTCTAACTATTACATGTATACTATCACTACATTAACAGAGAAATCTTCATCAGTGCATTAAAACATTCAGGGCATTAAAACATGCCAGCGGCATGCATGTAAAATGAAATACAGTACAGAAAATGTCCACACACACCGATAAAAAATAAAAAAAAGGGAATGTCCACACTGAGGTTCAGGGATGCTAAAATTACTCTATAATTTAATCTAATCTTACCATAAAATGCTATACGCATATCAGTATCGACTGAACCTTTTCTTTATCACTCTACACTTTTTGTTTGGTAGCAGACGGCTTTTGATGTATCCCCTTCGATAGCTCAGTTGGTAGAGCGGAGGACTGTAGAGGCAATACGCGGAAATCCTTAGGTCGCTGGTTCAAATCCGGCTCGAAGGAGGTTCTTTTTAGATTGTTAGTAGAAGTCTTTATTTGTCCAATGGGCGACACATGAACGAACACACGCACACGCATTAGAGTCACTGGTGAAATGAGTTCTCTGCCTGTGACCCATCAAAACATTTGATTATGCACTACGCTTTCATGAGTAAATCGACTGACAGAAAGGTCAACCTGTGAACTCAGGTATATATCATATGCCATATATGGTACAGTGAAATTCTTAGAATTATCTCCAACATGATATTGGCATGCTTCCATTGAACACACAATGACAGCAACACCCTGTGCGACATGATCCACCTCCCTGAGGTAGTGTCAACATCACCTCTGACTGCTCCACCCAGGTCTGCAGCCCAAAAGCTCCCTGGCGCCATCTGGACTAGAATCAAGTGAACTGCCGCAGCCCAGCTGGGCAGGACGCGGGAGAGGACCAAACCACGTGGCTTCTTCCCAGCAGGCCTGCCTGCCTGCAGCAGTCACAGGCTGAAGACGGTGGCAGGAGTCCCAGGGACCCCGTTCTGATGTCCTCTGGTCCTGACAGGCTTTGGTGGAGGTGGTGGGTTGTATTCAGGCTCCCCGATGTTCCATAGACACCATGATCAAATAAAATAAAAGTGGTTTGTTTTGTTGTTTGTTTGTTAATCTGCTTCCCCGGTTCACTCTAACGTTCCACGTTCCAATAAAGTCTTTCTATTGTTTTGTTTTTTATTCTTCCTTGAGCCTGTCCACCTTCATTTTACCGCCATCTTGATACGCAGTAGGCTAAGCATGATATCAAGTGCTATTAGACTAACAATTGACGAACAATCTTCGCCAAACCTCACCGACCTTATGTTAAATGGTTGCATGCAGTATCATTCTTAAACTGTAAACATGATTGAACGACGTATTGAAGCTGTTGTGCGCGGCCAGCAGGGGGCAGTGTGAGACCGTCTATCTGGCGGCCAGCAGGGGGCAGTGTGAGACCGTCTATCTGGCGGCCAGCAGGGGGCAGTGTGAGACCGCGGCCAGCAGGGGGCAGTGTGAGACCGTCTATCTGGCGGCCAGCAGGGGGCAGTGTGAGACCGTCTATCTGGCGGCCAGCAGGGGGCAGTGTGAGACCGTCTATCTGGCGGCCAGCAGGGGGCAGTGTGAGACCGGCCAGCAGGGGGCAGTGTGAGACCGTCTATCTGGCGGCCAGCAGGGGGCAGTGTGAGACCGTCTATCTGGCGGCCAGCAGGGGGCAGTGTGAGACCGTCTATCTGGCAGCCAGCAGGGGGCAGTGTGAGACCGGCCAGCAGGGGGCAGTGTGAGACCGTCTATCTGGCGGCCAGCAGGGGGCAGTGTGAGACCGTCTATCTGGCGGCCAGCAGGGGGCAGTGTGAGACCGTCTATCTGGCGGCCAGCAGGGGGCAGTGTGAGACCGGCCAGCAGGGGGCAGTGTGAGACCGTCTATCTGGCGGCCAGCAGGGGGCAGTGTGAGACCGTCTATCTGGCGGCCAGCAGGGGGCAGTGTGAGACCGTCTATCTGGCGGCCAGGGTCTGGCTCCATCCCCGCCGAGCGAGGGCAGGTGGATACGGCATGAGACCGGAGGACGTGCATCGGAGGTCTAAAGAGGTGAGTTTGCCAAAATAAAGTTCAATAAACGATATTGTGCATAACCGATGAGAGTGCTTTTTAAAACACGAATTAAAGCAGTTTGTACCGTCGTCATCATGTCGCTGTGTTGGTGTGTTAACGTACAAAGTTGTGACTTAGCTAGCGAGCAATATCCGCCAAACTGGTAACTTGGCCCGTATGCACAACTTGAACACGTGGTGAAATTGTAGTTCAAGTCCATTCCAGCAAGTGTCTTTGCTCATCTTGTTGACTTTCCTATTATGACTAACGTTAAAAGTCAACATAACTATAAGTACTAGTTAATTCAACATTTCTTCATTTATTTTTTGCAGATTGACACAATTGATTTCCAACCTGGGCTGCGTTTAAATTCAGCGAAAAGAGGCGTTAAACATGTTTTCTTTGAACGGTTACATTTGAATGGAGAGCCGTTCAGTGATCTTCTGGGTGATTTACTTTGGATGTAGTCCCGCTAGTACAATCTAATTTGAAATAAAAGGGTCCGTTCATTCAATCACAATCAAATCTCTCAGTCCAGCGTCTGTTTTTGTTCACCGCAAACTACCTATGTTACCCACTGAGCAAAGACA
The DNA here is from genome assembly GCF_949987555.1 of Borostomias antarcticus. NCBI lineage: Eukaryota > Metazoa > Chordata > Actinopteri > Stomiiformes > Stomiidae > Borostomias > Borostomias antarcticus. The sequence goes on from NC_140253.1 coordinate 1,464,934, forward strand.
CGTCTAAAAGACGTCTTAGAGGGGTCCAAGCCAGACGTGTGAATATTGAGGGGTCCAGCAGACGAACACACGGGGTTCAGGACCGACGGACGTTATTGAGACGTGATCTGAACGTCTCCCTGACGTTGCGTGTTTGCTGGGTCGCCAGTAACGGACCCAGGCTTGTAGCCTAACGGTATTTTGGTTACGTTTATGCGAACTATTTGAAACGTTCATTAAAAGCCGTTCAAATGTGACCGTTTGGAGAAAACATGTTTGCGACTAACGCCTCTGCTTGCTGAATTTGAACGCAGCCAGGCTAACTGAAAAAAAGTTTTATAGTTTGCAAATGTTCACTGAATTTGAACGCTGTGCTTAACTGTTCTCTTGTCTTGCAGAAAGAAGAACCTGACCCAAAGCTTCCACGTCCAGCACGGTGTGTAGACTAGTGCCATCAAAGAACGACACTCCCAAGATCCTCAAACATTCTTGTTAATCTAAACACCGCCATAGCAATCGACCAAAACACGTTAACCCAGACACATGGCCGCAGTGACCAGGAAAGCCATGGAGTGCAAAGCAAAGGCCCAGATGGACAGGTGCAACTCCCAGGTCCGGAGGAACCGCAAGGACCTTCGGCGGCTGATCGACGTAGCGGCGTGCCTGGGGGTCATGGAGGACGTGGTGTGCCTGAACCCGAAGGACGCCTGCCTGGAGGAGGTGTACGCGGAGCTGTGCCGCATGCTGCTCCTTCACGCCGACTGCCGGAGCACACGGGACTTCTACAAGCGCCTGGAGAGAACGGGCCGGGTCCCCGGCGCCGGCAGCCTGATCTGCTGCTGCGCCCTGGCCCTACGGGCCGAGGTCCGCGCAGAGGCAGGCTCCGCCCCCTTCTTCTCCGTGCGGGTGGACGGCTGGCTGGACAGAGGGAGACGGCCCGTGCGCTCCGTGACGCTGCGCTTCGTGGACGCCGGCTCCGGCGCCGTCATGGAGCGTCTCCTGGGCTTCCAGAGAGATGAGGTGAAGGAGTGTATGCGGTCCGCCCGCATGCTGCTCGACCACGTGCTGGCTGAGCTGGCCGGCGTCGACGGCGCAGCGGCCAAGCTGGTGGCGCACTCCTACGACGGGCGGGTGGTGTGCACGCGCGAGCTGGCCTGGCTGGAGGCGGGAGTGAGGGAGATGGCGCCGCACGCCCTCCTGGTGAACTCCTACGCCCACCTGCTACCCCGCGTCCTTCACGACGGCGCCACCTGCGTCCGGGAGGCCGGGGTCTTCCTGGCGGAGCTGACGGGCATGTCGCTGTTCCTGACCAACAACCCCCAACGCTTCCTCCTCCTCCACAGCTGCTGGGACGCCCTCTACCCCGGCAGGGCCTTCCTGGAGGTCTGGGGCCGGGACATGTCTCCCTTCATAGTGTATATGTGTATATATATATGTGTGTATATGTATAGTCAGGAGGTCTCTTTTGTTAGGATCTCCGTTAGGGGCAAGAATCGGTAGTGATCTCACGATTCGATTTCAATACTTGGGGGTCACGATTCGATCCAATTATGATAGAATTTTCAATGACATTTCCACCATTTGACTTCGGTAACCCATTATGTACAGTAACCCATTATGTACAGGGGGTCTCGTAATAGTAGGGGATACACTGAAATACCAGTACATCCCAGGCACAAAATTATTGTGAAAACAGGATAGAATCTGAAAATAAATGTATGAATTTTTTTACATGAAAGCAAATTTGATTTTTCGATATCATCGAGAATAGAATCACGATTCTTACATGAATGGATTTTTTTCACCACCCCTAATCTCCATTAGCTGTCACCTTAGTGACCTTTTGGTTGTTTCTATTTACCCTCTGTCCTGGTCCAGATGTCGTCCCTGCAGCTGAACAACACCTCTGTCTGCCAGGTCACCTCCATGGTCCTGAGCCATGCTGCCAGCAACTATGACGAGGTGATCTAGTTCATATTTCTGTATTTGGTATATTTGTTGTAGGTCTTTGTTCTCATTTTATTTTGGTTCAGTTGTCCCGTGCTGTTGCATTGTGAGCAGTTGTCTACAAAAAAGGATCACATTCATCACTAAAGTATTGATTTGATTTGTTGGCAGATTGATTGGCTGAGTGATTAATTGATTGCTTAATTGGTTGATTGTCTGGCAGCTCTATGAGTTGTTCCTGCACGTGGTGCGTCGGAGGAAGCTGGACCACGACACCAGCTTTTGTGTCAATGCCATCGTCCTGATGATGGAGAACTTTGAGTTCGCCTTCCTGCTCTTCACATACCAACAGGTCAGGCTTAAAGGGACATTCCCTTCAAAAAAGGAAGTGTTTTCCAAACATACTTAATCCAGGGCTGTACATTGTGACATATATGTCACACGTGCTATGAAAAAAAATGTCTGTGCGATTAATTTATTTGCCCTGTAGCACGCGTGCGACAGACAGCGAGCCGCTTGTATGTAACGTTAGCGTTTTTTTTCCGTGTTGAAGCCGGGAGGACGAGTGAGGTGAAATGAAGTGAGAGCAGTCAGGTAGGCTAGCCTATAGCTTCCCCCGGGCCAGGAAACTCTGGTCGGGCAAGTGCCTCATGCAGTTGTCTGATAGTAAAATATAGTAAAATAGCCTATAGTTGAAGTGTGATAAATATGTAACGTTATATATAAAAAATACAGTGTAGAAACACGACGTGGAGCTACACCCAGTAGCCTAGCCTATGTTTGAGCCAAAGTGGAGCCTCCTACGTAGCTTACTACTGTCTGTCAGTCAGCAAGCATCATTTGTCAATGAGACGTCCCACACCACAAGCGCGAGTACCTACAACATGCGAATCAGAGCCTTGACTGACTGATTGAGCGACCATCTTTTTGGCTGGCTGAACCGAAAGTTTAACGACGCTAGCTTGCGTTAATGTTCCTCCAGCCACCTAAAAGTGCCAGTCAAAGCAACAGCAAATGCAACAAAATATCAGTTAAGCGTAGCCTAATCTAGCCTATTATTTATGTAAGATATGTAAAAAAGGCAGTTGGGGTGTAACAATACACTAATCTCACGATACGATACACGATATTGGGTTGACGATCACAATACGATACGATGAAGCGTTGCAGTAGCGCTGCTGTTCACACCAATAGTGCATTTCTCCACATTTCTACTCCAATACACTTTGTGAATTTAGAGCTTAACTGTTATAATATCATGGACAGGCCTAGAGACAAAAGACATGTTTTTTACCAGCGTTGTGTAGCCAGTGTTCACTTATATACAATAAACATATCACGATATTGTTTTCACCTTGACGATATGTATTAGAGACGTTTCTGTATCGCGATATATTGTTACACCCCTAAAAGACAGTGATTCTGGTAGGAGAAGACAGGACCAGCACAGAGTTGAGGGACAGGTGAGAGAGGAGAGGATAGAGGTGGTTGAGAGGAGAGCAGGAGAAGGAAGGGGACAGTGCAGGATGAGAGATTAGAAAGAGTGATGATTTAGAAGGAATGAGTATGCAGTTAAGCATCAATGGGCATCAAACATAATTTTTTTAATTAAATAAAACATTCTATCTATTATTCTCACCCCATAACTCAAAATTAAAGAAAGCATATTTCATGTAGACTAAACATGCTGTTTCAGTACTTTTCAATTATATATGTCTCACGATTTTGTTATTTCCATTCTTTAAAAGTCACCAGAATACAGTAAACTAGGTCTCTGAAACTTTTTTGGGGGAGGACGCCCAGACCCCCGCTTTGGTATAGAAATCCTCCTTATTTTGTCTGTCTTCAGCTTGGCACCACCACACCAAGAGATCAATTCCACAGGAAACACTGCTTCCTTGTTCAGATCATAGAGAAAAACCCAAACAAACGTTCAAAGGAAAAAGATGTTGAAATTATTAATGAAAAAGAAGATAACCCAAATCATGAAGACACCGCAAAATCAAAAGCCGGGAAAACCTAAAGATGCTTGTCTGAAAACATTTGTTATTATTTCATATTGTATACGTACAGTAACATCCTTTTCCGGGTGGTTTTAAGTGATGAACTCCATAACCTGTGTTCAGTAGAGGTGATAATGAACATTTTATACCTGTGCTTCACCTTTCTGGCTCTGTGCTACAGAACTATCAACCCCTGTAGCACCCGTGCTATGTGCTAAAAAAGTTAATGTACAGCCCTGGAAATATGGTGCTTGTGTTCTATGTATTGTCCTTATGTTCTGTGTATGGTTCTAGTGTTCTATGCATGGTGCTAGTGTTCCGTGCGTGGTGCTAGTGTTCCGTGCGTGGTGCTAGTGTTCCGTGCGTAGTGTTCCGTGCGTGGTGCTAGTGTTCCGTGCGTAGTGTTCCGTGCGTGGTGCTAGTGTTCCGTGCGTGGTGCTAGTGTTCCGTGCGTGGTGCTAGTGTTCCGTGCGTAGTGTTCCGTGCGTGGTGCTAGTGTTCCGTGCGTAGTGTTCCGTGCGTGGTGCTAGTGTTCCGTGCGTGGTGCTAGTGTTCCGTGCGTGGTGCTAGTGTTCCGTGCGTGGTGCCAGTGTTCCGTGCGTGTCTCCAGGTGTTCCCTCAGATCCAGCGGGCGTTTGAGAGGCTGAGGGGGTGTGTCCTGGACCTGGCGTCCTGCCAGCGCTGCGTGGGAGACCTGCTCGGACACATCAGGGACAGGAAGAGCGACGCCGCCTTCCAGGGCGTCTACCAGCAGGCCTCCGACCTGACCGAGTACCCGGGAGAGACTCTCCGCAGGAGCCTGGGAACCTCGCCCGACGACGACCCCCGGGAACACTTCAAGGTATCTGGGGGGAGGGAGGGAGGGAGGGAGGGAGGGAATGCAGTTCCAGCTTCCACTTAATCTAGAGACTGCTAGGTATAGGTATGCTACAGATTTTGTGGTGTTAATTATATCCTATATTATAGTTAATATATTTATAAATTATAGTTTGTCCTAATGTTTTGACCTCCCCCCACCCCCCTAGTCCAAATCTATCTGGACAATAACGTTTTATTCTAATTCTAACTGGACCTTCCCAGTCCCTGTACCAGAAGGTTCTGGAGTGTCTGGTGATTCAGCTGCAGGACCGCTTCTCCTCCCTGGAGGACCTGGGGTTCCTCGGGCTCCTGGACCCGGCCCGGTTCCCCCAGATGAGCCGGCGGTTCCCCTCCGAGGCGCTGGCCTGCCTGGCGCGCGTCTACGGAACCTTCTTCGACCTGGAGCGCCTGCGGGCGGAGCTGGTCCGGTTCTGGTCGGACACTTCCCTGCACGCCGGGGACGACGGCCAGAGCCTGGAGGGCTGGCTACGGTCGCTACGGCGACAGAAGTCGATGGCGGAACTGTATAAGTTCATGTGTCTGGTCGCCACACTGGGGGTCGCGCCCGGCGTGGAGGGAGACGAGTATGTGTGTGTGTGTGTGTGTGTGTGTGTGTGTGTGTGTGTGTGTGTGTGTGTGTGTGTGTGTGTGTGTGTGTGTGTGTGTGTTATTTTGGTGGTTACGCTGAGGGTCATGACCTCCAGCCCCTATTTTGTTGTTGTTTTTTCATGTTTAGATGTGGTTATGATTTAACATGACTGCGGGTTTATCCTGCTCCATTTTGACCTGATGGCTATTTCCCTGTGCTGCACCACCACCACCACTAGGGGGAGCTGTAAGGAGCGCATCGGGGACTGCACCAGCAGGATGACGGTCCAGGATGACCTGCAGAGGGCGCTGGCGCTGCTGTACCTGGAGAAGGACAAGCTGAAGTCGGTCCAGAGGGGGAGCGCTGGTACGACGCCGTCACCGCCCTCTACGCTGCCGAGAGCGGGAGGGAGGCGGAGTTCATCGCCACGGTGAGGCGGGGGGGGGGGGGGGTGATGGGGAATCTGCTCTATGTATGGGCTGAGCGGTGTGTGTGTGTTTCTGAGCGGTGTGTGTGTGTGGGGGGGGGGTTCTGACTGATGTATGTGTGTGTGGATCTGAGTGGTGTGTGTGTGGATCTGAGTGGTGTGTGTGTGGATCTGAGTGGTGTGTGTGTGGTTCTGAGTGTTGTGTGTGTGTGGTTCTGAGTGGTGAGTGTGTGTGGTTCTGAGTGGTGTGTGTGTGGGGGGGGGGGGTTCTGACTGATGTGTGTGTGTGTGGATCTGAGTGGTGTGTGTGTGGATCTGAGTGGTGTGTGTGTGGATCTGAGTGGTGTGTGGTTCTGAGTGTTGTGTGTGTGTGGTTCTGAGTGGTGAGTGTGTGTGGTTCTGAGTGGTGTGTGTGTGGGGGGGGGGGGGTTCTGACTGATGTGTGTGCGTGTGTGTGGTTCTGAGCGGTGTGTGTGGTTCTGAGCGGTGTGTGGTTCTGAGTGGTGTGTGTGTGTGGGGGGGGGGTTCTGACTGATGTGTGTGTGTGTGGATCTGAGTGGTGTGTGTGTGGATCTGAGTGGTGTGTGTGTGGTTCTGAGTGGTGTGTGTGTGGTTCTGAGTGGTGTGTGTGTGGTTCTGAGTGGTGAGTGTGTGGTTCTGAGTGGTGAGTGTGTGGTTCTGAGTGGTGAGTGTGTGGTTCTGAATGGTGTGTGTGTGTGTGTGTCCAGACTCCAGAGCAGTGGTGGGGAGTTCTGGCGGACCTGGAGAAGCCCCCCCAGCCCCCCCAGAAGCCCCGGGCCAAGGTGCTGTCTGTCCTGGCCGCCCACAACCAGAAACAGGCCAAGAGTAAGTAAACACACCACTAAAAATCTGGAGCAATTCAGCATTTTACAACGGGTAGTTCCGACCTCGCATTCTGATTGGTTAAGAGCTGTTGTATATTCACGATATACCACGGGCAAAGCCTGTTTACCGTTCTATGTGAAATATCACTGCCCAGTTATTACTGCCTGTCAAAACCATACTGGCTGTGTTTGGCCAATATACCACGGTTTGTGCTGGTGAGTTATTGCTTCAGTCTACTAAGAGAATAAGACTGTCGAGGTACGTCTGCAGCCCGCAAAGAAGGTATGATTATTATTATTAACCTTTATTTAAAGGTTATTTAAGAACATTGTCTTTTAGGACAAATACTATACATAAATATTAGGGCTGTCAATCAATTAAAAATTGTATTCGAGTCAATCACAATAATGGGCTGTTATTAATTAGTAGCCTGACATTCAGATTCAGGGGCTGGAGCCAGGCTTGTTACAGGAGTCAAGACTTGTTTTTGTGGGGGGGTTTTTTTTACTTAACCCCTTCGGTGGAAAGACTATGTGCGAACAACTGGTGTTGTCTAAACTTCCATCTGGAAGATTTTTGAAATGAAATTCATCATGTTGAATATGAATGTCTGTTGAATGTCCAATATGAAACCAACTTGACCTCGGACCGTTGCGTTATCAACGTTTCAGGCCTTTCAGTAGTTCAGCCTGTAAACACTCACGTTTCAGTAGTTCAGCCTGGTAAACACTCACGTTTCAGTAGTTCAGCCTGGTAAACACTCACATTTCAGTAGTTCAGCCTGGTAAACACTCACGTTTCAGTAGTTCAGCCTGGTAAACACTCACGTTTCAGTAGTTCAGCCTGGTAAACACTCACGTTTCAGTAGTTCAGCCTGGTAAACACTCACATTTCAGTAGTTCAGCCTGGTAAACACTCACATTTCAGTAGTTCAGCCTGGTAAACACTCACGTTTCAGTAGTTCAGCCTGGTAAACACTCACGTTTCAGTAGTTCAGCCTGGTAAACACTCACGTTTCAGTAGTTCAGCCTGGTAAACACTCACGTTTCAGTAGTTCAGCCTGGTAAACACTCTCGTTTCAGTAGTTCAGCCTGGTAAACACTCACGTTTCAGTAGTTCAGCCTGGTAAACACTCACGTTTCAGTAGTTCAGCCTGGTAAACACTCACGTTTCAGTAGTTCAGCCTGGTAAACACTCACGTTTCAGTAGTTCAGCCTGGTAAACACTCTCGTTTCAGTAGTTCAGCCTGGTAAACACTCACGTTTCAGTAGTTCAGCCTGGTAAACACTCACGTTTCAGTAGTTCAGCCTGGTAAACAATCACGTTTCAGTAGTTCAGCCTGGTAAACACTCACGTTTCAGTAGTTCAGCCTGGTAAACAATCACGTTTCAGTAGTTCAGCCTGGTAAACACTCGCGTTTGGAATTACAGGAGGAATTAGGGGTCAATTTTGGTAATACGGTTAATTTGCGTTATATTTTTCACGCATTAAAGTTTCCAGATGAATCGCAAGCGTTAACACATTAACGTTGACAGCTCTGATAAATACATGAAATGAATCAAACACAACATACTTATAGCATTGCATGGCAGCAATGTGAGTGTAAACTGAACTGCTTAAAATGGTCTTGACTCACTCAAATCAAGACACTTGTGAGTGAAGCCATTTTTTTTTTTTTTTGCCTGGGCTTCACCTCCCCTCTCTCCCTCTTAATGGAACCCACAGAAGACCTGGAGTCTCCCGTCCCCACCGATGGCGTAGCGACGACCATGGGCCCGCCAGCGAGCTGCACGCGCACACGGGAAGAGAAGAAGAAGCAGCAGCAGTGTGTCGGAGTCCCGAAAGCACACTGAGCCAATCGGATACCTCGCTACTAACCGCACCTGTGTGGTAAACGCGGTTGGCTGTAATGCTCGGTCCTTGGTACCTGGCGCAGTGGAACCAACGGGCTGGTCTCCAGAACGTGTTCGACGCGCTCACCTCTGGTCCTGTTAAGCTTTAGCGAGCGGTGATGTTCAGTTCACCAACGCCGTTCTTTAGCGTTTCCTTAAGAGTGTTCGAGATGTTCATTACCGTCAAGTTTTGTTGATGTATTGTGTATTATTGTATAGTCCAGTGATGGCCTTTTGTCATTTCTAAATTGTGTTGTGTTTGAGAGTTGCCAGATCTTTTGGTCAGAGGGACCTGCTGGCGTGTATTTAACATTTCTCTTTAATTGACATTTAATCTTTCATATACCAGTTATCTCTATTTAGCCAAGCACGACTAGAGGTTTATGACCCTAGTTAGTGTCTTAACTTGTAAAGAACTGGTTTGTGAAATGTTTGTCATCTTTCTTCTGATTTGGTTCTCAGTGTTTTACTCAGAGCCAGTAAAAGCTGCTGTTTATTTGGTTGCCTTTTGCAGACCTGTTTTCAGGACTGGGTATTATTGGGAAGTTGGTCTGTTATCGTTTCATCACGCTGCTTTCAAACTGTTCTATTTTGCTTCACTAACTTTGTGTGTGTTGAAGATACTCAGTCCCTGGTTTGATTTGAGGTTTAGTAAACAAGATGGGCTGCTTCTTCCTGTGCTCTCTTTATGTAGTCTTCTTCATAGTTTATTGGCCTACGTTCCTATATAAACCACTCAATCCTGTGACCTATGCATGCATAGACCTGTGCTACCCATTCATAGTCACTCAGTGCAGAAGTGTGTTAGATTTGTGCAGTGTAGTTGGGCCACTCTAAACAGGCCGTGTCCGAATTGCATACTACTTGCTATATAGTAGGCGAGATGCAGCATGCTGCATCAAAACTGTGCATACTGTATTTCGCCTACTATATAGTAGGTACTATATAGTAGGCGAAATCGGCGAAAAAATGGGCGTAAATGTAGCATAGTCCAGAGCATACTGTTCCGGAAGTCGAGAGGTGAAACGTCACTGGGCTGTGAGAAAAATAAAAAAAGATGGCGAACGAAGAGATCTCCGGGACCGCAGCGGGAGTTTTCAAATGTAAGTATTGACTTAATTTGTCGATGGAAAAATTATTTTTCCGGACAGATATCTTAGTTATAACGACACAGAGCTACAAATGCAGTTTTGTGTATAAAGGTGGGGTAGAAATGACATTTCGAAAAAGAACGTCATGATAGCTAGCTGCTTGCATTGATCTCTGTGGTGGACGTTACGTTAGCTAGCTAGCCCAGTTAATGTTAATAGGCTGCTAACGTTACAGGTGTTCAGACGGCTCTTGCTCAAAACGTATTCATGTCAAATCTTAGATGTTTCTATAGCTAGAATCGAGAGAAACAGACTAACATTTCCATGTAATATGACCATGATCGCTTAAGAAATGTGCAAGAAATGTCGAAATTGTGATGAGTTGTTAAATGGCTAACCTAAGCCACCGAGCCTAACGTTACTTGAAGTTGTTTAAACAATTGTCTGTTCATTCCATGATTTAAACGAGTTCAACTGTTCATATATCATATATTAATATTCATTGTCCCATAATACTTCTGGATGTATTACAGGGACCAACGACCACACCAGGGACGATGATCCTCTGGAGGACGGCTGCATGGGTGGTCCCCATCGCCTCTTCCAAGACCCCGTACCACTTCCACGAAGCGGCTGTGGCCTCCCCTCCCTCTGTGCTGACCCCAGTTCTGGGGCTCTTTAGGTCCTATGAGGTTAGATAAGTTTTCTAGTGTCATACAAACTGTGAGTCCCTATCAATATATTTGCTATCATGTAGCCTGTAGATCAAAATCACCTTGTACATGGCTACAAGGTTCTCTGTGTGCTTTATCCAGGCTGTCTCCGTCGTCCCCTGCAGCCCAGCTTCTAAGATGTAGGTCCTACATAAATCAATATCCAAAGTAAACAGACCGCTGGATTGCTTCTGAACAACAATGCATACGTTAGTTAACTTACTCCAAGCCTTTCAGCGTGGTTTCTCTTCCCCGTAAACAGGGAAGAGTTGGCCGTCCTCCAGAGGGATGACCGGCTGATGTTGAATGGGGGAGAGAGAAGGCAGAGATGAAGGCTGAGTGGAGGGAGGAAAGGGGGTTGTTTAAGGAGAGGGAGGACCGGCTGATGTTGCTTCTAGAAGCCTCAGTCAAAAAAAACTGTTATCTTGTTCCATTATTGTTTTTGTTATTTTTTATTAAATGTATTTTCTTGAATTAAATTGGTGTTTGTGTGTCATTCCTTGTAATGTCTTCCCAGTCAAAGAACAAATGTCACTATACCTAAAACCAGTCATTAGAGTAAAAGAACATTCCTAATGGACATTGTAGTTTGCAATTAGGCATAAAAGACGGAACACACATGTTGGTTCACAATGCTTCATTGGAATTATTCAGAGACGGTTATGAAAGCTTCAGTTTAATGTGTCTGACTAACGACTACTTGATAAGGGAGTTACATGTCCAAAGCGCTCTGCGTGTTGTAAGACCTTCCAAGTTACTGTACATGACCTGTAGACATATCAAGACAATGTGTCTGGTGTAGATATTACACTTTGTTGAAATGTTAATACATCAAGAAGTAACCTTTACATGTATAATGGAAGAAACACAACCATAAACATTTCTTGGATATTTTTATTACACAATGGTCTTCAAATATACTTTTGACTTGTTTATATTTGGTCAGATCATTAGCTTTCCTTGCAAAAGGTACTGACAGGAGAACGCTGATCTGTTGTCTCCCCCCAAAATACTTAAACTGATTACTATGTACAGTGTTACACATACATTTAAACAAATGCCTCAAGGCTGCCTATAACCAACTGATCAGTGTTTAAAGCCTCAAGGCTGTCTATAAGGAACAAGGTAAAGCACACTCATGAACTGATAGACTGACTACTTATGGCAGGATGTGGGTAGTCGTGCTCACCAAGAGCTGGGATCCAGGCAGCTTGTGCTGGTGCTGATGCTGCCGCTGCGAGACACTTTCTGAGGCCATCTCCAGGGTTGGGATGATCTGCAGCAGCAGGACCATGGCCCCCATCAAGGTCTTCAACCTTTAAATGGTTAAATGCAATTAGGCCTACTGTAAGTCGCTTAGCAGACACACAAAAGTGTCTGCTAAATAAATGACTAAGGTAATGCTGGCAAGATGACAAGACCATTGTAAAGGGTGAGTACTGAGAAAAGCTCTAAATGCAATGAATTATTATTATTGTTATTGCTATTATTAGCACCTCCATGGTCTTGCCCCATCCTCCTGACCATCACCAAGGTTCCTCTGTGTCGATTTTGACAATCTGAAGTCCCTCCTTGTGTCCAGCCGTCAAAATAGGTCCTCAGCAGGGACGTGGAGGTTGACTTGGTGAGGACCTCTGTCTTCCATGTGAGCCTACAGGGGGAATATTATTAGGGCAAACTTTAACTCATTTGTGCGTATGGCATATACTTGTCTTTACAATGTGATAATAGATAGATGTCATTATCTGTAGAGCTAAAATGTAACATTACAAAGCAGGCGTGTAGTGATGAGTAAACCCAGGTAAACTCAGTTTACCCACCTCTTTAAAATGAGTTGAGTTTTATTGTTTTGCTTACCTGCCTCTCAGAATCTATTTAATATAACATCCCTGGTACAAATGTAACAGTATAGCTAGCCCCAAGCCAGCACATGCGGGGCTATCAACTAACCTAGCTAACTAGCGTAGCTAGCAAGCTAACGTTCAATATTTACCTCAACTACAAGCATGTGGAGAAGATCTCATGACGGCTCTTCTCCTTGCAGCGTTAACACGTCTTCTCCTGGCGGCAGCAGCAGCCGCACATCCCATGACAGGAAAAGGCTACATTTTTGTGGATAATACACAAAATGATCACAGAAAACACCGGATAATTGTACCACAGCTTCGCGGGAGTAAACAGTATCGTATCCCGTCACTTCCGCTGGATGACTCGAGTAGCATGCTGTATTTTCTCGCATACTACACGCGTTTTGTGGAACAGTAGGTACTATATAGTATGCAGTATGCATACTATATAGTGCCTACTATATAGCATGTAGCAGGTAGTATGCAATTCGGACACGGGTCTCCATCCTTCACAAAGCTCAGCCTTTATACAATCCAGTGCGAAACACAAACAAAATCTTTATTTCAGGTAAACGATCAGACAGGTATTCATTAAAAACAATTATGAAAATTCCCATCATAATCATCCTGGTGGGAAAGATCCTGCAGGACAGAAGAATCACTGATAAAAGACGAAAGTCACAGCAGGTAAAAAAGAAGAAAAGAAACGTCATAAAACGTCATCTTATCTCCGGTCATCTGCCTGATCATCTTGGCTCCGGCTAATAACAGTCGTTGGGGTTCCTGACGCAGATGAACCTCAGACTGGTGTTACAGGCAGAGTTGGACCAGCCCACTGGGAAGAGAGGACAAAAACACTTTAGTATCAAGTCTGTTGTCGATTCTGTAGGCTAATTGAAACGGCTGCTGTAGGCCTACTGGTAGAATGAATGGCGTCGACACTAATAGCGTTTTCTGTTTTAAGAACCTCAGAACCCGCTGGAAAATGCTGCTACTATTACTGCTGTCGTGTCAACTATCCTGGCTGAATATATAAATGAGGGGACGGTGAAAGTGTCTGCCCGTCTGGTGGCAGCCGACGCCACATAGATCGGCTCCCCACTCACGTGTGCTGCGCATGTATATGCAGGGGTAGGTGGCGGCGGTGCCCAGCGAGTACCAGTTGGTGTAGTACATCCCCTGACGGTCGATCCACCTCCAGCGGGTCTGAGGAGGAAGGAAGGGTCGCCTGTCACTCAACAGCTGCTGAGGTAGATGAAACGAGGGGGGGGGGGGGGATAGAGGAGGGCAGATCTCGGAGGGCTCCGAGGTCGTTGGGCGGGGAGAGGAGTCTGACCTGCAGGTAGAAGCCCCCGAGCCACGCGGTGGTCTGGCCGGCCGTGGTGACCATCTGCTGGAGGAAACGGTACTCCTGAGGGTTCTGGACAGAGGCCAGGGTGGCATCGAGCTGGTTGCAGTGATCCTGGGGGGGGGGGGGGGGGGGTTAGAGGTAGAATCAAAACGGGGGTTGTGGGTTCAGAAAGGACAGGGAGGTGAGATGCCACAGAGGGGAGAGAAGAGATCACGTTGGACCCAACATGTGTAGGCCTTTATATAAAGCCTATAGTTAGCTTTATTGTGTTATATTTTCATTCACAACCTCGTGTATTTTTTTTAAAATGTAATATTATTTTTACATGCTTTTCAGTCTACTTTATAGTGGGACTGTTGGTGTGTGTGTGTATACTTGTGTGTGTGTGTGTGTATACGTGTGTGTGTGTATACGTGTGTGTGTGTGTATACGTGTGTGTGTGTGTGTATACGTGTGTGTGTGTATACGTGTGTGTGTGTATACGTGTGTGTGTATACGTGTGTGTATACGTGTGTGTGTGTGTTGACGTACCTCAGCGCTGTGCCAGTTCATGGGCGTGTTGACCAACAGGAAGCAGCGAGACTGGTGTCTGAACCAGCCATAAGGACAGAAGGCGAACCGATCTGCAGAGACCGGAACAACATGAATTACGTCCATACAGCTCTGGCATATTCTAAATATACATACATAGTGTTGTGGTATAGTGTTGTGCTACTGCAGGCTATATGCATATGGACCTGGTTTGCCAGGAACTGGTTAAACCTGCTCTCTAAGGAGGCCAAGCCTATAGGCTATAAGACCTTTCAACGGAGATTGTCCATTGACATGTAGGCCTAAGCCTGGGGTCGCCATCCTGATCACGGGAGCTCGCATTCTGCATTTTTTCTGTCTGGCTTCCAGGCTGTAGGCCTACTAAGGACTAGGCTTAACTTATCCCGTATCATGATGGATATAATATTCTAGTAGCAGCCAAGTAGTGTAGTTGACATATATGATTAGAGTCTCAGACCTTCAGGACCAACAGCCACCTCCAACTGCATTTCAGGACCAACAGCCGCCTCCAACTGCATTTCAGGACCAACAGCCGCCTCGAGCTGCACTTCAGCCTCTAAACACACAAAACCAGAGAAGAGAACAATCGGCAGTGAACAGACGAGACCCAACTAACTGGCCTTAACCCCAATAACAGTGATTTGATTATGGCTTTGTTTGATACTTCTCAATGGTAATGGAAGAAATGACTGAGGTATAGTGAGGCGATTACAAACCTAAAACAGTGGCGTTTTCCTCTTCCTTGACAGGAACTGTAAAACAACAAAAAAACAATGGTGTTGACCCGTGTGTGTCACAAGTAGACAGAGAAAGATAAAGGCATTCCGGAATGAACTTCTGAAATTCTAGATTCTCCATATTCCAAAATTATATTACACCATAATCGAAGATTGAATATCCCACAATTCAACAACATTCCAACCATCTACTCCACTACTCAATATACCACAACGTGACCAGCAAACATAGCCCTGCGTTGTCTAGTCCAACAGCGTTTGTGACAGACATACCTACTGCGGCCATCGCTGAAAGGGCCACACAGAACAGCACAGAGATGATCACTAGAACCTTCATGGTGATGATGAAGATGATGGGTTTCTGGGTGGAGAGAGGAAGAGGGAATATGTCAGAGAATGTTAAACATACCTGGAGAGCATAATACTGATTGATTTCAGATCGTGTAATTTTAACTCCCGAGAGAGAGGGACAGACAGAGAGGGAGAGACAGAGAGAGAGAGAGTAGGCCTAAGTCAGACAGAGAGAGAGAGTAGGCCTAAGTCAGAGAGAGAGAGGGGGGGGGCGTAAGTCAGAGAGACGGAGAGAAAGTAAGAGAGAGACCAAGGCAGGTCCAAGTGCAGCATGTCTTGCCTGTGTCAGGTGAGTCCCAGGTCTTCGGTGCTGTGATGCCGTAGTGGAGGAGGCTGATGGGCTGTTTATATAGGCCTGATCTCAGCCTCCCACATTAACCATCAGACACTCGGATCTAGGACAAGAAAAAGAATTAAACTTCCTTGTCCAAGACCATGTTCTACAAATTCTGTAGAAGGTCAATCAATCAATCAAAGCTTTATTTGTATAGCACATTTCATACCCAGAGGCAACACAATGCGCTTTGTGTGTGGAGTGTGGCAACATAGGTCAAACTAACACTAGAAAGTGACTGATTGGAAACCACATTTGACAGCCTTTCTTCAGGGGAGATCCTGCAAACCATAATTATGATAAAATACTTTATTTTCCTCCTCGGAAAAATACAACCAAACCAATGAAAAGGGTCTGAGACCAACATGAGACACTGAATGATTGGTTCTGTCTGCCAGACTGTTGCTCCATCCCTCTCTGTCTCTATTAACACACGGCAAAGACCGCATCACCGCCAGGTCCCAATGGAGTTCCATACAGGACTGTAACGATTATTACATAATCGTCAAACTGCGATATTTTTTCTGACCACATTGTCTTTTTTTAACTGCGTTATTATTATTATTATTTTTTTTTATAAAATAAAAATCTGTTGCAGAGTTAATATGGTAGCAACCCTAGTTCAATGGCATTCATCAGTGCCAGGGCCGGCCCGTGGCATAGGTGAAGTAGGCGATCTGCCACCCTAGGCGGCCGCCAGATCGGCAAGGGGCCCTAGTGGTGTGATGCGAGCCCCCCCCCCCCCCCCCCCGGTCAACAACTCGGACAATTATTGTAATAATCGCTGTAATTATAATAATAATATTTTTTCAGACAATTAATCGCAAAAGCAAATGCACCAGATTTCCTGCGATTCCTCTGGAAGCTGATGAGAGTTGTGTGGCAAAAGAAAGAGATACCAACTTCCTGGCGGAGAGCCGGAGGAATCCTTATCCCCAAGGAAAAGGACTCATCACTAAACGGCCACTTCCACCAGATCAGCCTTCTAAATGTCGAGGGAAAAACCTTCTTCAGCGTGGTCGCTCACAGGCTGGCAGGATACCCGCAAATAAACAACCTGATTGACACGTCAATCCAGAAAGCGGGCATCTCAGGCTTCTCCGGTTGAGTGGAACATGCTAGTGTCATCTGGCATCAGATCCAGGTCGCCAAGAAGGAGAGAACAGACCTTCATGTGGTTTTCCTGGATCTCGCCAACGCCTTCGGCTCAGTCCCTCACAACCTCCTGTGTCTCAAGTATGCAATAAAGGATACTAACATCTAGTCCTACACAACAGATCTATGAGTCTAATAGACATCGACTTTGGGTTTGCAAAAAATGCTACAGTAAGATGCATTGTAATTTGATTAGTTTGTTATTATGATCAGTATTATGTATAATGCTTACAGAAGATTTGGGAGTTTGTAAGGAAATACACAAAACAGTTTGCGTGGAGTGATATCCTCACTTACTGTACGGTTTTAAATTGAATTACAAATCAGGGAAGCTTTACGATCAAGGACAATAAGTACAACTGTGACTTCCTTGTCCAAGGTCAAGGGTCAAGCTAACACGGTGGAAGGTGTGGAGTGATTGAGACCTCGTGGGGAACGCCCTCAGGCTTTCTTCAGTCCAGTTCCTGTAAGCCATTCTTATGATTAGACCTTGAGACGTGTTTACTGTACCTCATTCCACAATATAACAGACATACTTGATTCACACAGTACACATCACAGCACAGTTCATACATCACATGAGGCACTAGGAACAAAGGACCTCTTTGTGGCGTTCAGCGCCGACCAAAGCACACCTCCCGTCTCCGCCCAGGCCTGGTGACCTTTCTAACCTGTCATATCTCAATGGTAAATGCTAAATAGACAGCACTTGTATAGCGCTTTTATCCAAAGCGCTTTACAATGATGCCTCTCATTCACCCATTCACACACTAGGGTCAAGCTCAGATTCTGATTCCTTTATTGTTACAGGTACAGTACAGGTACAGTACAGGGAGTAAACATCTTGTGTCTTGCCCCCCCCCCCCCCCCCCCATCACAGCAGCAATAAAATAACACAGTACAGTACAATATAAAATAGTAAATGCAAGAACCCTGTAGCTGAATAGATGACTAAATATAAACAGTATTTACAAAATATAACTGAGCATAAAGTAAGTGAGTATAACAAGTGTGAACTCAATGATTTAAATTAAGTATAACTAGCAACAGTAAGTAAGATTGTAGTGCAATGTAACAAAGGTAACAATGTAATGTAAGCTGCCATGCAAGGTGCTAGCCTGCTCATTGGGAGTCATTTGGGGCTCAGTGTCTTTGCCCTACAATCAGTGCAATCAATCTACCTGAGCTATACAGACGCTCCAATGTTTATGGTAAAAGGACTGTACTTATATAGCACTTTTATCCAAAGCATTTTACAATGAAGGCCTCTCATTCACCCATTCACACACCAATGGCGGCAGCTGCCATGCAAGGTGGCAAGGTGGGAGCAATTTGGGGCTCAGTGTCTTGCCCAAGGACACTTCGACATGTGGACAGTCAGGATTCAAACTGCTGACCGTACGATCACTGGACATCCCGCTCTTCCTCCTGAGCCACAACCACACCGCCCTTTTTATGATCCCAAGTTAGGAGTCACCGTTTACCGTTAATCAGCCCCTCTTTTCAGTAAATCTATGTGCAGGGATGAACATGCAGTTCCCCTAGCGTAATTCAACTTGTGGACAAGAGCTAATCCACATTCACACAGAATCAGAATCAAAATCATCATCATCATCATCATCATCTTCATCCGCTTATCCGGGTCGGGTCGCGGAGGCAGCAGCTCCAGCAGGGGGCCCCAGACATCCCTTTCCCTAGCAGCATCAACCAGCTCTGCCTGGGGAATCTTTAGCCGCTCACAGGCCAGTGCGGAGATGTAGTCCCGCCACCTAGTCCTGGGTCTACCCCGCGGCCTCCTCCCAGCCGGACACGCCTGGAACACCTCCCTAGAATCAAAATCAGAATTTGTTTATTGCGATACAGTTTTTCAAGGTACTAGGAATTTGTCTTCAACAGCATTCTGCCTCTGGAATACGACATAAAGTATGATTTTATGAGTTAGTTTGTATGACCTATTGAAGAGCTGTCAGATTAGAGCACACTTCTGAGAGGTTTGATATTCATCCAAGCAGTAGGCGGCGGTAAAGATTATCCAAAAATTACCAAATTTACCAAAATATACCAAAATTATCTTGGTAGCAGCGTCACCTGGACTAACACGCAGAGGAAAAAACAAAAATAGTGCAGGAAGGCTCTATTTACTTTCTTGGGTGACACAGTTGTGGGGTAGACTGTAAGCACTAGGATGATGACATGTTATACACTCTTGTACAGTAGGTGGCGCTATGCACCTATAAGCTGTCTGCGATCCGCCAGGAAACCCAAAGAAGAAGAAAAAGAAAACAAAAATGGCGGCAGTTCGATAATGAGGCGGGCATCTCTCCAGTTAACTTGTTTTCCTCCACATATTAGCTTACGCTCATAACGTGATTAAACGAATAGTGTAATATCCAGTGTTGGTAAAGCAAGAATGTCGGAAGCCTGCCATTTGAACAGTCGGATATCTTCAATAATGGACAGTCTGGCCGCGGCTGCAGGGAGAGACATCTGCAGAGTTGTTCTCGACAGCTTTGCGGGGTTACGAGCCCAGGTCTCCCAAAGCAAAGAGGAAACTGAATTTCTTAAGAGAAGACTTAAACTGGCCGAATCGGGAGTAGAATCGGCACCACGGATACCTGGACCTACTTTATCGAGAACCGACAGTTCCTTGAGCCTCACGTCTGATGGTGCCGAGGCGAGTGACCCTGAGTCCAGCGTCCAAAAGCTCAAAACCCTGACCAGCCTGACCGCTAATGAGGTGACATTGAGAACCAAGACGTCTGACTAATCCGGACCAACACAATGATGACGAGATTCACTTCAGAGCTGTTGTTTACTGAGTTTGTATGCAATAATTATGTAAGTGTGCATTGGTTTTGCTTACAGGGGCAGCGCCACTTCACCTGCATGCGGGTGGGGGAGACCCCCCAGATAGAGAAGTGCACCACCTGTTGCTCCCTCTACCACTGTCCCTTTTGCCCGCCCTCTGTTTTCAAACCCAACGAGTTCTGCAGGATCGTCCGTCATGTGCAGTCCCACCAGAACCAGGCCATCCAACACGCTGGTAGGTGATCAGTTCCTCCAGTAAACAGTAAATGTTCTGCACTTACATAGTGCTTTTATCCCAAGCACTTTATAATGGCCTCTCATTCACCCATTCACACACACACTCACACACCAATGGCGGCCAGCTGCCATGCAAGGTGCCAGCCTGCTCATGAGGAGCAATTTGGGACACTTCGACATGTGAACAGGAGGAGCTGGGACTCAAACCGACGACCCGCTCCACCTCCTGAGCCACGGCCTCCCCAACTAGTCACCTGCTTTTTCTGCTAAACCCAGTAGACAAAGTTCTGATGCGCAGTGTTAAAGCACTGTTTTTTGGTGTATTTGCAACTAGTTCTGACCGACATTGAGTTATATTTATGTGTTGCAGATGTATTGATGATAATTATGTATTTGCAGACGTATTAAATATATATTTCATTGTACATGGTACCTGTTACCTTCATATGACAGATAAGCACCCATGATATGTAACTCGTGTGTTTGTGTCCTCTATGTGTTGCAGGGTTCACCATCTACAAGTGCCACATGGCGTGCAGAAAGACGAGCCACTTCCACTGCTGCTACTGCTCGCAAACGGTGATCTACAGACGCGCCTTCGAGGAGCACGTCCTCAAATGCAGGGAACAGACACCGTCGCCTGCTCACCGTCAGGACCCGGCTCCTCCCCCTGATGCTGCTCCTCCCCCTGCCCCCACCGCTCTCCCTGAACTCCCTCCTCCTCCTTCCCCATCTGCACCTCCCACCCAGCGTGCCCCTGAACCCCAGCAGCCAGGCCACGCCCCAAGCCAGTCCCCGGCCTCCTCTGAGAGTTTACTCTCCTCCTCCTCCTCTGCCGGTGAAGATTCAAGTTTCAACATTCAAGATTTCTTTAATCCAGAACCGGTCGCTTCGGGATCGGAACCCGAGCCGGAATCGGACTCTCCGGAACCCCTCGGCTCCCCGCCCACGCCTGGCACGGACCTCGCCCCCGTCCCGAGCCCCTCATCCTCTTCGGCTTTGCATCAAGGTGCCAAAACCAGCCCCGCCCGCCCTCCCGCCCCCCCCACCTCCACCTCTGCAGCCCGGACACCAAGGAAGGCTGAGTCAGCACCGACCGACGCCAATACTACCAATACTACCAATACTGCTAGAGAGCAGAGGATGCAGTGCCACTTCTGTGGCATCATCCTGAACATGAGGAACTTCAAGATGCACATGAAGAGGAGACACACGGACGTGTTTGTGGCGGCGGAGAACCAGGAAGTCCACAGGAAGAGCCTGGGCGGATGGAAGACTCCCAGAGTGCAGTGCCAACGCTGCAGTGTGACGCTGAACGAGAAGAGCTTAAAGAAGCACATGAAGAGGAGGCACAACGAGGAGTTCAGCCCAGAGTCCTGGGGAGAGGTTCTGACCAAGAGGCGTAAGGTGGGAGTTCACCGCCTGGAGCACGCCAGGGAGAAAGTGAGCTTGTCTGTCTTCCGGAACGTGAATAACAAGTTCCTGGAGGAGCGGGTGGCGGCGCGGGGAGGAGGCGGAGACGAGGAGGTGCAGGACGACAACGTGAGGGGAGAGGAAGACCAGCCTGGGGACCCCGGTGACCTGCTGATCTTGGAGACGGGCCATGTGACCCCAGGGGGGCGGGACCAGACCTTGACGGTAAACTACTTAACACCCGGCTGCCCTGTGTAAGGGGATAAACTTATAGCCAGCTGGTCATTATCGAAAAAATAAGAGCCCTGTTTTGTAACTCACTGAAGGCTCTTATTTTTCTATAATGACCGGCTGGCTACACGTTACTACTCGGCTACCAACAACGTTAATACATAGAGACAAAATATTGATTTGAATATTTGATGTTTATTTAGTTTGTACCTATAATGAAAAAAATAAGGCAACGTTTGGCTTCAGCTACACTATCAGCCATCTACACTGTCAACTAGGGGTGTAACAATATATCACGCCACAATATATTGCGATACAGAAACGTCACAATACGTATCGTCAAGGTGAAAACAATATGGTGATATGTTTATTGTATATAAGTGAACACTGGCTACACAACCCTGGTAACAAACATGTCTTTTGTCTCTAGGCCTCTCCATGATATAACAGTTAAGCTCTAAATTCACAAAGTGTATTGGAGTAGAAATGTGGAGAAATGCACTATTGGTGTGAACAGCAGCGCTACTGCAACGCTTCACACCTGCCCTTAGTGTATCGTATCGTATTGTTATCGTCAACCCAATATCATGTTTCGTATTGTGAGATTAGTGTATCGTTACACCTACTGTCAACCCTCAACACTATCAACCATCATCAACCCTCAACACTATCAACAATCAACCATCATCAACCCTCAACACTATCAACCATCATCAACCCTCAACACTATCAACCATCATCAACCCTCAACACTATCAACCATCAATAATCAAAAGCTATGAAATAGCCAGCCACTTGAGGCTACTTCTTGTTTCCATTGAAAGTGACATTTAAGCAATGTAGTGATGTCATCCATGGTAGTAGACCTAGTAACACTTTTTATTTCGCCAGCGAATTATCTTAACGTTAGCTAGATAACAACGGTGTTGTCCCATTACTGCCCCGTTGCCCCTAACGTCAGTTGATGAGAAATGATTGACCGTAGAACGTGTCGATCGTCCAATCAGAATGGAGTATTTCAGAGAGCTGTGTAATAGACAGATTGTAGGGTGGACTGGAGCGGTGTGGCCAGTGTAGCCTATCCACAAAGATGTTGGTTTGCAAGGCGCAACCAAACATTTGAGCGTTTCATTCTCTGCGCTCAGAGCAGGGCCTCCTCTCGTGCGCGCGTGTTTTCAGGCAGGCAGAGGGCAGCCTGGTGAGACCACCCAGATCTAGACTCTCCACGACAGTCTGTCTGCAGGCCCACCTTCTCAAGACACCACTCTCACGACTGCCACGCTCAGGACGAGAAGGGTCCAGCTGCAGGCTTTCAGGCTGCAGTTACAGGGCTGCGGAAATGGGGCCTGCAAAAGCACCACCCAGTGGATATTATTGGTAGTGCTTGCAGACTGCAGAAATAGGACCCTTCATTTTCACACAGCGCCACCCAGTGAATAGTAGCAGTGCTTGATACTATTAGTATTGATACCATGTTTTCAATTTGTAGCCCTTTGAGATTTCTTTAAATGTAAAGTGCAACACAAATTCAATGCATTATTATTATTACTATTATTGGAAGGCCACGCCCCCTTGATGCTGATCGGTCCACAGTTTTTTGTTAATAACTTTGGTTCTAAAGGTCACAGAGCTACGACACTCAGCGGGGATGATGTTGGCGGCCAATAGATACCAATAGAAGTACCTGGTTTAAAGCAGAGCCGTATAGAGAGAGAGTTGCGTCAAGTCCATTGTTATTATTATTATTATTATTATTACTTTGCACACAGTACAGCACAGTGACACGTGCGTCATGAGCCAGTCAAACAAACATGGACGACAAACCAAACGTAAGTAACTAACATGCGTTGAGTTTAATTTATTTAAAATGCGATGTAAATATAGGATAATTTCCCAACAAAATGAACAATATGAAGCTGCATGGGATTTTGTGTTAAGCTAACAATGATGATATGGTATTAAGGGCACTAACATCGATGTAAACTTGAGCTAACATTAGCCTAAATAGCCTGTTAGCTAGCTCTAGCTTGTAGCCCTGCAAAACGAACGGTTAGGCCAACATTAGTATTAAGTTCTGTTATATTTCGACTGGCTTATGTCCGTGGAATCATCTAAGAATGTTCAATTTGACCAATTAGGCCCTTTCTTTTCTAGATGCATATTTCAATTCAGGTGGAAAAATCTTTGCCAGACGTGCAAAGATGCACGACCTGTTGCAACCAGTTTCACTGCCCTTTTTGCGGTCCGGACTTATTCGCACCAACCAGGCTGAGCAAGGTGAAATGCCACTTGGAGGGTCATTTCAACAGGGCTGTTTTCCATGACGGTAAAGCTGACCAACATTCTCTGTGTAATGTAAATGGAGGTAGCCTAGAGTACAGTAGAGACCAATTCCATTTGAGCAATGAGTCAAAACAAACCCTTTTGTGAAGTGTTTGTGGCAGATATATGATTCAGATGTTGTGTAGTCTATAGATAGAGGGTTTTCACGGCCTACAGTCAGTCGGCTATGTTGGAGGTTTTAGGCTACATGTAGATTACTAACTAGATAGATAGATAGATGGATAGGTCTATCTACAGGATATACCTTTTCCCGACGGCTGTAGGGGATTTTCACAGCTCCACTACTTCCTGAAATTCGTTGGACATCGTTATTTCCTGTCCTATACTATTGGATGATGTGATTAATCAGGTGTGCCTGATCATTGTGCTTCAGCCAGGCACACCTGACTAATCACTTCATCCAATAGTATAGGACAGGAAATAAAGATGTCCAATGAATTTCTAGGAGCAATGAAAGAGGAAGATTCCCCGGGTTGTGTGGCGGTCTTTTGCTGGGGGATTGGGGGAGCTGCGATGGAGCACCTCCAGCGTCACAACGTGCAGCTCCAGTCACACTTCCCCTATTTTGATGATGTCATACATAAACACAGGGGTAATTGATGACATTTATTAACGTCCCCATTCTATTTAGTGTTTCAAAACCATTCCAGTGAGCCAACATGCCAAATATCAAGGCCCTGGCTCACCTAAAACCTAAATGGAACAGGGCCATAATTAATGTTATCAATTACACCTGTGTTTACCCTACTTTGACATGTCAAATTGACTGTTGGGAAATGGGTCCAATGATTGATCTAACCATCTAGCTAGCTAGCTATATATGGTAGCCTAAAACCTCCAACATAGCCGACTGATTGTAGGCCGTGAAATCCCTCTATTCAATTGATAAATGGTCATACAATAATATTACAATTCTCTGCTCTGTTATAGGGTATACCATTCACAGATGTGGGCTACAATGTAAACCACAGCTCCAGCTCCATTATCACTGCATCTACTGCCGGTCAATGTTGGTGCGTAAGCGGGACTTTATCAAGCACCTTGCTTCCTGCAAACAAAAGACCACCACTACAGCCACCCCCACTACCACAGCAGCGCCCGCCACGACCGCCAACACCTCTGCCCCTGAAGAGACCACCTCAGAAGAAGAAGAAGAATCTTTATTTATCATACACACTCCAACACACGTTGCGGGAGACACATGGTAACACACACACGTGCATTTTTGGGGCCGCCGCTGAAATGTTCTCTGCTCCGGGGACGCGCCAGGGGGCCAACCATGTGCTCCTGTCCGTCTTCTGCATGTTTTTCATATTGGGTTCTTTATGGGGGAACCCTTGCGAACATGGGGAGAACATGCAAACTCCACACAAAGGACCAGAGACCTTCTTGCACGTGAGCGATTTTGAGGTTCAGTGTCGTGCTCAAGGACACTTCGGCACAACACCAGGAGCTGGGATCGAACCGGGGACCTTCGATCCCCAGCCGGCCGCTCTACCTCCTGAGCTACGTGCCTCTGCCCCTGCAGTGACCACCTTTTTGTGTCAATCTTAGTAATCTTGTAATAATAACAATAACAATAAATTGTATTTGTATAGCACATTTTAATGTCTCAAGGTGCTTCATAGAAATTGTAGAGGTTTTTTGTAAAAAGGTTAAAAATGGACATAACATCATTAAGTTGTTGACCTTTAGAACCAAAGTTATGAACAAAAATCTGTGGACCAATCATTCGCCTTATTCACCTGGCAGCCATATTGGTCAGTCTGGGGTGCGGATGCGGAAGTGCCTGTTGACTTCAATGTTAAAAGTTCGCTGTAAAAACACCACTTCAAGAACCGAAATAGTCAAAATAACAGGCTGAATACACTATCGGGGTTACAAACTCATCATTACCAGACCGTGTTTTCGCATTTGGAAATACATGGAGGTGAATGAGCCATAGTTAGCCGTCAGCTGCATTCACTCCGATGTATTTCCGGCAGTGAAAAACAATCAGAGTCTGGTAATGATGAGTTTGTAACCCCGATAGTGTATTCAGCCTGTTATTTTGACTATTTTGGTTCTTGAAGTGGTGTTTTTACAGCAAACTTTTAACATTGAAGTCAACGGGCACTTCCGCATCCGCCCCCCTAATTACGTCAGACTGACCAATATGGCAGCTGAGGTGAATAAGGCGAATTGGCCGCCAACATCATCCCCGCCGAGTATTGTAGCTCTGTAACCTTAAGAACCAAAGTTATTAACAAAAAACTGTGGACCAATCAGCACCAAGGGGCGTGGCCTTCCAATAATAATAATAATAATACATTGAATTTGTATTGCACTTTACATTTAAAGAAATCTCAAAGGGCTACAATTTGAAAACATGGTATCAATACTAATAGTATCAAGCACTGCTCCAATTCACTGGGTGGCGCTGTGTGAAAATGAAGGGTCCTAATTCTGCAGTCTGCAAGCACTACCAATAATATCCACTGGGTGGCGCTGTGGTGGGCCCTATTTCTGCAGCCCTGAAACTGCAGCCTCCAAGCCTGCAGCTGGATACCATTGCTCAGGACAGTGTAGGAGCCAACTACTCCTATAGATGGCGGTAGCACAACGACTTGGATGCAAGCCGCAGTTAAAAGAAGAAGACGAAGAATGAAATAATGAAAGTTTAAACGTTTAAATACAGCCGTTTGTCCATGCAGACCAATCTTTGAACGTAAGCGGGGTCAACAGCTTATCATGGGGTCTACAGCTTAATATGTCTAGTGCGCATGTGGATGGCGTGCCAGAATATTAGTAATGATGTTTTGAGAGCGTGGAGAGTCTCCCAACACGGCTTGACTACAAAGTACAAACAGTCACCTTTTATCAGTGAGAAATTTTCCAGTGAAAATGTAAGTAGTAAAATGTAAGGGACACCTTTGCTATTTTTCAAGTACCCCTGACTGCAGTATGCAGACAGGGCGATGGGCGGAGTCTCCGGGTCAGTGGGCGGAGTCTCCGGGTCGGTGGGCGGAGTCTCCGGGTCGGTGGGCGGAGGCTCCGGGTCGGTGGGCGGAGGCTCCGGGTCGGTGGGAGGAGTCTCGGGGTCGGTGGGCGGAATCATACCCAATGAGCCTAAAAAGCCCCTGCAGTCAAGCTAGTTTCCCCCAGCAGTCGTCGAGGGTAGTTCACCTACGCAGCTGCACCCAACCTTTTAAAAAAAAAAAAAAAAAAAAATTATTTAACCTTTATTTAACCAGATAAAAAGCATTGAGATAAAATCTCTTTTACAATACTGACCTGGCCAAGAAGGCAGCAAAGTTTCACATAGAAAGACACAAGGACATATAAAATACAGAGAACAACACAACTAAATATAAAAGTGCTAAAAACCAACAAAAAAGACCAAACACTAACAAACATTCAGCACAGACAATGGGGATGCTGCCATCTTGGAAAAGGGGCGGGGACATGATGTCAGCTCCTCTGCCACACCTGTTAAGGTTACAGCAAGAAGTACAACTTCAAATTAAACAATGGAAGTAAGTGAGACTGTTATGATGCATAATGTCTATGGAATAGTCATGTTAATTGAGTGCAGCGCACTCGTTTGCACCGTTTTGCATGTGAGATAGTAATGAGCTCATGTTTACGATGATGGAATCCTTATTTGACAAATTAGCCTATTTGAGCAGAAAGGTCTGCATGTACAGTTGTGTTAGCGATTTATTGTAAAATGTCTGTTTGTAAATAAGCCTTATGGTTGGCAGAATGTGCGTCTTTCATGCTAACTGTTGAGTCTACACACGCAATAATGTTACAATAATCAAATAAATGTTGCTTATTTAATGCTATACTAATTATGCAACACCCAGAGGCCCAGACACAACACCCAGAGTCCCAGACCCTTGAACAGTGCCCAGACACAACACCCAGAGGCCCAGACACAACACCCAGAGGCCCAGACACAACACCCAGAGGCCCAGACACAACACCCAGAGGCCCAGACACAACACCCAGAAGCCCAGACACAACACCCAGAGGCCCAGACACAACACCCAGAGGCCCAGACACAACACCCAGAGGCCCAGACACAACACCCAGAGGCCCAGACACAACACCCAGAGGCCCAGACACAACACCCAGAAGCCCAGGCCCTTGAACAACACCCAGAAGCCCAGGCTCTTGAACAGCGCCCAGGGGCCCAGACACCTTGTAGATGATGCTGAAACCCATATGGGCTGGGAATATGGCTGTGAGCATGGTGAACTGGGAGCAGTGAACTGGGTATGTAGATATATTAGTAGATATACCTGTAGATACGAGTAAAAGTGGGGTGTAATTGGTCTTAAGGCTGTACTCCTAATAGTTTTTCTCCCATTTTCTTCAACGAAGCAGATGTTCTCCTAAGGGACAGCCTAGAGGCAGCGAGGTGGTGCAAGCACCAGTCTTTTAAAGGAAAAGTTGACCTTCCAAGGGTCATTCAGATGGACAGAGAAGAACGTATCACAAGCGTCAAAAAGCTGAGGTTGCATGATGGCATGGATGCGGAGGAAACATTGCTCCTGAAGGAACCGCTCTTGTTCTCCTTCGAACTGAAGAGCAACTATGACATGTTCTCTCTTATGGACAAGAACATGGTTCTCTGTGCTTCTTTTGAAGAGCATGAATAAAAGATGTCATGGAAATCAACTGAGTTGTGATCTTTTAGAGCTGGTTACAGTACCACATATTCAGCTTATCAGGATGTCTATAAGATAAACCTTTATTGATCCTGGAGGTAAACTCAGGTGTTAAAGCAGGAACAACTGTAACGAGGAAACACGGGAGAGGTGCAGGTAAGAGTCGAGAACCAAACCCAGTTAAAGATAAAATACTGAGCTGCTGGCCTTATCTGCACGCTCTCTCTGAAGACTGAACAGTACAGTCTATCCAATGTATTTGTAGTATTAACACTACAGAATATAATATTATGTAAAGTCTACCAACCCTGAGTATATGAATAAACTATCAATCTATATGAATAGATGTAGAGTAACAGTGAGTATATGGGTAGATGTACAGTCAAATTAAAAGGTGCTATAAGAGTGATATATTTTGATGTTTGGTAATGGGGATCTCTCCAGCTCTTTAGTAAATGGAAAAAACATTACGAATTGAGAACCAATTTATCGGCTTCAATTTGATAGTTTTTCAGTTTTGTCTCCCCATTTTTTGTTTTCCATCACTTATTTTACTTCTCCTGTATCAGTTCGCTCTCCTGATGAAATTGGATGAAATCTCAACCTGAATATGTATTTTCTGTTTACTAAAGAGATGGGGAGACCCCTGTTACTGGACAAACACTAGAAATAATTATCTCAACACATGAATACAAATCAATCAACACTATGTTAATGTAATCTATTAAATACTTCATGAATATACTAGGCTATATGAATTAATATATGTACAGTGAGTATCAGCAATGAGTATATCAGTGTATTAGGACAGTTTATTAACACAGTATATGAATGAATATACAGTATGTCCAGACTATCAACAATGAATAAGAATCTAAGTCTAACAGAATGAGAATATAGCCTACGGTATATGGTCTGGCAATAGAGATTGAACATCACATTTTGTCAATTTAACTGAGCTGTGAATGTTCTGTTACTATAACTGTAAATCCACCTGTAGCAGGGGGTATGAACAGTTCTCTTTAACAGATAGCCCATCTGTCACATCTATTGTATACTGTTTATTTACATGAGGAAAGTTAATATAATTCAGGATATAGCTCTATATGGTCTGTCAATAGACTTAAGTTATAACATTTATTAGGGATGCACCGATGCATCGGCCGAACATCGGCATTGTTGGCCTTGTTGACTGCCATCGGCCCATCGGCAAATAAAATGACATTCACCGATGGTAGTGGCCGATGTTATGTCGCAACAATTACAGCTTTTTTTGTTGCAAAACGTAGCCTACCAGCTGCAGATTCGGAGAAGATCCGTGACGTAGCGCTGCAAACACACATGTAGTTTGCTTTTGCAATTAAAGTGAAATAAAAATCTGCGTTTTGGAACCAAACACTTCATTTCTATGTTTCCCTGGCACAAAAGGGGGAATAAAAATGAAATAAAGTAAACATCGGCCGGATTGTTATTTTAAGCATCGGCATCGGCCCAGAATTTTGCAATCGGTGCATCCCTAACATTTATCAAAATAAAAAGATGACCTATTAAGCCTGTCTGGGTTGTAAACGTTCTGTTACTATTATTGTAAATTAATTCACTAGTAGCGGGTTGTATGAACTCAAATGGAGGGTTGGCTCCGCCCACCGACCCGGAGCCTCCGCCCACTGTCCCGGAGCCTACGCCCATCGCCCATGGCGTACTGCATACTGCAGTCAGGGGCTATTTGGTCTGTCATTAGCTTCTGTGTTAAGCTAGCGTTAGCTAACTTTAGCCAGCACTAGCTTGTTAGGTAGCATTTGCACTAGCTAGCTAACGTTAGCTAATATTCTGACATTGACAGGGGGGTTGGCTACAAAGCTTTGCAGCCCCAGTGCCTATAGGCAGGTTTATTGCTAGATTTGTGACCGCAGCCGGTGTTTTGGTCCTTAAGTCAGTAGGTATTTTTTCTGTTTTACAAATTATGAAAAAGATCCTAAGCTTTCAAATGATGTTTTGAAATAGAAATAGAAAAATAGTGGAAGAAGATATGCTTACTTGAATGTTGGGACACCTGACCTTGACCTTTTGAAAGTAATTCTGTTCTCTTTTTCTAGAACCACATCACAATTCAGACGGGCTGTTCACTCCCAGCGCTGGGGAAGTGCTCAGCCTGCTGCTCCAGCTTCCACTGCCCGTTCTGTGGACCTTCTGTTTTCAAGCCCGCCAAACTCCACAAAGTCCAGAGGCATTTAAATAGCCATTTCAGAAGGGCAGTTATCCATCAAGGTAAAGTTGGACATTTTTCTCCAAATAAATTAAATTTAAATGTGGGTGTTGTGCAAAATGTAAAATTTTTATAAAACATTGCCTATAGCCTGTTATGATGTTACAGGTAGGAATGTACAATATATCGCCGACCATATCAGCACCCAATATCGGCATTGGTCTAATGAGCATAACTTAGCAGACACATACTGTGCCATATATGGTCACATTATGATTTTATTATTTTTCGTTATGTTTGTGTTACAGAATACACTATACACAGATGTGGATTGGACTGCAGACCACTCTTGCATTACCACTGCCTTTACTGCCAGCGAACAATTACAAGCAAACGGAATTTTGAGATCCATCTATCATTATGCAAGAGACAGCCAACCACTCAACCAACTCAGCCCTCTATGGACCCGACTCCGCCCTCCACTCAACCAACTCAGCCCTCCATGGACCCGACTCCGCCCTCCACTCAACCAACTCAGCCCTCCATGGACCCGACTCCGCCCTCCCCTCAACCAACTCAGCCCTCCATGGACCCGACTCCACCCTCCCCTCAACCAACTCAGCCCTCCATGGACCCGACTCCGCCCTCCCCTCAACCAACTCAGCCAACCACTCAACCAACTCAGCCAACCACTCAACCAACTCAGCCAACCACTCAACCAACTCAGCCCTCCATGGACCCGACTCAGCCAACCACTCAACCAACTCAGCCCTCTATGGACCCGACTCCGCCTTCCCCTCAACCAACTCAGCCCTCCCCTCAACCAACTCAGCCCTCCATGGACCCGACTCCGCCCTCCCCTCAACCAACTCAGCCCTCCATGGACCCGACTCCGCCCTCCCCTCAACCAACTCAGCCCTCCATGGACCCGACTCCGCCCTCCCCTCAACCAACTCAGCCCTCCATGGACCCGACTCCGCCCTCCCCTCAACCAACTCAGCCCTCCATGGACCCGACTCCGCCCTCCACTCAACCAACTCAGCCCTCCATGGACCCGACTCCGCCCTCCCCTCAACCAACTCAGCCCTCCATGGACCCGACTCCGCCCTCCACTCAACCAACTCAGCCCTCCATGGACCCGACTCCGCCCTCCCCTTAACCAACTCAGCCCTCCATGGACCCGACTCCACCCTCCCCTCAACCAACTCTGCCTCTTGCTGCCGAAACATCCAGAAGGCGGCCAGTCGCTAAAAAAGTGGCCAATTTGTAAACTTACCATGAACATCAGCAATCTAAAGAAACACATAGAAAGGAAGCACACAGCAGGTCCAATACTGTGCGGTCTATGTGAGACATATTTCCTTTTGAGGGAAGGCAAAATGATGTGTGAACACCCTGTGGTATGTGCAAAAGTATGTTGTGTGCCAGGTTGCTGTGCAGTCATGGGAAAGGGACATGTCAGAGGTGACAGGGGGACCACCAATGTTGTCATGTGTCCAGGCCGACCCCTTGTTGCTCATCCTCAGAGCTGAACATGTCCTCCTGGTCCTCGCCAAGGACTGGGCTGAGTTTCCCAGAGGCATCGTAGCGCTACGTTCATCGTAGCGCTATGATGAACGCCATAGCTTACGATGAACGTAGTGCTACGATGCCTCTGGGAAACTCAGCCCTGAACAAGTGAGAGTACCTGGGATTATTTTCATCTTTCCACTGTGTTGGGTCGGCAGCTTGCTACAGGTACAAGTCATTTGAACTCCAGCCCAGTGTTAAAGAGCTTAAGCTGTCATGACATGAAGATGCCAGAAATCCCTAAATCTGCTTATAGATCTGTTTGATAATGTCTAGCTCAGGAAAGGCTAAAGTAATTTTGTGTGCATTTAACCTCCTGCTATCTTCAAATTTACATTACATTTGGTTTCCTCGGAGTCCATTTCACCCCAGCAATGTATACCTCCAGAAAATGATTAAAAGGAAAATTGTAACCTAAGTGTGTGTCAGGTAGGCCTACTTTACAAAAAATAAAATAAATAAAAAGTTTGAAAAAATATACCCACAACTATTTATGAAACACTTCATTGTCAGACAATGTGAAGTGCTGAACTAGACTCTAAACTAATTCCATTCTGTTTCTGTCCTTTCTTTATTAGATCTGCCTTCCTTATCCTCTTTATTAGATCTGCCTTCCTTATCTTCTTTATTAGATCTGCCTTCCTTATCTTCTTTATTAGATCTGCCTTATCCTCTTTATTAGATCTGCCTTCCTTATCTGCTTTATTAGATCTGCCTTCCTTATCTTCTTTATTAGATCTGCCTTCCTTATCTTCTTTATTAGATCTGCCTTCTTCATCTCTATTAGATCTGCCTTCTTTAACTTCTTTATTAGATCTGCCTTCCTTATCTCCTTTATTAGATCTGCCTTCCTTATCTTCTTTATTAGATCTGCCTTCCTTATCTTCTTTATTAGATCTGCCTTCCTTATCTTCTCTATTAGATCTGCCTTCCTTATCTTCTCTATTAGATCTGCCTTCCTTATCTTCTTTATTAGATCTGCCTTCTTCATCTCTATTAGATCTGCCTTCTTTAACTTCTTTATTAGATCTGCCTTCCTTATCTCCTTTATTAGATCTGCCTTCCTTATCTTCTTTATTAGATCTGCCTTCCTTATCTTCTTTATTAGATCTGCCTTCCTTATCTTCTCTATTAGATCTGCCTTCCTTATCTCCTTTATTAGATCTGCCTTCTTTATCTTCTCTATTAGATCTGCCTTCCTTATCTTCTCTATTAGATCTGCCTTCTTTATCTTCTCTATTAGATCTGCCTTCCTTATCTTCTTGCCCTTTATTTCTTTTCTTTTTCTCATTTTTTTGTAAAGCACGTTGGGCGGTATTTGAGAGAGCCTTGTGCCTTATGCCTTCAAGTAAGGAAAGCCTTAGAGGACATGTTATTTTTGTTGTTGTATTGTGCTACATGTGCTATATAAATTATATTTGATTTCATTAGGTGCGCCGTCCTTGGACAACCTAGCCTTGGACGAGCCAGCCTCTAACCAGCCAGCCCCTGACGAGCTAGCCTCTAACCAGCCAGCCCCTGACGAGCTAGCCTCTAACCAGCCAGCCCCTGACGAGCCAGCCTCTAACCAGCCAGCCCCTGACGAGCCAGCCTCTAACCAGTCAGCCCCTGATGAGCTAGCCTCTAACCAGTCAGCCCCTGATGACCCAGCCTCTAACCAGTCAGCCCCTGATGACCCAGCCTCTAACCAGTCAGCCCCTGATGACCCAGCCTCTAACCAGTCAGCCCCTGATGACCCAGCCTCTAACCAGTCAGCCCCTGACGAGCTAGCCTCTAACCAGCCAGCCCCTGATGACCCAGCCTCTAACCAGTCAGCCCCTGACGAGCCAGCCTCTAACCAGCCAGCCCCTGATGACCCAGCCTCTAACCAGCCAGCCCCTGATGACCCAGCCTCTAACCAGCCAGCCCCTGATGACCCAGCCTCTAACCAGCCAGCCCCTGATGACCCAGCCTCTAACCAGCAAGCCCCTGGCGAGCCAGCCTCTAACCAGCCAGCCCCTGATGACCCAGCCTCTAACCAGCCAGCCCCTGATGACCCAGCCTCTAACCAGCCAGCCCCTGACGACCCAGGCTTGGACAAGCCAGCCTGCAGGTGATCCCCAGGGGGTGACCGTGACCCCTGACCCCAGCTCATGCTGGTGGACATGCCCAGGGCAATAAGAACCTGTGCATCATGCATATAATAATACTATATAAGTGCAGTCCATTTACCATTTACCATACTCCTGCCTATGAGACCATATGCATGCTTTTCTGACTCTCTCTCACACCATTCGGTGTAATTAAACTGTTTTGATTGCTATGTGTACGATATATAGGCTTATTATTTCTATTTTTTTTCTTTTAAGAGAAAGTGATTTGATTATTCCCTTCTGTTATTGGTGGGCAGTCTATGGGATGAGACCTACAATGACCCTGATCTAGGGCTGGAAATTAAGGAACCATTAAGATAAAAGCAAATGCTGAATTTGAGTTATGTCATCAATGGACCTCTAGTAAAATGTTCTACGTTGTCTAAAGTAATTGTATTTGGTTAATTTCTGTGCGAATACATACTTCATGGGTGAAGGGCGCTTTGGTTGCTAGAATCTCTGAGCTCCGCACCCAAGACACGCCCACATTTAATGGCAGCGAATTGGTATTGTTTTCTTTTCTTTTTTTTAATCTTTTTTATTTTTATTTTTAATCTTTAATGTGATTGGACAGTTCTCTACGCTATCTTTCATGATATAACTACGAAAGCGAGCCTGTCACAACTGCTTCTTAACCAGCGCTTGGTAACTGAGAACCTTTATTTTGAAAAGATTGCTGCGTTTACCCGGAAACACATGTGTAGGTTCACATCTGTAGCCAGAGAGGAAACGTTAGCCTACTGTTTACAAGAATCTTGCTCTGTAGTTCAACACTTAAGTCAACGATATAATAACAGTGTCCGGTTATTGACCACCGTGCGTGCGCATTGTGAAATACACAGTTGGTATGTCCAATAGTGTCAAATTCCACGAACAGCTAGCCTCTTTAGTGGAGGTTTTAGCAAACACGGCCGTATCTGAGATTTGCAAACTCGTGGACGATGGCTACGCCGTGCTGCGGCTGGAGATCTCCCAGAGCCAGAGGGAGATAGACACCCTCCGGAGGAAGCTGCTTGTGACCAAACTCCAGAACTACCGGCGGAACGCGGAGCGGCTGGGGACGCTGAGACCCCGACGCGTCGGGCAGAGGCGCACGGACGCAGGGAATGATGCCGATGTGAGGGAGAACGTGGTAGAGTCAGGGGACGGTCCTTCCCATTGTAAGTGTTTTGTAATAATAGTCACATTAATGATTTTAGTGCTATTTGCGATGTGGTGTTCACACTATAACCCCCCACCCCTTATACAGTGGGACCTCGTTTTGGTGTTGAGGGCAGCCGGCGCGATGCGGGGCTCAGTTTCGCAAACCAGAATGGTATCCCTCGTAACACTCGCGACAGTGACACCCAGGTGACTCATCGTGAATTGTGCCTGATTGATCGTATTTCACTATTCCATAAACACCTCCCAAATAACATCCTGAAACTTGGCCCAACTTTCTAACTGCACTGTTTCGTTGGTTACAGGGGAGGAAGATGGAGGAAGAAGAGGGTGATTTGCCAGTTATCATCAAAGTGGAGAGCCTGCCCCCCAGCACGATGCCAGTTGATCCTCCAGGGAAGGGAGGAGGGGAGGGCGACCCGGAGGCCGGTAGCCCTTCTCTGGGGCCCGGGGACTGGGAGCCTGACGTGGTGGTGGTGGTGGACCCTCCGGACACCGTCAAAGAAGAGGCCTCCTGCGGGATGAGCTCCGGGTGGAGCCTCACAGCGCAGGACGCAGCGGTGGGAGGAGCCTGCCGGGAGAGCGGAGGCGACGGAGGGATGGGAGGAGGAGGAGGAGAGAGAGAATACGTGACGGCCGATTTCAACCGGCTGCCTTTCACCTACTCCTCCTCTTTCTCCTCGTTCTCCTCCTCCTTGTCCTTCTCCTCCCCCAGCGCCTCGGCCTCCCTCGGGGCCTCCAGGTCCCACCAGCCTCACCAGGACCACCAGCAGCAGCAGCTCCCCGTCCCCAACGCCCCCCGGGGACCCACGTCCGCGCCGGGAGGCCTCCAACACCAGCACCTCCCCCCGCTGTCCTCCTCCTCCCGTCCCCATCCTGTCCACCACTCCTCCCTCCTCCTCCTCCCCCCCATCCTCCCCAGAGCGCCCGGCTGCTCCAGAGGCCACGGAGGAGGAGGGAGCGGTCAGGAGGAGGGGGGCGGGGCTCCAGGCGCCGCCAGGCCTCAGTTCCGCTGCGAGGTGTGCGGGAAGCTCTTCCCCAGGCAAGCCGCGCTGCAACGCCACCAAAGGGTCCACACCGGCGAGAAGCCCTTCTCCTGCCGCCACTGCGCCAAGCGGTTCTCCTACGGACACCAGCTGAAGAACCACGAGAGGGTGGGTGTGGGTGTGTGTGTGTGGGTGAGGCCGGGGAATCTCGCTTCTTCAGCTGCAGCCAGAGGTGGTTGGGGAAGCCCCTGGCTCTTGTGTTGTTGGGTGGTTAAGCCCCATGCTGCCGTCTAAAACCACACGACACACCAAACGTAGGAGGCACAAATGTTGACCAATCGCAGATGTCCTCATCTAGATGTGTGAGCTTTGCCGGCAGGAGACGACGGTTCAATCCCCATCCGGTGCATGGCCGTGTCCGTTGTATCTGTCTATTGTAGCGGTAAGGGCGGGACGCGAACCTGCAACCTTGTGCTTGCAAGTCGGATGTGCTAACAACTATGCCAAGAGAAGTATATATGTTGGTAGGGTCGTTATCTTATCCTTTATATTAGGGGAGTGATTTTCACCAACTACTCGCTACCACAATCTCTGAGGACTACACTCACTCCACAAGGGTTTACGAGGACTCTCAATTCACTTGGTTACACTATCGCGGTGGAGGTGTTGTGTAGAAGATTTTTAACTGATCTAGTCAAAAAGGATTTGCCAAGATTCGCTCAAACAGGTTAAGTCTGGTTTATTGAGAAAACATACGAGTGCAAGGACTTCAGAGGAGACGCACGTGAGTGGTTTATCCAAGTGAAGTGCCCCAGTCTGGTCTTGCGCAGCCTTATATTCAAGAAGTACACAGGTATGGCGCTTCCAGGATGTGCTTGGCTAACCCATTGTACACGTCATATTAAATGGCAGGCGTCATTAACAGTGGTCGAGAATACAGACACGTGACATGAGAAAAAGGCGGTAATTCTTGCAGGGACAATGGGACAAAGGATGGTTATTCTGGAGCAGACAACGTCTAGGTGTGTTGACCTCCTGGAGGTCATCCTGTCATGAATTAGATTAGCACAGCTATGTGAAAGGTTGAGGGAGGTGGTGAATTACAAAGGAAGTGGTGAAACTACAATTTCTATGACAGTTGTCGTGTGTGTGTGTGTGTGTGTGTGTGTGTGTGTGTGTGTGTGTGTGTGTGTGTGGGGGGGGGGGGGATGTGATAAATCTGGTTCTAGTCTCGCAGCGCCAGACCTTTCTCCACTCAGTTTCTTGCTGTTCCAGTGCTGGTGGAGGCTTGGCTGCTGCACCCCATTATCATTCTGAGATGGGGGGGAAAAAAACTTTTTATTTTTATTTTTTTATTTTTTTTTAAACAAATCGTCTTGGGCGGGGCTGAGCTACTCTTTTTTCAACAATGCAAAATAGTGTCAGGGGACTGAATCCGATTGGCTCCGCTGGAATTGAGCGGCGCCAATCGGCGGCTTATCTCAAACACCTCCGTCCATTGAGCCAGACTACTCATGATTGTAACGGCGCTGGCGTGGTCTGTGTCCACAGGTTCACACGGGGGAGAGGCCGTTCCCCTGCACCTACTGTGGGAAGAGCTTCACCCAGTCCAGCCACATGAAGAGACACCTGAGCGTCCACACAGGACACTCCATGTTCAGGACCGCCCCGAGGTGATGGCCTCCAGCTACAGTACTGCTGATGAAGACAGCTGGTGATATGATGACTAAGCCAGTGTTAACACAGAATGTATGTGTATTTGTCTTATAGGAGTTACTACATTTTTATCTGTGCTAATATTAACACTCTTGAGATTAACGGTTGTGGAGTTGGCACCCCTTATCTGAGCCCCACTCTAACAACAGTTAAAGGAGTAGTAAAGGGAAAATCATGTTTAGCCCTGTTTTAAGGTTACTTATGATCATATACAATGATTCAGATCAAAACGTTGACAAAACTAGCACTTTTGAGAAAGTCAGATAATTGCTCTACCACCGTTTAGGTCATACAATGGATGTGGGTGGGCACTGTGAAAAATCATTCAAAAACATGTTAAACTATCGATTTCAAAGACAAGAAGCTCACCGAGGGGGTAATTGGTGTCCGTTGATGTTCTGACATCAGATTCGCTGCAAAGTATGAATCCTGTAGGGTTTTATTGATCATTTTATGAAATCCATTGACTTGTATTGAAGCGACCGTTGTAGATGTGTAGATCAATCCGCAAAGGGGATTCAGGAAGCGGAACTACTTACGGTAGCTATTGTTATTGTTTATGTTGCTAGGCTACCTAGTTTGCGGAAGTTTACACACGTATGTGCTGCGACTAAATAGTTCTATGCTAAATATTTTAAAAAGCCTTTCCAGATTAACTAGAATCTTACTTATGTATTACATACATACAAATTATATGTCAGAACGCCAACCTCGGTGAGTTTCTTGTCTTTGAAATTGAGAGTTTAACATGTTTTTTTAATGATTTTTCAAGGTGCCCACCCACATCCATTGTATCACCAAAATGGAGGTAGAGCAATTATCAGACTTTCTCAAAAGTGCTAGTTTTGTCAACTTTTTGATCTGAATCATTGTATATGATCATAAGTAACCTTAAAACAGGGCTAAACATGATTTTCCCTTTACTACTCCTTTAAAAGACACTAGAGGACATTTACAGTAGCCCACCATTGCTTTTTAACAATATTGATGTCAGAAAATGTTACTGAAAGTAGATTTAAACATATTTATTTGGAATACGGATATGAATGTATTGATAAATACATTAGCAGTAGGCTAAAGCTGTACTGAGGTTTTAGATAAAACGTGTTTTGTAATTGTATTTGCTGTATGACATGCTTGTTTTGACCTGTATTGTAATGCCAAAGAAAAATATTTTGAAAATAATCTGCGTTTGGACCTCGTTTTATTAGTTATTGAAAGCCAAATTGTACCGAATTGTTTTTTTATGTCGGGATCTAATCCCACATTGTTTGGCTTCACTGCGTGTAATTGTTTTGTTGTAGTCCCCACCCCCCAATGGCCGACACAGCATATAGGCGGGCCCCGGCATCCAAAACGTGCATCCACGAGTCCGTAGTGTTGCCGGAAGTAGACTATTGATAATACCGCCACCGACCAGAAGCACAACAATCAACTTTTCTCTCATCATCATTTTGATACTTCGTCGAACCTGATATGTCGTTGGATGTTACAGTTCGCTGTCGTATAGCTAGCATCATGAACGCCTTGACGGCCACCGTCGTGCGAGAGGTCTGCCAGCTGATGGAAGAGAGCTTGACGCCTTTCGGCTGGAGTTCAGGGATGAAGTTAAGGGATGAAGTTCAGGGATGAAGTTAAGGGATACGGCGAGAGACCACCGCGCCGAGGATGTCCCAAATCCTGGTGAGACTGATGTAACTTGTTAACTGTATTCTCCGAAATGATATGCCTGTTGTGTCTGACAGACTGCCTGGCCATTACTGATGATGCATTGCAAAAACGTCCGAGGGGATTCATAACGAACGGGAGTCTGGTCTGCTCTGTGTAACATCTGCTCCTCCAGTGGAGGACCGTAGTCCAATCACCACCTACTCCAGGAGCGGTAGTAGACAGAGCTGGGGTCATCTCTGTTGGAGGACAACGGTCAGAACAAAACACAGAGGGAGAAGGACTAGTGGCGGTGGAGCCTTCTGGTCCAGTGGAAGAGGAGGTAAGCTCCATACCAAACCAGAGATCCTCTTTGAAAGAGCTATTTTACAATTGCATCTTGTTCATCAGAGCGATCTCGTTTTGAAGGTCCACATCTCGTTGCAGAGGTGTTCTGACTGCTGCTGCTGCTGGTACCACTGTCCCTTCTGCAAGACCTCCGTCTTCAAACGCACATTCAGGAACAAAGTCCTCAGGCATCTGCAGTCTCACCTGTCTAGAGCTGTGAACTACGGAGGTAAGACCGAGGATTTCATAAAGGAGTCACATTACATAAGTCATCTAGCAGACACTTTTACCCAAAGCGACTAAGAATAATTGCATTTAATGTAGGAAAAGTCAGTGTACTACTACTCGCCAAAACTCACAAGTGCATCTCCCTTCTAAACAAGTGACCAAGATCATAATCTAGTGCCAAAGCCAAAGTGCACAAGTTAGCGCATATAAAGCTGTAAAAGAGATTGGATTTGTTTTTTAATATTTTTGGCGCCCATGTATTCCTTAATTCCTGTGTGTGTGTGTGTGTGTGTGTGTGTGTGTGTGTGTGTGTGTGTGTGTGTGTGTGTGTGTGTGTCATTGCCAGGTTACAGCTTGTTCAGGTGTAATTTAGGCTGCAGGCCATCAGGGCACCACCACTGCCCATTCTGCAGGACCACCATGCTGGAGAAGAGGGAGTTCTCCAGACACCTGAGGCTCTGCCGGGCCTGGGGGTCCCTGACCACCACCGCCTCCCCCCTGCCTCTCAGCCCCGCCTCCACCCTGCCTCTCAGCCCCGCCTCCACCCTGCCTCTCAGCCCCGCCTCCACCCTGCCTCTCAGCCCCGCCTCCACCCTGCCTCTCAGCCCCGCCTCCACCCTGCCTCTCAGCCCCGCCTCCCCCCTGCCTCTCAGCGCCGCCTCCACCCTGCCTCCACCCTGCCTCTCAGCCCCGCCTCCACCCCACCTCTCACCCCCGCCTCCCCCCTGCCTCTCACCCCCGCCTCCCCCCTGCCTCCACCCTGCCTCTCACCCCCGCCTCCACCCTGCCTCTCACCCCCTGCCTCCACCCTGCCTCTCAGCCCCGCCTCCACCCTGCCTCCACCCTGCCTCTTAGCCCCGCCTCCACCCTGCCTAATGCAATACAAAAAAACAGTGCAAATAAAAAATAAAAAAAAATATATAAAAAAAAACATATTGATCATTGGTGAAAAAGATGACAGACAGAGACAGGCAGGACGGGAATTACATTTGAGGGGTTTATTGGGCACGGAGGGGGAGGAGGTAGGAATCTGCAGGAAAGCTCTATTTATTTTCTTGGGTGACCAGCTGTTGGGTAGACTAGGAACTAGGAGGATGACATGGTGTTACACACACTTTGTACACTAGGTGGCGGTATGCACCTTTAAACTGTTTGCGATCCGCCAGGAAACCCAAAGAAGAAGTAAAAGCAGGAGCTAGCCTATATCTTACAGCAAATAATGTTGGATTGGTGCCTTCCTGAAGATTGTATTAGTGTGTTGGTACAATAATTTCACCATTTAGAACCAGTCAACCCAATAACGTTAGCTGAAACGTTTATAGTAATCCAGATAGGACACAATGGCGCACGTCAACTTCCACTCGCAGTTTAAGTCGATCATGGAAGTCCTGGCTGAAGCGGCTGTAACCGAGATTGGTCAGCTGGTCGATAATGAGTACGCGGTGCTGCGGCTTGAGATACTGACAACCCAGAGAGAGAACCTGGCTTTGAAGAGCAAACTACGGCTGATGGAGGTTCAATTACGAGACCGGTGCTCTAGAAGAATCCCCGCACTGCCTTCCGGTGGGAAAGGTATGCCACCTGAACCCAGGTTAAGAAATTTTATGTAGAATTTTTATGTGCACTATTTGTATCTCTTGAATTGCTTGATTTCTCATGTGTGTTTTTCCCGCAACGTTGTTGGCGCATGCAGCTGTAAAACATTCCTCATGTGCCAAGAGAACTACAGGACCCATGCTGCTCGGAGACCTGGGAGACCTGGGGTCTCATCCCTCCGGTGTGGGCGACCAGGTGAGCACTGTGACATTCATGTATCCGTTCAAGAGGACCAGAGTTCAGGAGCATCTGGACAGAGACCTCTCTCTGTGGGGCCCTACCCAGATAGCAAGCGGATCTGGGCCATATATGGGCCGGAACTAAGCCACAAGGGCCAGATCTGGCCTGCATACGGCCCAGATCCGCTTGCTATCTGGGTAGGCTCTGGAGTTCAGCAAGAAGAGGGTACTACGGAGGTGGAACTTTTCAGGGCTGAGATTTACACAGAGGAAATAGGAAAGTAGGATGCTATCTGGTTGAACTTAAAGTTAAATGGTAAATGGACTGCACTTGTATAGCGCTTTTCCACCTTAGCGGCACTCAAAGTGCTTTACAATGGCCTCTCATTCACCCATTCACACAAACATTCACACACCAATGGTGGTAGCTGCCATGGTGCTAACCTGCTCATTGGGAGCAATTTGGGGTTAGGTGTCTTGCTCAAGGACACTTCGACATGTGGACAGTCGGAGCTGGGATTCGAACCACTGACCGACCCGCTCAACCAACTGAGCTAAAGCAGCCCCCAGAAAAAAGTATGTAGAATAGTGTGAGCTAACATGCCGTTTCCTCCACCGTCAGGTGATCCTGGGGAAGGAAGAGGACCTGGGAGATGGTGACACTCAGCTGAACAGTAAGTGCTTCATGGCTCTGCGATTTATGTTATTAGACGAGACTTAATTTGGCTTTTTGGTGGAGGATGACTTGGTATGGAAATTGTGATATCTCAAGTTCATAATAAAAAGAGAGATTTTTTTCTCCTTTCCTTCCCCCCAGTTGGAGTATATTGCCAGCTCGCTAGCTAACTGAGCTAGCCCAAGTAGTGGGATGAAAGGGCCGTTACTTTCTTGAATCTAAACAGGACCTAACTTTCATTCAGGTCATTCATTCATTCATAAATTTATAGCATGTACATAATCCATCCAGACCGGTATCTATCCCATTTTACCTTTATCTTATACTGTATAGAAACGGTACTTATTGCATAAACTGTAAATGTGGAACTTGTACACCTTACACTTGTACAACTTTAACCCGTACATTACATGTGACTAATCTAGCCCAAATAGTGGGATGGAGGGGCTGTTACTTTCTCACATCTAAAGGGGACCTAGCTTTAATTCAGTCCTGTAAATTTAGGCCATGTGTGTTTTTGGTTTGTAACTAGTCTCTTACAGTCAAGTTTGTTTCCACTGCCACTTTCAGATGTCCTCCCTGTTGTGGGAAACGTCCCTGATGAAGGCGAGCAGAGCACTCTGTGGCAACAAGAATGTGGTTGTTCTGTTGAAGATGACGACTCAAGAGCATCTGCTGTGACGGGACTAGAAGAGGAGGAGGAGGAGGAGAGGCCTGCTCAGTCTGCTGACTCCGGCGCAGCCACATTGGAGATGATGGGGACCAGTAGTGTAAGTCATTCAGGAACAGATTCAGGAACAGATTCAGGAACAGGCTTGCCAGAGTTTGACAAGCCTCACGTTATGCTTCCATGAACTGATAGGTAATATTTCAGTGTGAGTTTTGAGGTGAAAGCACCAGTCTCACTCCAGATGTGAGAGTTGGCAACAGAACTGAACCTGAGAACCCTACAAAGAACCCTAACCCCGGCCCCAGAACTGAACCTGAGAACCCTACAACCCCGGCCCCA
The DNA here is from genome assembly GCF_949987555.1 of Borostomias antarcticus. Classification (NCBI taxonomy): domain Eukaryota; kingdom Metazoa; phylum Chordata; class Actinopteri; order Stomiiformes; family Stomiidae; genus Borostomias; species Borostomias antarcticus. Next base: position 1,508,746 of record NC_140253.1, read on the forward strand.
GAACTGAACCTGAGAACCCTACAACCCCGGCCCCAGAACTGACCCTGAGAACCCTACAACCCCGCCCCAGAACTGACCCTGAGAACCCTACAACCCCGGCCCCAGAACTGACCCTGAGAACCCTACAACCCCGGCCCCAGAACTGACCCTGAGAACCCTACAACCCCGCCCCAGAACTGACCCTGAGAACCCTACAACCCCGGCCCCAGAACTGACCCTGAGAACCCTACAACCCCGGCCCCAGAACTGAACCTGAGAACCCTACAACCCCGGCCCCAGAACTGAACCTGAGAACCCTACAAAGAACTCCCAAACATTATGTTGTCCAGAAATGTAAATGAACAGGGAATGAAGGTAGACTGACTCGGACACGTTTGAATGCCTACAAAGTGTCCTACGCACCAGCTGTCTCCATTGCAGGTAGTGGGCCATGTAGCAAAGGTCACTTATGACAGTCATTTGTGTTTGTAGGGTTTGGACTCTTCCCCATATTCACCCACTGGGATTTTCAAAGAGGAGGACGGAACTCAGTTTCAGGGTGAGTTGTAGATTGATTTTTAAGTTGAAGTGTTATGTTAAGGTACCTGTACCTATCTTAGTTGATTGTTGTTCTTGTAGGGGAATGTGGATCCATACCTCTCATTTCATGACGAAGAACATTGATTGTTTAAATACATATTTGTAATGGGAAGATCAACTATTTCTGTTCCAGATTATGGTGAGTGTGAAGTCACCTCCCAGGCTATTAAAGTATCCCGGCAGCAAGACTATGAAGACGCCAAAGAAGAACCCAGTGGTCTTTCTGTTACTCCACAAGTGGAGGAATGGTTCACTTGTCACCACTGTGGCTTAAGCTATGCCAAGCAGACAGCCCTGACCAAACACTTGATGCACACGCACACTCCTGCAAGGTGCAAGGTTTGCAATGAGGAATTCCCTAACCACAAGACACATCTGAAGATTTTGTGTGCAAGAAAATACCAAAAGATGCACAAATATAAAGGGAAGGGCAGAGGCGTGGTTAAACGGCGCCTCTCCAGCTGCCCAACCTGCAGTCGATTAATTTTTAACACCCATCTTTCTCGTCACATGTTGAGACATGTTGATGCTGGTGCTCGACCATACAGGTGCAAGGTCTGTGGAAGGGGTTTCCTGCACCCGGGATCCTATGAAAACCACCAGCGCTCCCATGTCCAGGAGAAGTATCAGTGTCCCGACTGCGGGAAAGCGTTCAAGGAGCGCGCTGAGCGAGACTTCCACATGTGCGTCGTGTTCAAGGGAGAAATGGAGTTCGGCTGCTCCGCGTGTGGGGAGAGCTTCGGCAGGCTGTCCCTCCTCAAACGACATCGGCTCGCTGAGCATGCTGGGATGCACTTTGACCCTTAGGAGAGCAAGACCTATAACCAAGCATTGAAATATATAAATTATAGTTTTCACATAATATATCATTTAATTGATTGTTTTGTTAAATAATTATTAAGTTGAAAACTCACGTATGCTGTCCACCTGAGTGGACAGGTGAAAAACTCTTTAAAAATGCATGTTAATAAAAAGTTCAATTTTTGTTTTCCCCAGACATTTCAGAGGTTTCAGAAGACCCTTCTTTGAGCCCCTCTCGAGTACCCCCCTTTTTTGTAATGCTGTTAAAGCATTGTTTTCTTTTATTGCTTTTTTATTGTCTGAGGAGAAGGTCTTAATCAGAAATGAGCATTTCATTGTAGCTTACATGACAAATAAACACCTAGGATATTTTTGGTTTTATTACCGGCAACTTTTTTTTGTATTTTTCTTTCCCTTCATGGCAGGTAATTCAATTCAAGTGAGATTGCATTGTTTGGTGGTTCTACACTGTTTTGTAAAATTAAATTGGTGTGAATACAATTTTGAATGACGCTATGTCTTTTTGTTAGCTTCTACAGTTCTTACGGTACCTTACCGTCCCAACCCGGAAGTAAACAATCGCCGGAAGTGATCTTACAGGCGAACCGAATTGCACGTTGTCTTAATACGGTACCTTCCTAAAGTTTATGTGAAAGTGTTGATGGTACAGTAATATAACCAGTCAATTAATAATTCTATAACGTTAGCTATAACTTGGATGGTTAGGACACAATGGCGGATGTTAATTTCCACTCGCAGCTTGCGTCGATCATGGAAGTCCTGGCTAACGCGGCTGTAGCAGAGATCTGTCAGCTGGTGGATGATGGGTACGCGGTGCTGCGGCTTGAGATATCCAGAACCCAGAGAGAGAACCTGGCTCTGAAGAGCAAACTACAGCTGAAGGAGGTTCGATCACGAGACCGGCTCCCCAGACGGATCCCCGCACTGCCTTCCAGGGAGAAGGGTATGCCAGGAAATTTAATGTAATGTTTATGTGCACTATTTGTATCTCTTGAATTGCTTGTTTTCTCATGTGTGTTTTCCCCCCAACGTTGTTGGCGCACGCAGCTGTAAAACATTCCTCATGTGCCAAGAGAACTACAGGACCCATGCTGCTCGGAGACCTGGGAGACCTGGGGTCTCATCCCTCCGGTGTGGGCGACCAGGTGAGCACTGTGACATCCATGTATCCATTCAAGAGGACCAGAGTTCAGGAGCATCTGGACAGAGACCTCTCTCTGTGGGGCCCTACCCAGATAGCAAGCGGATCTGGGCCATATATGGGCCGGAACTAAGCCACAAGGGCCAGATCTGGCCTGTATACGGCCCAGATCCGCTTGCTATCTGGGTAGGCTCTGGAGTTCAGCAAGCAGAGGGTACTACGGAGGTGGAACTTTTCAGGGCTGAGATTTACACAGAGGAAATAGGAAAGTAGGATGCTATCTGGTTCGTAGAATAGTGTGAGCTAAGTTAGTTAACATGGCGTTCCCTCCACCCTCAGGCCATCCTGGTGAAGGAAGAGGACCTGGGAGATGGTGATACTCAGCTGAACAGTAAGTGCTTCATGGCTCTGCAATTTATGGTATTAGACAATACGCAGCGTTTTCTCCGGTTTTCTCGGAACTGCGCCCCCACAGGCTCTGCGAGTAAGTGCACTGTCGTTACGTTATCAGATTGTCTTTTTTATTTTTCTAAAGTGAAGCCCTATTGAACCCCTGGATGTATTAATAGAACTGGATAGGGTCACTCCATTCACTGACTGCTTGAAGAGGTGAATCCCTATAGGACCGCGTCATTGGTACCTCTGACATGCCCAGTCAAAGGTATCAATGACACGTTCTTGTAGTCCATGAACAGATGTGAAATGCAAACGCGCGTTCATGGCTCTCTCCGCTCTGAGTTAGCAATGAAAATCGGCTTGCTTATTAATCTACTTTCGTCAAATATATCCATTGGAAAACATATTATTTTATCCAGGCATCTTCGTTTTAACAGTATAATTGTGACTGAACATGTTTTGTTTGCTAATAGGTGATATTCATTCTGTTTCGAGCTCGGCGGGTTAGCCGCAAACTTAATGCCGGAAAAAAGGGGGCAGAGAGGAGGAAAGGTTGTGGCTAAAGTTAGGAATCAAACAGGTTCATCCTCAACTGGGGATCGAACCCTGATCTCCCGCATGGGAGTCGGACGCTTAATCCACTACACCACCGAGGAAATTGAATGTACAGTATGTCCTAGTGTTTTTGTATGGAATCTCTCCCGTACTACCAAAATTAGGTGCGCTGGCTTACAGCCTAGTGTTCGTTGGGGTTAGAATAAGGGTTGGGGTTGAGACGGGATCTGACCTATAAGGCAAGGGGTAAAGGTTGGAGTGAATGGATGAACATGTGGAGGTTTGGGGTAAGGTCCCATGAAGTCATCCCCACCAGGGCCTTGAACCCCCATCTCCCGCTTGGGAGTCCATTGCTTTCACCACTACTCTACTTGTGCAGTGGAGATTGGCAAATTGACTTTGGTGTCCTTTATTTTGGTGTGCTGGGACCACTGCCTCTTGTGGTGCCAACGGAGGAATGCAGGTGAATGGAGGGAGGGAGTGATAACCGGACAAACGCTATACTAGGTGCGCTGGTTTACAGCCACTCACAAAAAGAGAGATATTTTCTCCTTTCCTTCCCCCCAGTTGGAGTATATTGCTAGCTTGCTAGCTAACTGAGCTAGCCCAAATAGTGGGATGGAAGGGCTGTTACTTTCTCACATCTAAAGGGGACCTAGCTTTAATTCAGTCCTGTAAATTTAGGCCATGTGTGTTTTTGGTTTGTAACTAGTCTCTTACAGTCAAGTTTGTTTCCACTGCCACTTTCAGATGTCCTCCCTGTTGTGGGAAACGTCCCTGATGAAGACGAGCAGAGCACTCTGTGGCAACAAGAATGTGGTTCTTCTGTCGAAGATGACGACTCAAGAGCATCTGCTGTGACGGGACTAGAAGAGGAGGAGGAGGAGGAGAGGCCTGCTCAGTCTGCTGACTCCGGCGCAGCCACATTGGAGATGATGGGGAGCAGTAGTGTAAGTGATTCATGAACAGATTCAGGAACAGATTCAGGAACAGGCTTGCCAGAGTTTGACAAGCCTCACGTTATGCTTCCATGAACTGATGGGTAATATTTCAGTGTGAGTTTTGAGGTGAAAGCACCAGTCTCACTCCAGATGTGAGAGTTGGCAACAGAACTGAACCTGAGAACCCTACAACCCCGGCCCCAGAACTGACCCTGAGAACCCTACAAAGAACCCTACAACCCCGGCCCCAGAACTGAACCTGAGAACCCTACAACCCCGGCCCCAGAACTGACCCTGAGAACCCTACAACCCCGCCCCAGAACTGACCTGAGAACCCTACAACCCCGGCCCCAGAACTGAACCTGAGAACCCTACAACCCCGGCCCCAGAACTGAACCTGAGAACCCTACAACCCCGGCCCCAGAACTGAACCTGAGAACCCTACAACCCTGGCCCCAGAACTGAACCTGAGAACCCTACAACCCTGGCCCCAGAACTGAACCTGAGAACCCTACAAAGAACTCCCAAACATTATGTTGTCCAGAAATGTAAATGAACAGGGAATGAAGGTAGACTGACTCGGACACGTTTGAATGCCTACAAAGTGTCCTACGCACCAGCTGTGTCCATTGCAGGTAGTGGGCCATGTAGCAAAGGTCACTTATCACGGTCATTTGTGTTTGTAGGGTTTGGACTCTTCCCCATATTTACCTGCTGTGATTATCAAAGAGGAGGACGGAACTCAGTTTCAGGGTGAGTTGTAGATTGATTTTTAAGTTGAAGTGTTATGTTAAGGTACCTGTACCTATCTATGTTGATTGTTGTTCTTGTAGGGGAATGGGGATCCATACCTCTCATTTCATGACGAAGAACATTGATTGTTTAAATACATATTTGTAACGGGAAGATCAACTATTTCTGTTCCAGATTATGGTGAGTGTGAAGTCACCTCCCAGGCCATACAAGTATCCCGGCAGCAAGACTATGAAGACGCCAAAGAAGAACCCAGTGGTCTTTCTGTTACTCCACAAGTGGAGGAATGGTTCACTTGTCACCACTGTGGCTTAAGCTATGCCAAGCAGGCGGCCCTGAAAAAACACTTGATGCACACGCACACTCCTGCAAGGTGCAAGGTTTGCAATGAGGAATTCCCTAACAACAAGACGCTAGCAGCACATCTGAAGATCTCGTGTGCAAAAAAATACCAAAAGATGCACAAATATGAAACGAAGGGCAGAAGTGTGGTTAACCGGTCCTTCGCCAGCTGCCCAACCTGCAGTCGATCGATTTTGATCACCCATCTTTCTCGTCACATGTGGATGCACGCTGGTGATCGACCATTCAGGTGCCAGGTCTGTGGAAAGGGTTACCGGTACGAGAGCAGCTATGAAACCCACCAGCGTTCCCATGTTCAGGAGAAGTATCAGTGTCCCGACTGCGGGAAAGCGTTCAAGGAGCGCGCTGAGCGAGACTTCCACAAGTGCGTCGTGTTCAAGGGAGAAATGGAGTTCAGCTGCTCCGCGTGTGGGGAGAGCTTCGGCAGGCTGTCCCTCCTCAAACGACATCGGCTCGCTGAGCATGCTGGGATGCACTTTGAGCCTCAGGAGAGCAAGACCTATAACCAAGGCACGGAGTGCTGCGAGTAGCAGTGAAGATGTGGGTACTGTTCCTTTATAACTGTGCAGGAGTTTTGAATTAGATACTGCTTCACTTTGATGTTCATCTGTGCATTTAATCCGTTCACGCATAGTAGTCACTACAGGGGACAGCTATTCTAAAGCAGTTTTCTTGTGTAGCCTTGGGTAGCCTTGGGTTTTGATGGCATAGTCATCAGCCACCAGTGTATGCTAGTGTGTCAAACCATATACACTGCCACTCACTGGTCAGCAGTTGTAAGTGCAACACAGATTTCTCAAAAACCAAGATGGCTGACAGAAAGCCAGAAACACAGAGCAGCTCAGGAATATCTTGCCAATCTTTATATATCGTGCTGGACTCTGATCTTAGCTTTGAGGCCCATATTAAGAATGTGACAAGGACCTCATTTTATAATCTAAGAAACATTGCCAAGGGGAAACATGCTTTTATTTTTTGTTTCTTTTAATTATGTTCTCACTGTGTTTACATGGTTTATGTTTATAATCCATCTCTTGTTTTAATTTGCTATAGAAATAAAATGACATTGACATGTATTCCATGAAAATGTCACCCTTGCAGGTAAATAGAATTTGGGTAATGTCAAGTAAAATCTAAGGAGTTATTGTCACAATTTCATAGTATTGATTTTATGTTGGGAAGACATTGATTAATCATATGTCCACTAAATTGGACATCATGCATCGCTGGCTATATTTCAACTACAATTCTTCATACTGTTACTGCAACATTGTTGTTCTTGAAAATAATCTGCATTTACTTTTTTGACTGTAAATTAATTAATGTTATTAGAATGTAACTAAAGGCTTACAGGATAGTGGAGCAAATAGAATCAAATGAGGATCATCCATCAAGACACCCCCAAGCGGACGGCCCAGTGCCACCCCACCTCCTCTGAAGCGCAGGGCAGTATCCAGGAAACCACTGGCCTCAACTCACCGAAGCAAAAAATGCAACATATGCCATGATGCTGCATGCATGCGAATGCCAGTTTTCATAGAAGATAGACTTGGTGAACTTGTATACAAGTCAGTAAAATGAGACTATTGGGGGGGGGGGGGGGGGGCAGCAGGCAGGGTGGGGTGGAGGAGTTGAGAGAGAGAGGAAGGGAGGGGAGAGGAGGAGTTGGGAGCGAAGTTCCAGGTTTTTGCATTGCATTGAGCAGTATTAGAATATGCTAACATATGGCAACACATTAGTTTAACAGAATTAAACATATACATTATAGTTTTCACATAATATGTACTTTTATTAATTGGTGTATTAAACATTTGAAAACTCAAACATGCTGTCCACCTGAGTGGACATATGAAAAACTTAAAAATTGCATGTTTAAAAAAAAAATGTTTTTGTTTTTCTCTTTGAGCCCCTCTCAAGTCCCCCCTTTTAATTTTTTTTACTGCTGTTAAAGCATTGTTTTATTTTATTGCTTTTTTATTGTCTGTGTTGAGAAGTGAGCCTTTCATTGTTGCCTACACTACCTTACATGACAAATAAACATATTAAATAAAGATATTTTTGGTATTTTATTAGCTGCAAATTGTTTTGTTCTTTTCTTTCCCTTCATGGCAGGTAATTCAATTCGCGTGAGATTGTTTGGTGTTTTCACACTGTTTTGCAAAATGCAATGGTTTTGAATAAAATTTTGAATTATGTAATGTATGTTTATGCGCCTATACAGTACTTACGGTACCTTACCGTCGCAACCCGGAAGTAAACAATCGCTGGAAGTGAGCTTACAGGCGAACAGAATGGAACGTTGTCTTAATACGGTACCTTCCTGAAGATTATATGAAAGTGTTGGTGATACAATAATTTAACCATATACAACCAGTCAATTTATAATCATATAACGTTAGCTAAAACTTGGATGGTTAGGACACAATGGCGAACGTTAATTTCCACTCGCAGCTTGCGTCGATCATGGAAGTCCTGGCTAACGCGGCTGTAGCAGAGATCTGTCAGCTGGTGGATGATGGGTACGCGGTGCTGCGGCTTGAGATCTCCAGAACCCAGAGAGAGAACCTGGCTCTGAAGAGCAAACTACGGCTGTCTGAGGTTCGATCACGAGACCGGTTCCCCAGACGGAGCCCCGTACCTCACCTGGTGGTGTCTTGCGGGAGGAAAGGTATGCCTATTACACCAAGAGAGATTTACAAACAATGTAGGATTTTTTTATGTGCACTATTTGTATCTCTTGAATTGCTTGTTTTCTCATGTGTGTTTTCCCCCCAACGTTGTTGCAGCTGTAAAACATTCCTCATGTGCCAAGAGAACTACAGGACCCATGCTGCTCGGAGACCTGGGAGACCTGGGGTCTCAATCTGGTGTGGGCGACCAGGTGAGCACTGACATCCATGTATCCGTTCAAGAGGACCAGAGTTCAGGAGCATCTGGACAGAGACCTCTCTCTGTGGGGCCCTAGGCTCTGGAGTTTAGCAAGCAGAGGATACTACGGAGATGGAACGTTTCAGATTCACACACACACACAGAGGAAGTAGGAAAATAGGATGCTATCTGCAGTGTTAAAGTGCATAGACTACTGTGTGTCTGTGTGTGTGTGTGTGTGTGTGTGTGTGTGTGTGTGTGTGTGTGTGTGTGTGTGTGTGTAACCTAGTGAAACTAAGTTCTCATGAGTCCTGACGGAGTAGGTAGTGGTGAGTTGTTGGTTAAACTCACTCCCGCAGTATAAATACTGTTCACCCGCGCTGAGCAAGCTCTTCATCGGCATAGCCGGTTAAAACGGTCTCTCTCCCGTGGGACTCCCTGGTTCGAATCCCACCCTGGGCACGCCGGAAAACATATGAGTTACACTGGTACTGTGACCTGGATGCCCTGTGGATGTGGAGTGAGTTAAGGGGGTGAGTCTAAGCGAGTGAAAGAGTCCTTGTGAGTCTCGAGTAGCAGTGGTGTAGTGGGGATTATTTTTAGTGGGGGAACGCTATATTTTAATGACGTCATCACAGAGCATGCTGCGTGCATAGAAGGAGAAACAGATGCTGAGAGATAAAGACTGAGCCTGGGGCCACAATGTCAAAGTCATCTTAAACCGGGCTTGATTAGGCGTAAAGTTAGCTAACCTTGAGCACAGTCAGCTGAGCTCTCTGGAGTGACGTTAAAATCCATTGATTCTGGGTTTGATAGAAAAAAAATGTTTTGGAGACTTTGTCCATGCAAACCACTTACTTTTTGAAGACACATTAATCGATCTAGCAAAAAACAATTTGGGCAATCCATTAATTTCACATTCTGTGTTAAGGTTGTTAGGCTAGATTACTCTAGGTCATATGCATTATAGTCCCAAGAACTCTGGAACGTGCATAGAATCTTACATTATATGGATTTAACGACACATTCCAAACTGTCACTAAAGCTATGGCCTGTGTAAACTATTTTTTTGGTTTATTAAACAAAAACATTAAACATTAAAGATGTAGTAGTGACTTAATGTAGTTTCATTCATTCAATTAAATTCAAACAACTTTATTAGTCCCACTAGGGGCAAATGATTTAGAGCAGCTTGTTTAAAACTACATTAAAGTCATGCAATACACAGTCTTTAACACACATTCAAATGGGAAACACAGGTGAACACACACACACACACATTTTAGGGTTGCAGATGAATGTCTCTGCGCCTAACCCATCATCCTTCCCCCAAGAGCGGCTGGAAGCAGACAGTAGGCAGTGTGCCATGGGGACCAGCTCCTGTCTGTCTTTGTTCTTCTGCATGTTTTTTTGTATTGGGTTCTTTGGGAGGAAATGGGGAGAACACAGAGAAAGACCCTTCTTGCTGTGAGGCAATAGTTCTAGGTACTGTACCACACGTGAGCACAATGCCGGGAGCTGGGATGGAACCAGGGACCTTGAGATCCCCATCTGGCTGCTCTACCTCCTGAGCTACATGCTCGGTAGCTGCAGTACTCCAGCTAGCTAACTCATACCAGGCAGGCAGCTCAGCAGTGGACATTGTGTGGACTACTTCACACGTCGCACGCCTGTTCTAACACTATGGAGGGAGAATCAGATGCTCTAAAATTGGTGCTTTTAACAACGTTAGGGATTCAATTTGATTTAGATTATTATTATCTTTTTTTTATGAATGAAAATGAAGAGCTAGCTTTACATCAACGTAGCGGTTTAAAACGGTGTCTGTCCCGCGGGAGACCTGGGTTCGAATCCCACCCTGGGCATGCAGAAACATGACACTCTAACTCGCTGTTTCCTCCTCGTCAGACCGTGGGCTCGCCTGATCACCCTCAGGTGATCCTGGTGAAGGAAGAGGACCTGGGAGATGGTGACACTCAGCCCAGCAGTAAGTGCTTCATGGCTCTGCGATTTATGTAATTAGGCGAGACATTGATGTCCTTTTTTGATGGCTGATGATTGTGTGAGACTTTAATGGTCTTTGTGATGGCTGATGATTTGGTGAGGAAATTGTGATAAGTTGATAATAAAAAGAGATCTTATTTTTTCTACTTAACTTCCCTCCAGTTGGAGTACCTCCCTCCCTCCCTGCTAATGACCAGACTGTGGAGCCTTCGCCGTTGGAGGAACACAGGAGACTTAGCACCAGGCCTCCAGGCCCCTACAGGCCAGACTCGCCACCACACCCTGTCCCGAGACTAGAGGAGGAGGCTGGGGACACTAGCAGCAGCACCGGCCTGAGGGCCGGCCAGGCTGGAGGAGACGGACACGGAGATGCTGCTCAACATACACAGCCGCCCTACAGCAGGGATGGCGCCATCCTGTCGTCTCAAATGGAGGACGGTCAAGGCGGGGTCGACTCATCGTGTTCTTTCCCTGCGGAGGCAGAGGTGGTGGGGTCATTTAGTGCGGAGGGGCCCTTGGGCCAGCAGACCAGGGGGGACAGCTCATGTGGGATTGTTACCCCTCAAACCTCACTGGACTGGAAGGCGGAGGATGGACTCTCTGGGAGAGTGGACTCTCTAAAAATGGAGGGAGGGATGCATTCTGCCTGGGCCGAAGCTGGGAGGGCCTTCCAAACGGGCCTGTGTCTAGTTCCCCTCCCCGGTAGGGACAGCCTCGCCTCTCAGACCAGCCAGAGGGGAGCCTGCGACTCGGCAGAGAGCAGGTCCAGCGAACTGGACGGCGCCGGGTTCGACTCCTCCTCCTTCGACGACCTTTTCTCCTCGTCGGACCTCTCAGCGGTGCAGGTGCCCCATCGGGACGGGAGTGGCGTGGAGGGGCTGCCATCATATCTTTTCCCCACGGGCGGCGGCGGCGGTAGTTTCGGCGGCGGGGCAGCAGACTCGTCCCGGGCCCGGCCCCCTCCGGAGAGGGTGCTCCACTGCGAGCAGTGCGGCCGGCTGTTCCACAACGCACGGGACCTAGTGGTGCACCAGAGGTCCCACGCCGGGGAGAGGCTGTTCCACTGCCCGCAGTGCAAGAAGCCCTTCCTCCACCTCCACCAGCTCAAGACCCACCAGCGGGTCCACACAGGGGAGAAGCCCTTCAGCTGCGCCCAGTGCGGACGCCGCTTCTCCCAGTCCAGCCACATCAAGAGACACATGAGCGTCCACACGGGGGAGAAGAGGTACAGCTGCTCCCTGTGTGGGAAGAGGTTCTCCCAGGCCTGCAGTCTGAAGGTCCACCAGAGCGTCCACACGGGCGAGAGGCCGTACAGCTGCACACAGTGTGGGAAGAGCTTCTCGGTGCTAGGCAACCTGGTTAGGCATCAGAGTGTTCATATCAGGAAATAGGATTTACAGTTGGTTGAATTAAAGCTGTAATCATTGATTTTGTTTACCGCTAACTGGCAGTAAGAGACTTGTTTACAAACAAAAGGCCTAAAAGGTATAATATGGATGTTTAAGGCAAGGAGGCGGAGCAAAGGCACGGGCCGGTTATTTACAACACAGGCAGAAATGCTGGAATAACAAGACATGGTGACCGGTAGGAATGTGAAGTCAGTGGACGCTATTAGGAAATTATGGGTCAGTGAAACAATCTGATATCAGGTGGTTTTAATTAGTTTTGACAATGTGAATATGATCAATGAATGCAGCTTTAACGGTTTGTTTTGTATGTGAATGTGATGTGCGATGGATATAATAGTAGCTCCTTTGTTGTCAATACTTTTATTAATTCCTTGCACTGATCTGGATTCAAGATGTGTTAATAAAAAACATTACATTTTTTGTTAATGGAATAAGTATTTTTGATTAGTTTGTGTTTTCGCTTGAAAATGAGGTGTAGATATCATAAAATATTATGCAGATGCTGACAGCCTGCTCCTGTGATGCTGAACAACAAATCGACGTCATCAGGACGCGACTCGCAGCCCATAAACCTAGCTACAATATCATTTACACGAAAAGCGTTTTTGACAACCGTCTAAACGTAATCCACCCAAGTGTAAAATATCTAATTCGATATTGCATGTCAACGTTTGAAAATCTGGCTAACAGTTGTCTATATAACGGTTGATAACGGTAAATCTGTGCATGAATAGAAGTCGAAATGGCGATGATGGCGGACTGTGTTGGCTTTCAAGCGCAAATAGCTTCGATTATAGAACTGCTAGCAAATTCGGCGGTGCTGGAAATCTGTAAACTGGTGGACGATGGTTATGCCGCCCTGCGATCCCAAATGGAGCTGGAGAGAGAACAAAGCGAGAAGGAGAACGACGACCTGCGGAGGAGATTAAGAGACATGGATGTGCGGGTGCGGAGCTACGAGAGGAAACTGAAGAGACGCAATCAACGGGAAGAAATGACCAATGTCCATTACAGACCGCCCGAAGGTACCCAGGCCTTAGTGAGGAAAAGCAATAAACCTGCTGGTCGGCTAACTAATTAACGTTATGTATCTGCAATGCAAGGCTCATTCTTTTATGTGCATCAATATCAGACTGGTATGAAATACAATGACGATGCATACGATTGTGATCCATATTCTTTAGTTGATTCTACAATCGTGACTGTGGAGGTTGGCCAGACACAGGGTCCCCTTGCTGTCGCCGACAACGAACCAGAGATGCATCACATATGCCTACCACAGGTACATCACATATGCCTACCACAGGTACATCACATATGCCTACCACAGGTACATCACATATGCCTACCACAGGTACATCACATATGCCTACCACAGGTACATCACATATGCCTACCACAGGTACATCACATATGCCTACCACAGGTAAATCGACTAAACTGCATATGTTATGGGCATTTTATGAAGTCAACATCCAACGAAATGGGATGCTTTTAGTCCCAGAGAACGACAATAACATTGTCTTCAACTTAAAATGTAAGCTTCAACTGAACATGTCTTGTGTTTGTGCAGGAGGAGACCCCTGCATTGCCTCAGGTCAAACAGGAACGAGCTGACTGTGACATGAACATGAAGGTGGAGATTGGCTCCTCTGGTGAGTTGCAGAGCTACAGAGGCCAGGCTCAAGGTGAGAGGGGTGCAACCAGGTCTGCTCTACTTGTGGGTGTGTGGGAGGGGATCCAGGCAGTCATTTTGACTGCAACAAAGTGAATTTCTCTTCGGGGATAAATTAAGTTCATATCCATCCCATCGATCTATCTGTTTATCTAATCTGGACGTGGGGTAAAAAAAAAATAGTTTTGTTGATTGACGGAGGTGGGCAGCTAATTTGTTCTCCCTAGTAATGATCATGTTCCAACAATATTATTCTCTTTTCTGTTCATGTCTTTGCAGCACCTTGATATTTTACAATATTTTTATAGTTTGACTCAGGGGCACAGTGACATGATGAGGCCTTCTTGGGGGGATTCTTTCACTTCTCTTTTTTTCCATCAGTTGGTAGACCAGGTTAAACTCTTAAGCACTTATTGTATTTTAGTTTTCTATTCTTGCACTTTGCCTTCAGCACTAGATTATGCTCTTAGTCACTTGTTCTAGAAAGAAGATGCACTTGTGAGTTCGGGCAAGTAGTAGTACATTGGCTTTTCCTACGTTAAATGCAATTATTGTTAGTCGCTTTGGATAAAAGCGTCTGCTATGACTGTAATGTAATTCGAGTATGTGTTTAAATATTTGAGCAATGCCTTGGACTCGGCACAATTGAAACACGTCACTATCTTACCTACTTTGGCTACTTAAACACATCTGAGACAGATAAAACGCTCTAGCTCCCGACGCCACTGTCATACCTCCTTGTCCCGACGATGCGTGCCAGTTTTAAGTTTCGCTTTGGGTCAGCATTTCTATTGGTTGCCTGGACTCAGATCACTGAGATGTGTGTTACGGTGAAGCACGGAGGGAAATTCACCTACATGAGTGAACGGTGATCCGGTGCATTCCGGCCCCGTCTGTCTGTGTCTGTGAGTAATTAGTTACATTCCGAGTAAAAAACAGTAGCTTGGGATCCAGTCCCCACACAGCTGCAGCTACGCAGCACAACGTGAACCTGACACCATCCCAAGGCTTGTATTTATCCACGTATGCTAATGTGAGTGTTTACCCGCCCCCCCCCCCCCCCCAACGTCCATCTGCAGCCCCGGAGCCGCGTGAGGAGGTAGATGCCGGCGAGAAGCTCAACATGTGCGACACCCTCCCCTCCCTCACGGACGCCACGGTGGACCTGACCTGCCGTCCCAGACCCAGAGGCAGGCCCAAGTCCTCCAGCAAGCCTGTCCCTGGAGCTGGAGCTGCCTCCGCCGCCGCCGCGCTCAAACCGGAGACGCCACCGGCCGAGAGCTCCGCCCCCCAGTTGCCTCCGCCCCCCGCTGTCGACGGCGAGCCGAGCCCCGAGCGGCTGAACAGCCTGGGCCTGGACCTGGCCTGGATGCAGGAGAGGGTCGGCCATCTTGGCGCGGCGTTCGCGCAGGCGAGCCTCAACAACACGGAGGGCGGGCACCCGTCCTGCTCCTACCCGACGCAGGCCGACATGGAGGCCCCGCCCGCCATGCTGTTCCCCGGCAACGCCCACGACATGGCCGCCTTCTCCTCCTTCGACCTCCCCGCCGACCCCTCCCTGGCCAGGAGGGGGCCTTACAAGGGCGGCGCGGCCGCCAAGGAGCCCATGGTGTGTAACTTCTGCGGGCGGGTGTTCCCCAGCGCCGCCAGCCTGGAGGTGCACCAGCGCTCCCACACCGGTGAGCGGCCCTACAGCTGCCAGCACTGCGGCAAGGGCTTCTCCCAGCCCAACAACCTGCGCGTCCACCTGCTCATCCACTCCGGCGAGCGGCGCTACCACTGCTCGCTGTGCGGGAAGAGCTTCATCTCCTCCAGCCATCTGAAGAGGCACCGGACGGTCCACACCCAGGAGAAGCCCTACACCTGCGCCCGCTGCGGACAGTCCTTCAGCCAGCTCTGCAGCGTGCGCCGACACCGACAGCAGTCCCAGTGTGGCCTGTAAGAAGAGAAGGAGGAGGGGTTAAAAAAAAGAAAGATGGTGGATTTCCGTTGTTGACTGTATTGTCTTTATTGGACTGGTACAGTAAGTGTAGCGAGACAGGAGCAGTATTACAGTAGGAGTTGTATAAGAAAATGGGTGCTTTTAAACAAGTGGGGTACAAAGGTCGCGGCATGCTTGCTTTTTAACTACGATGTACCGACGACGGCTGCCACACCTCCCCGTCCTCTGGGCCGTCGGCTGCGGTTGGCCGCGCAGGTCCTCGGAAATTTAACGCACCGCAAAATGTGCGCTTGTCCACACACAGGCGTTGTTGAACAGCGAGTATACCGCGGGCTTAAGTCTCCACTCCTGTTTGTACTTCAATGGACTGGTCTGGAGAGTGTGTGTGTGTGTGTGTGTGTGTGTGTGTGTGTGTGTGTGTGTGTGTGTGTGTGTGTGTGTGTGTGTGAGAGAGAGAGATAAACGCAAAGGTCTTGAACCCCTGTAGCAGATGTTAGTGGTGTGTGTGAGCCAATACACTAGACATGATTTAAAAAAAAAAAAAAAAAAAAAAACGTGAATTCTGCTTTGTGGTGAGAATGACTCCCTCAACACTAACTCTTCATTCATGACTAGAAATGTAAAGTCTGAAACATGTTTGTAACTGTATGTATGGAAAAGAATGATTATTAGATTAGAACTCTAGCCCTCACGGTTGATACATTTCGCCTTCTCTATCTCGAGTCATAGGATGTTAACAATGTATGGATATTAAAATTTGTGTAATATTTACATTTTACATGACAATGTGTGGTTCTTTGCTAAGATTTTAAATGAGAGATGACCGGATTTTTACTTCAGTGGACTGGCCTGTGTGTGTGTGTGTGTGTGTGTGTGTGTGTGTGTGTGTGTGTGTGTGTGTGTGTGTGTGTGTCATCAAGGCAGAGGACTTGAGCCCCTGTAGCAGATGCTAGTGGTGTGTGTGAGCCAGTACTACACTAGACTTTGTTTTTTAAAGGTGGTGTCAGCATGTGAGAATGACTCCCTTAACGCTAACTCTACTGTTAGTCTGAAACGTGTTTGTAGCTGTATGTATGGAAAAGAATGATTATTAGATTAGAGCTCTAGTCCTGACAGTTCGAAGTCATAGGATGTTAACAATGTATGGATATTAAAATGTGTAATATTTACATTTTACATGACAATGTTTGGTTCTTGTTAATATGTTAGTTGTGATCTGTACACTGTTCTCTTGTACGCCGGAATAGCATAGAACATTCCAGCAGACATTTAAAGGTGCCGTATGTGGTTTGTAATTTGATGTTAGACTTTGGAAACACTGTAAAAGATTTTGAAAATTGCAACCGACAAAATCCTCACCCCACCCTTCAGGCCTCCCTCCAAAGCCACGCCTCCAGACGGACCTGGCGTTAACGTCGGGGGAGAGATGGATTTCTGCTCACTGTTCAGTGCTTGGTTTCCGGACCGGATCCTGCTGGGATCCTGCAGCCTAGTCTCGCCAGCAGGCGCTAGGGGTTGAATAAAACAAGGACATGCCAGACCAAGTAACCTATTCCAGAGGAAGTTCTTGAAGAAGCCGCATCGCATCGTAGGTTTTATGGGTAGGCCCGTTTATGGACAGAGGGATCAATATCTGCTTAGACCAGAAACCACAACTGCAAAGTGAATAGGGCCCAGAGTGCTTCCAACCACTGGCCCTCGCTAGGCAGGCAGGCGGACGGGCAGGTAGGCTGACGGGCAGGTAGGTGGACGGGCAGGTAGGCGGACGGACGGGCAGGTAGGCTGACGGGCAGGTAGGTAGGCGGACGGGCAGGTAGGCGGACGGGCAGGTAGGCTGATGGGCAGGTAGGCTGATGGGCAGGTAGGCGGACGGGCAGGTAGGCGGACGGGCAGGCAGGCGGACGGGCAGGTAGGCGGACGGGCAGGTAGGCGGACGGGCAGGTAGGCGGACGGGCAGGTAGGCGGACGGGCAGGTAGGCTGACAGGCAGGTAACAGCATGGCTCCACTGCAGCCGTCAGTCAGCCGTCGACGTTCTACCATCAACAATCAAGAAATGAACCGCTGTTATTCTATTAACTCTGACGTTGGCATTAAATGTGATGCAATAACTGCAGTGGAGCCACTGTTATTAATTACAATGTATTAGTTCCGATGGCTCATGGTTGATGCCGATTGCCGCAGTGGAGCCAAACCATAAGCCATCCAATCATTTCAAGTTGGCACCTCGAAATGATTGGACGCACTTGTTACAGTCCTGTGACTCACACTGATTACAGATTTATTTCATTTTAGTGTCGGAGCACTTTATTTATTGATTGCTGTCGGGATGTAATGAGAACTGCAAAAATATAACAAAAAATGCGTCTGAGCCAAACTGCATGCTGCACCTTTAACTTGCACCTATTTTTACGGCAATAATTAGTTACCGCGTCATCAATAGTCGACACCCTCGGCACTAACCAGCAGAGTAACGTGGAATTATCGCACGATTTTTGTGGACTAAAGTCTTAAAACACTCAGATGGCATCCCTAGATTTAAGGGAGGACTTTCAAACCCATGTTTCTAAAGTCATGGAAACGCTTAGCAAAATCGCCGTGGAAGAAATCTGCCAGCTCTTCAATGAGCGTTATTCATCTCAGTTATTCGGAATAGAGGAAGAGAGACGGAGCGAAGAAAAAGTACAAAACACATCCAGCAATAAAGCAGCCAGTAAGTAAAGTTATCTAGCTAATAAACCACATGCTTTGCATCAGTTCCAGACAGTAAATCAAGGATCGTATGGCAGAATTTGACCACTCCTGTTCATCTTAACCATTCAGTGTGTTGTATTCTCCAAGCAGCCAATAGGCTCTGTGCACCAGCTTCACTACTTCCTGAAAGTCACTTGGCTTCTTTATTTCCTGTCCTATATGATTGGATTAAGTGATTAATCAGGTGTGTGCTGGGTCTGCCGCACACCTGATTAATCACTTAATCCAATCATATAGGACAGGAAATAAACATGCCAAGTGACTTTCAGGAAGTAGTGGAGCTGGTGCACAGAGCCTATTTATCACCAAGTTTCAGCTATTATACACAATAAAAGACCACCTACCATGTCTAATACGGTGAATGATTGGCAATGGCGCTGTCTGTTCAGGTGTCGAGGTTGTTGGAGTGCCCGGATGCACCTGTCAATGCCATGGACCCCCACCTGGGATTCAGCTGAACTCTTCACTCCTATCTCCTGTAAAGGTGACTTGAATCCTCATTCTGATTATCTGTTGTGAGGAGAACTAGAAATGTGCAATTTGGGGAAATTGCCAGTGTGGTTGCCCATTCTGTCATTATTACTTAGTGTTGGGTGTGTGTATGGTGTGTTTGTGTCTTGGGTGTGTGTGTGTGTGTGTTGGATGTTGTGTGCATGCACTTGTAGTTCTTCGGTAACTTTAGGCCTTAAAGTCGCACTGAAACAGACGTTTGAGATCATCTAACTTCCGTAGTTTGACGTATTTCCGACGCAAACAAGCTATGAGGGTGGGACATATGTTTAGAGGAATTTGATTGGAACATTGACAAGTGGACGGGTTTTAAGAACTTTAGACAGATTCGATAGAAGGATAGCGTTGATTGACGGGTGGATGTCATGAGATTATTGGCCTAAAATCTAAGGTACCTGTTGTCGTCATTGCACGTGACCTACCGTTTTCCAGGATGTAAGAAATTATATACTTTGATATAAGATTACAACAAAAGTAGAATTTTTTGGGGGGGCATAGATCGTTGAATAGGTGAACACTATGACTAATTATGTGAACCAACATGGGACAGAATGCTTTTTTCATTTCAGTGCGACTTTAAGGTTTCTGAGATAAAAAAATATTTGAACTGGAGATTTTCCCTATTCCCATTCAAGTCAATGGGGAATTTTAATTCACTAATAAATTAATATAAATGAAACTATCAAAGATATTGCTTAGCAATGAGGAAGCACACGATTCCCGATGAAGCCGGTCGATTTGACATGACTCGTGTGTGTGTGTGTGTGTGTGTGTGTGTGTGTGTGTGTGTGCCGTTAGAACTGTGGGAGGAGTAGTGTGGCAAACTTTTGGGGTTGCTCTAGATCCAAACCAAACAAACAAACCAACCAACAAATAATGTCGACCAAGTACTAGAGTGTGTTGACTATGAAGGAACATCTCTTGGTATTGTTTTTTTATTTTTACATTTGTGAAACTCTTCTCTGTCTTGCCTAATACAGGTGGAGTTAAGCTGTGAACATCTGAAACATGAGCAGCCGGACCCTGGAGATCTGGAGATAGAAGCTGAGAGTGGAGAGCCTTTTGTGGACGCTGTCGTGAGCCAGACCAACGCTGAGGGTTTCATCCTGATAATACAACAACAACAGCAGCAGCAACAACAACAACAACAACAACAGCAACAACAACAACAACAACAACAACAACCACCACCACCACAACAGCAGAAGCCAGACAGTGACTGCAAGTCCTATGAAATAAAATCAGAACCAGAAAGTGTGGATTTTCAGAGAGCCTCCTCCCAGTCAAGACCACCCCCCTCAGGCCCCCTCGCGTACCCTAGGCAGAGTCACAGGGTCTGGTACAGGGCCCAAGTCCACAGCAAGTGCCGTCAGCAACCCGCTTTCCGCTGTGACGTCTGCAGCAAGGTTTTCTGCAACAACATGGCCCTGGGGGTCCACAAGAGGGTCCACACTGGGGAGAAGCCCTTCCAGTGCCCAGTCTGCGGGCGGATGTTCCGCCAACTTGCCCACCTCAACTCGCATCTGTTGACCCACAAGCACCCCAGCAAGTCGGTCAAGTGTCGCCGATGTTTCAAGCGTTTCCCGGACGTGGACAGTTGCCGACGGCACCAGACTACGCACCGGAGGCCAGGCGGTGGCGTGGAGGAGGAGGTGAAGCTGTTCAGCTGTGAGCGCTGTGGGAAGCTGTTCCAGCTGGAGCACCACCTGAAGAAACACATGGACGACTGTGCCTCCTGACACAATACGGGCCCTTTGTTATCGTTGGAACTAGGGATGTTAATAGTTAATCAACTATCGATTACTTGCCGATAAGAATTTACTCGAATAAGATTTGGTTACTCGATTAATTGCTTGTTAATGGAACATAACTTTTTTGGGGGGGAACGAACGTTATCAATGGGAGTTGCGTGAAATGTAATCATGATTGAAGGTCTGACTGCACATGAGGGCACCCTGTCATGTAGTGAAGGCTAATTGCGATGCCGGGAAATTTCAACGACACAGCGGAAGAAGACAAAATAAATGATTTACAAATGATTACGATTTATGATAAACACCGCCCAAGCCGCTCTGGAACGTCATCGTTGTCATTAGTAGTCTAGCCTGTGGTACCAGACCAGACCAGACGATCAGTGAAAGGTAGTTTACATGTTTATGTTATTAACTGTTTTGTTTTTTTCCAAGTATGGATTTGCTATATTAGTACCAGGACATCATTGTCCGAAATGTCACTACTGAGGTAGGAATAAATGTTCATGAGAGCACATCTAGTGTGCAGATTCTTTTTTGTTAATTAATTTTTGTAAACCTTAGTACCAAAGCACACCAGCAGAGGAATAAACCACTACTGGATTCCAAAATCCAAACGTTGATGTGACTTGTGTTCCTGTTGCTGAAGGCCTTTTCACACCTGAAAGTCTGCACCAAGGTCTGGACCAAAATTCATGTTTTTGTTCTATTTTACTCATTTTATCCGGCTATAGGGTTTCATATTGCATTTATGCGAGGCAAGTGCACTTAAGAACTTGCATGGTAATAGGTCGTTATTCACCTGTACTTGACCTTGGTTGGTAAACGGGCGTGCGTCTCAGATTGCTTGAGAAAAATTTACAGATTTTGTTGCCACTATAATAATATGGCATTACTGTCAGCAGCAAGCGCAGTACTCGAGACTACTAGCTCAAGAGGTCCACAGACAAATCTACAGGAGATGAATGAGACAGGGCAGTTTCTTTAACCATTCAGCCTTTAATTCTACAAGTAAACTAAACCTGAACTAAGTTTCAAGACTTGTCTCAGAACTGGTTTCTGTGAGTTTACTGCACTGTAATGATTCCTTCTCCCTGCTCCTCCTGCAGCTGCAGAGATCACAGAATGGAACTTTTGTAGCTGAGCTTCCTGTATTTCTGTCACTGTGCTGTCGTTTTACTTCCTGTACAACAACAAAATAAATCTATGGTGTTTTTTATAAGTGTGTTTGACCAAGTATGTGATTTTCTCCTTTTGGCCTTTGCTGAAAGCCTGACCACTGAAGTTCCCCTCATTTTTATTCTGTGTGCACTTGTGTGTTTTTATTCTGTGTGCACTTGTGTGTTTTTATTCTGTGTGCACTTGTGTGTTTTTATTCTGTTCGCACTTGTGTGTTTTTATTCTAAGTGTGCACTTGTGTGTTTTTATTATAAAGTTGTCCACCTCTATGAAAGCCTGAGCGGTCTTCATCTCATTATTGTACATTCATCCCCTGTCTCTCCGTCGACCCATTCACTCTCCTATATAAGAACTAGAGCACAACTTGGCATGTTCATACACTTATCTCCCTCTCCTCCGCACTTGACCCCTCATATATCTTTCCATCTATCAATCATTGTCTAGCCTTCTCAATGCTCCATATCAATTCCTATCTTGTTTGTTAGAGCAAGTCATACTTTAACCCTTCTCAGCCCCCTTGTCTCCCTCGTCCTCATGTCTCCTCCTCTCCACCACCAGCGCTGTAGAGACCCAGCAGCTCTCCCCTAGCTGGCAGCCATTTGTAGTCTACATGAAGTTCAAGTCCCCGCAAAACGCTGCCCCAACACACAAGTGAGGACTGTGTTGGAGGATCTACCGTGCAGGGAACGACACGATGTGTGAGTTTATAATATTCAGAGGTTCTGAGTTATGTTATGAAACGAAACGTAATTACGTTGAGCCAGCCAAGTGTTATTCGCCACCCATTCGGGGAGCTAACGTGAGCTATCTAGAGGAAGACATGAGACAGGGCAGTGGGGTAGCTAGCTAGTAGCTGACATTGGATGCATTCGTTTTAGAAGTGAAAGCACGTATTAGATTCAGATTTATTTGAGCCAGATGAGGAGTCTTTCTGGACCGTGGGTGGTTACGATAAATGACAGGACAGTGCAAATGACATGACAGTGCAACATAAAAGCGCAATAAGTAAAGGGCAAATACAACATGATGTGCAACATGTGTTCACAACATGTGCAATGCGATCAGGCCTATGCAATGTGCGAGGTTCAGTGTGATCCTATGTGCAATACAATCAAGAGTCGTGTGCAAATAAGTTGGTGCTGCAGAGTCAGAGGGGGACACGTCTTGTTGATCAGCTCGGTAGTTGTCGGGAAGAAGCTGCTTTTGTGAAGAGAGGTTTTTGATCATGATAATCAGCCTCCTGCCAGAGGGGAGTGGCTCAAAAAGTCTGGGTCTGCCACGATCTTCCTTGCCCTCTTCAGGGCCCTGGAGGTGTCTGGCCTTGTCTTTGGCTGTGGTGGTGATGGAGGAGGTGAGGATGGACTCTTGTGATGGAGGTGTAGAAGAGTACCATCATTGGCTTTGGCAGGTTGAACTTCTTCAGCTGCCTCAGGAAGTAGAGTCCGTCCTCTGCTGTGCCTTCTTGGTGAGGGAGCTGACGGTCCCAGGATGATGGTGTGTCCCCCAGGTTTTTATATTCATATTTAAAGCACGTACATAATCCGTCCATAGCGGTATTTTACCATTATATTGTATTAATTTATATTTATTGTGTAAATTGTGTATTTGTATTTAAAGTATTTGTAACATCAGAGCACATATCAGAGCTGGCAGTAACATTTCACTCCGATTGTACACTGTACATTACATGTGACAAAATAAAGCCTGAATCTTGAATCTGGTCCCCCAGGAAGTGGGAGGAGTCCTGGAGAGCCACGCAGAGATGGTGGGGTGTAGGGCCCGCTTGTTTCCACAACCATCTCCACTTTAGCGCCTTGAGCTCCAGATTGTTTTGAAGGCGCTCACATCTGCTATTGCTCACTATAGACGGGGGTGTAGCACTAGTTTTTCTTGTCTATTAGACCCTCGGGGCCCAGATCCTGTGTGAGTTTCCGCCAGCTTCTCGGTTAGGATCTGGGATGAAACCGCCGGGATTTGAATATTACAGCATCGAGACGTCTAATGTTCACCTTTTGAATACTTGGACATCAGTTGAAGTTGATGTTAGCGATCAGTTGATGCTAGCGATAGCTTAAAAGACCCTTGTGTGGATTCTGTAGAACAACTGTTGAATCGTGCAGTGAGCCATAGCCTACATGTCATTATTGAACACGTCTTCTCTAATCTGTAGGTCCAGTGTTCTTGCACCAAACCAGCGATGACCTCTTCTAAATAAAAAAGGATGTAAGCAAAGAGGAGAGCAAGCCCCCTGTCTCGTCTAAGAAGCGCCCATTCAGATCCAGCTACAGAGCTTCAGGTGGCCAAATACGGTATTTTTTTGTGGTTGAATGAATGTGTTGTTACCCAGCCGAAACCTCTCACGTCGGATAGAGCAGAGAGGCGTTCCTACGGACTGGGCTGCGTTCAGCTGTGGTGTTCCAATGTCCAAGGATTGTGTAACAGGGGGGTTGAATGACCCACCTTTTCCTGGGATAAACGTCACACTGCTTTAGTCTGCCTACAAAAATACAATGTCCGATTTGACCAATACTAATAAGCAAACGCTAATTATACTGTGGGGCGAGTGACGAAATGTCCGCAACTTTGAAGCAGGCTCAAGCTCAGCTGCAGCGCCTCAGCTAGAGCTGCTCCATCAGGCTGATACGGTTCAGAGGTCAAGGGTCACGCTAGAGATATGGATCCATTAGAGATCACCCTCTAACACAAAGAGACAGATCAAACATGGAAGAATTCTTCCAGTGACCCGGAGAGCGCCGTACTCCATGTACGGAAATGACCTTTCCAGTGATCTGGAGAAGTAAGTTTAGTAGTTTGATTTATCGACAGGTGTAGCACCTTTCAAGATACAGAATCACAAAGTGCTTTCCACTCCAATAAATAGCAAGACAACAGCAACATATATATTAAAATAAATCGACAACACGTACATTAAAATAAGTACATTAAGGAAGTACAGCAGGCCAGGATAAACGAAGAAAATACAACTGATGAGACGGAGGAAGGGAAACAGACCAGGGGAAACCAGAGAGGAGGCGGTGGCTCAGGAGACAGAGGAAGGGAAACAGACCAGGGGAAACCAGAGAGGAAGGGAAACAGACCAGGGGAAACCAGAGAGGAAGGGAAACAGACCAGGGGAAACCAGAGAGGAGGCGGTGGCTCAGGAGACAGAGGAAGGGAAACAGACCAGGGGAAACCAGGGAGGAGGCGGTGGCTCAGGAGACAGAGGAAGGGAAACAGACCAGGGGAAACCAGAGAGGAGGCGGTGGCTCAGGAGACAGAGGAAGGGAAACAGACCAGGGGAAACCAGAGAGGAGGCGGTGGCTCAGGAGACAGAGGAAGGGAAACAGACCAGGGGAAACCAGAGAGGAGGCGGTGGCTCAGGAGACAGAGGAAGGGAAACAGACCAGGGGAAACCAGAGAGGAGGCGGTGGCTCAGGAGACGGAGGAAGGGAAACAGACCAGGGGAAACCAGAGGAAGGGAAACAGACCAGGGGAAACCAGAGGAGGCCGTGGCTCAGGAGGTAGAGGGGGTCGTCCAGTGATCGTAGGGTCGGCGGTTCGAATCCCGCCTCCTCCTGTCCACTTGTCGATGTGTCCTTGGGCAAGATACTGAACCCCAAATTGCTCCCAATGAGCAGGCTAGCACCTTGCATGGCAGCTAATGAGAGGCCATTGTAAAGCACTTTGGATAAAATCACTATATAAGTGCAGTCTGTTTACCATTTACCAAAAGGCTCTCTGAACAGCAGTGATTTTAGTTGTTTTTTAAAAGTGCGGACATTCCATCACTCTTGTAATACTCCATGTATAATAAATATATTACCTTTCCAGTGACCCAGAGAACCCTTGTAATACTCGTATGATTAATTAGTATGATTTAAAAATAAAAAAATTAACTCCTAGCCTGTCTCTTGTGCTCCTCTCTCAACCGTAGATATTGTGTTTGAAAGCAGCGAGTGACTCCATCACCTATGGAGGAGAATGTGATGCCTGAGTCCGAGCAGAGCCAGGGTCCTGGACAGCAGCTCTCAAGGTACCTCAGGAGGGGGAGGGGGGGGGGGGGGGGCTTAAATGAGCGCAAGGATCTTAACCTCTCCCTCGTTGAACCTTGTTTCTCAGAGGAAGTGATTCATTTATATCTCTTTTACATAAGAGAATTTGATCAGATCCATCATTCTATTTCTTAAAACTTAATGTCAGTTTGCTCAACAGGTAACGGAGAGAGATACAGGAGGAGGAGGGAAGGGGGTGAAGAGGGTGAGGATGTTCCTGAGGTAACGCCAGAGCTGGGAGACACAGAGGGATCTACCAAGTGAGCTGAGCTGGGGAAGACCTCCGCCAGACCCTCCGTCCCAGAGAGAGAGAGAGGGAGAGTGAGAGAGAGAGAGATGCCGGGGGAGGCGTCCGCCGAGGGACAGCCCTTCCGCCGCAGCGGGAGGCGGGCCAAGCGCACCGACAGGCTGGAGGAGTTCCTGCTCGCTGCCAAGAGAGGGTTCAGGAGGAGCTGGCCTGCCAGCCTGGAGGGAGGGTATCCTTCTTCAGCCTGGCAGGCAGCGTGGGCATCCCCCCATGTCAAAGACCATGGAAGCTCAGAGAATGAGAATGAAGGGGATAGTGGTGGGGGTGGTGGGGGTGGTGGGGGTGGTGGGGGAGAGGCCTCCAAAAAGCCCCGGTCCAAGGATCAGGACCGGGACCCGGATGCAGAGCGGGGTGCAGCGCAACCCCAGCAGGAATCCCTAAAGAAAAACATTAAAAGAGAGAAGGAGAAGAATGGAAAGGAGGTGGTGGCCAAGAGAGACACAAAGTCCCGCAAGGTCCAGGAGGATTCTGAGGACGAGTTGTCGTCGTCCACCACCAACTCGTCGTCTTACGGTGACCCGGACGATGATGATGGAGGATATGACGACGACGCGCTGTACTGCATCTGTCGACAGAAACACAACAAACGGTACTTTGTAGTCCAGTGACATTGCAGATTGTAGCCCAAGTCGTTGTATTGCATTAAAAATCATGTCTCCTCAGCTTGGTTATTGCTTAGATGTTGGATTCATGACTCAGTGATTGAAATACATTTGGTTAAATACTTTATTTACCTTTTTTAAACTTTACAAATGCCTCTTGGACATGAATGATGAGCCTGACTAGACATGAACCTTTGATACACCTCTGTCATGCTTATAAAGTTATAATAACCGGCCTGTCACAGGTTCAATCAATTAATCAATCAATCAATCAATCAATCAAAGCGTTATTTGTATAGCGGTTCTACGTAAGTAACTGTCTAGCTTTAAAGCCTCCAGCTAGGGATGTTAATAGTTAATCGACCGTCGATTAATTGCCTATAAGAATTTACTCTAATAAGATTTGGTTACTCGATTAATTGCTTGTTAAAGGACTATGCTCGTTTTTGACAACCTGGACCTTATTTACGACATATTATAAGAAGTTTGACTCACCCAGATCACTTTTGTGTTGTTCGGAGGCAGGTAGAAGAAATTTAAAATCCAGCGCGAGCCAGTATATCCATGTAATGGCGGCGCACAGGGCATAGGGAATGCAGTTTCTCAAAATCCATTTTCGGCCGCTAAACGGTTGTTTTCATCAATCACATTGCATGAATCGACAGTTGATATTCCTCTACGCGAGCCATTCTTTCGGTTTTCAAATACGTGGTCTGTAGCCACTGTAATATGATCTTTACACTGGCTATGCTCCCTCACATTCTCTGCGCTACGATCGGATTGTTGCTGACGAATGACGACGACAATATTCTCGGCACCAACTACGATCGTAGCGCAGAGAACGTGAGCCGGAGAATAGCAGGCTGCGCGCTGGCCTGTGCGCATGCGTGCTGGAGCAAGTGGGGGAGAGGCTTCTAAAGATCATATTACAGTGGCTACAGACCATTTGAAAACCAACCGAAAGAATGGCTCGCGTAGAGGAATATCAACTGTCGATTCATGCAATGTGATTGATGAAAACAACCGTTTAGCGGCCGAAAATGGATTTTGAGAAACTGCATTCCCTATGCCCCGTGCGCCGCCATTACATGGATATACTGGCTCGCGCTGGATTTTAAATTTCTTCTACCTGCCTCCGAACAACACAAAAGTGATCTGGGTGAGTCAAACTTCTTATAATATGTCGTAAATAAGGTCCAGGTTGTCAAAAACGAGCATAGTCCTTTAATGGAACAGAACTTTTTTTTTTGAACGAACATTATCAACGGGAGTTGTGTGAAATGTAATCATGATTTAGGGTCTGACTGCACATGAGGGCGCCCCGTCATGTAGTGAAGGCTAATTGGGATGCCGGGAAATTTCAACGACACAGCGGAAGAAGGAAAAAAAAAATGATGCGAGCAAAGCGCAGTCCAGCGTGTGACGTTCTTATCAATTAATCGACTATCGTTTGTTAAGGTTAACAGTTATCAATTAATGAAATTCCTTGAAATTTGCAACCCTACCTCCAGCTAAAGCGTCACTGTGGGTTCCCTGGTCTGTCCCCAGGTTCATGATCTGCTGTGACCGCTGCGAGGCCTGGTTCCACGGCGACTGCGTGGGCATCACCGAAGCCGGCGGGCGTCTGATGGAGAGGAACGGCGAGGACTACGTCTGCCCCAACTGCAGCGCTGAGAGGAGCCAGGCCGCCGGGACCACTGCTCCTGACGACCACAACGCAACGAGTCCCAACGCTGCTGCTGCTACAGTACCTGGAGCCCAGAAGGCCCAGTCCAGCCTTCCTCTGAGCCCAGCTACATCACCTGGAACTCCAAAAGCCCAGTCCAGCCTTCCTCTGAGCCCAGCTACATCACCTGGAACTCCAAAAGCCCAGTCCAGCCTTCCTCTGAGCCCAGCTACATCACCTGGAACCCGTAAGGTCGAGTCCAGCCTGCCTATGGGCCCAGCCACAACACCTGTAACCAGTAAGACAGAGTCTAAACTGCCTTTGAGCCCAGCCAGAACACCTGGAACCAGTAAGACAGAGTCTAAACTGCCTTTGAGCCCAGCCACAACACCTGGAACCAGTAAGACAGAGTCTAAACTGCCTTTGAGCCCAGCCACAACACCTGGAACCCGTAAGGTCGAGTCTAAACTGCCTCTAAGCCCAGTCACAACACCTGGAACCCGTAAGGTCGAGTCCAGCCTGCCTATGGGCCCAGCTACAACACCTGGAACCAGTAAGGCAGAGTCTAAACTGCCTTTGAGCCCAGCTACACCACCTGGAACCAGGAAAGCAGAGACCAGCCTGCCTGTAGGTCCAGCTGTGGCCGCGCCCTTGGCCACGCCCTCTGCTGGGGCAGAGGAGAAGGGCGGGAACGACCGGGGCATTAAAGATGGGAGGATAGAGAAGGCCGCCAGACCCAGTAGGAAAAAGAAGATCAAGCTCTTTCAGCCGGTAGATTTCTGCTACTTTTATTATTATTTTTTCATACCTTAAGTGGGTCATTTGTCCAGTTTTCATGACCCTCCTCAGTATCTACATTGTGCATTAGGGTAGATTTTTGTCACATACTTGAATGGGAACTAATACTTACACATATCATTTGGGTTTAAGTGAATCATATTTTCATGCTAGCTACGATAAGAGACCTATGATCTTGCATTTCAAACTAACAGATACATGTCCTACTCCCGTTCTTTCAATATCTTTTGAACTTTATTCGTTTGAGCTGACGGAAGCGCAAGCAGCAGCGCAGACGGCGGCGGCGGCAGGGAGGGGGGAGGCGGCTAAACGGGCCGGTCCTCGATGCGTGGGGGCCGGCTGTGAGAAGAAGCCCCGCCCAGACTCCGCCTACTGCGCCAAGTGTTTCCTGAGACACGCCGCGGCGGCCATGAAGTCCATCACAGACGTGGAGGAGCCCAAACAGACAGACGGGGACCAGCCTGGGGCATGGAACAAGAAACGGGCCACCTGGTCGACACCTGAGGTATCTCACGCACTTCCGCTCACCGGCCATCTCGGGAAAACGGCTGCAATGTTCAGACTGATTAATGAAGTGAAACGAAATGGCAATTCAGTCTGTCAAGCTAGTATTTTAGTTAAGTTTCGTCTAACTTTACTAAAATACGAGCCTGACAGACTGAGCTGCCATTTTGTTTCACTTCATGATTCATCATCATTAAATTATCCATCCGTGATACCAAAGATACATTTGTGGCCTTTTAGTTAATTTGAGGAACGATCCAATGCTCTCATTTCTCTATGACATTGAATCAGAATGGATTTTAATTGGATGACTTGTGAAATGTGTGTAAAGACGCAAGAAGGTTTTGTTGCATGCTGGAATGTTACTGGGTTGCCAGCCGAGTCCCAAAGGAAGCGTGATGATTCCAGTCAGTCTGCCAGTAGCACATGTGTGAGTCTGATCTGGAGAGGACAGAGACTTCAGCTTCAAAATGTTAAGCTTCAACTGAACACGTCTTTTTATTCATGCAGGAGGAGACCCCTGCATTGCCGCAGGTCAAGCAGGAAACGCCCGACTGTGACCTGAACATGAACGTAGAGGAGATGCCTACGTTACCGCAGGTCAAGCAGGAAACGGTCGACTGTGATCTGAACCTGGAGGTAGAACTTAACATCAAGGCTCTCCCGTCCCCCACGGACCCCACGGAGGCCCTGAACCCCCGTCTCAGGGCCCGAGGGCGACCCAGGCCCTCCAAGCCCACCCCTGAAGCCTACAACTGCGAGCACTGTGGCAAGGCCTTCGCCAAGATGAACAACCTTCGCGTCCACATGCTCGTCCACTCCGGGGAGCGGCGCTACTGCTGCTCGCTGTGCGGGAAGAGCTTCATCACGTCTAACCACCTGAAGAGGCACCAGACGGTCCACACCAAGGAGAAACCCTACACCTGCACCCGCTGCGGGAACTCCTTCAGCCAGCTCTGCAGCCTCCGCCGACACCGGCAGCTCACCCAGTGTCTCAGTGACCTGTAAGAACCGGAGGCCAGGAAGAGATGGAGGATTTCTGCTCTTGACTGTATCGTCGTCATTGGACTGGTGAGTGTTGAGAGACAGTTACAGTAGGAGCTGTATAAGAAGTGGGTTATTTTAAATAAGAGAGATATTCCTGTTTTTACGTCAATGGACTGGTCTGGGAAGAGAGAGAGATGCACAACTCTGTTTATACATGTCTTATTCAAGTATATCTATAATTATACGTACATTTTTTTTCTCACATGCCAATAAAGCCCCTTTGAATTGAAGCGGTGTGTTTGTCGTCTGTCTTTCTGTCTCTGTCTCTGTCTGTGTGTCTGTTTCTGTCCGTCTGTCTGTGCTGTGAGAGATGATTGAAGGCCTGTAGCTGATGTTAGTTGTGTGTGTGTGTGTGTGTGTGTGTGTGTGTGTGTGTGTGTGTGTGTGTGTGTGTGTGTGTGTGTGTGTGTGTGTGTGTGTGTGTGTGTGTGTGTGTGTGTGTGTGAGCCAGTACACTAGACATGATTTTATTTTTATTTTTTTAAGAAGTGGTGTCTGCTTTGTGGTGACTCCGGCAACACTAACTCTTCATTTATGTCTAGAACTAGTCCTGGAGTCAGGCTGCTAAAGTATATTTTGACGAACCTGGTTTTGTCCAGTAAAGTTTTTTTCTCTGCTGATTCTTGTACTGTAGCTTGGGCGTGCCTCTTCAAAATACAGGAGGGTGCCGGGTGATTTTCTTTGAGCATTTTCAAATATTAACCCCTTTATGCCCCAAAATCCCAGAAAATTTGAGATTAGTATTACTACAAGCAAGCTGTGAGGAGAGGAAACACATTAGGCTGTCGAGAGCAGAGGGGAAGAGGATTGTATGGAAGGAAATCACCAGGAAGTGGCAACAGCACTGGGACCAGGAGACGAGAGGCAGGCGTTTCCACAGCGTATAGAATAGAGTTGTCACCGTGGGGAGTGCAGGAGGAAGCAGGAGAGAGGAGACGAGAGGCAGGCGTTTCCACAGCGTATAGAATAGAGTTGTCACCGTGGGGAGTGCAGGAGGAAGCAGGAGAGAGGAGACGAGAGGCAGGCGTTTCCACAGCGTATAGAATAGAGTTGTCACCGTGGGGGTGCAGGAGGAAGCAGGAGAGAGGAGACGGCCGTCATCAGGCTAAGACCAGGACATGGGAATCTCAAGATGACAGAGCTCATCTTGCGTGAGCTCTGTCAAGAGCCAGAAACTGTGGAGCGTGTGTGTGTGTGTGTGTGTGTGTGTGTGTGTCAACAGCACTTGTTCAGGGTTATAATAGTTTAGCTTTTTCATTAGTTTTTATTTTTATTTTTCATTAGTTTTTATTTTTACTATGCTAAATATTTTAAAAAGCCTTTCCAGATGATCTAGAATCTTACTTTATGTCTTTGAAATTGAGAGTTTAACATGTTTTTGAAAGATTTTTCAAGGTGCCCACCCACATCCATTGTATGACCAAAACGGTGGTAGAGCAATTATCAGACTTTCTCAAAAGTGCTAGTTTTGTCAACATTTTGATCTGAACCATTGTATATGATCATAAGTAACCTTAAAACAGGGCTAAACATGCATTTTCCCTTTACTACTCCTTTAAGAGTGGTCGCCGGTTGGCCTCTCTCCAAGTTATAACTTAATACATTCAAATCATTTTAGGCATAATACAGCAGGACATATTAAATCTACCTGGGATCAGTTTGGTTAGTAGATGACCTCAGTGTAGTATGCTTCAAATACAATAGCATATCGTATTATCAAAATATTTAATAATAATTGTGCCCCCTTAAGACTGACCACTGGCGACACGTCTGGTCCAGACCTCCTGGGTCCCTGTCACACACACACACACACACACATCAAACACCGGGATATTTTGTTCCATAGTTTCTGGGAGTCCAGAGCTGCAGTGTGTCTGTTTATGTGATTAAAGGACAGGAATGTTTCAGTTATTTAAGCCACTAATTCTAATTCTGTTGTGTCTCAGGTCAGATTAGTGAAATACAGTAAGACATGCAGGCTGGGACTGGGGGAGGGGGTACATTGTAGTGGATTCTTTTAAAAGGGTAAGAACTCCAAAAACACACCGGTGAACTTTGGAGTAAGAAGAGAGCTTTAATAACAGTGCTCTGGCCAGAGGACACTTCAGAACAGACACCAGGTTGTATCTGAGGAGAAGTGTGATGGAACTGTAGTCAGTGATAGTCTTCTATACAGTATTTCACATGACGTTTGAAAATCAAGCATGCAAGTGTCTTTGCTTCAGATGAGAAATGACCGTCCACAAAAACAACAACAGGAAAATGGTACCATATATGGTCATCCCCGCTTTAAGAAATGAAACACATCTCATTAAAATCAAACGTGGTGAAGTTTGTGCCTCTGTGTCTCTCACTCCCCGATACCCAAATAATGTTATCGGCCCTGCACCCAGTTGGAGACAGGGAACTGCCTAACAATGCTCTCTCATCAGGCCAGGAGCAGGGGGCAACTGGAAAACTCAACCAGAACATCCCTTAGTATGAAGTTAGAAGTTAGACCACTTAATACGTTTAGAGAATAAAGTATTAAGTATAAAACATGTCATGAACACAATTTCCCTCACAAAATGCACTATATTTAAGACCCAGGTTGTTGGATACATGTGTAAATATGGATATATACTGAGAGATCTTGTTGCTATGACTATGGGTGTATTTATATCTATGTGGCTTCACTGCTGACAGTGAAAAAAGGATGAGGAAGACAGTGGTAAAAGAGGAACAAGAGATGCAGAAAGAAGAAAAGAAGGAGGAGCTGTTAAGTTTATTAATTATATATATATAAAAGTTATATACGTATAAAGGTTTATTAGCTGTTTATTAGCCATGTATATGGTTCACACATACTAGGAATTTGACATTTATTCTACAGTAAGCAGTAGAGTTGGTATTCTACAGTAACCAGTAGAGTTGATATCTATTCTATAGTAACCAGTAGAGCTGATATCTATTCTACAGTAACCAGTAGAGCTGATATCTATTCTACAGTAGCCAGTAGAGCTGATATCTATTCTACAGTAGCCAGTAGAGCTGGTAGGGATGGCGGTGTTTAGAGGTCATGGAGAGATGGAGGTGGAGGATATAAACCTCTCTGATGATCCAACCAAGGATGTTCAAACCAGGACCCCAGAGGAGACCCCACAGTCAGGTAGGACAGATCATACAAGCTGATTTGGCCACCTTCCAATCATTATGCCAAGAAAAACAAAACATTTCAAACAACTCTGTGTGTGTGTGTGTGTGTGTTTGTCCCACAGGATTAAGACTCTTCAGGCTGGTTGTTTTGAGCTTTGGGCTGCTGTGTGTCCTACAAGCCACTCTGAACATCTCCCTCCGTCTCGTCCTCTGTGAGTCTAGTGATTTCTAATCATTATGATCCCAGACAGAAGGATGATGTGTCACAGCCAGGGTTGGGCTCAACAGAGTTTCAATTCAGGTTCAAATGCAAAAAAACCTTCTATCATCATGTTAATCTTGTACTGTATGTGTTTGTGGGTTACGGGGTTAGTTTGGGGTTTAGCTTTTTGTAGGGTCATTTTACTTCCCCTGGTTGGGCGGTGAATATTATATCCCTTTTTCTTTAGTTTGTTTGTGAACATTGTCTCAGTTAGTCCTTCCTTTTTCGGTTGGTTCTCTCCCCCCATCCTGTCAGAGGGGAAAAGCCTTTGTTGATTATTGTCATGTTGTTAAGAACATTATGATTTGTTTGTTTTTTTCTCCTTGTTATTTTGGACATTTCAGCGACTCTTGTCTGTGTACTTGGGGCTTTTTGTGTGTATGGCTTTAGTGTTGTGCTTTGTTTGGTCTCTTAATTGCTTGGGTCCGTTTGTGCCGTAACAATCTATTCACAATCATTTGAAACTGTTTATTACAGGATTTTTTTAAAATTAAAATTGAAATTCTAAATTGCTGGAATAGAGAGGGATTTGATCCAAACTGTGGTCACAGCAGAAACAAGTTAAATATGTTATAAATATATAAGCATTTCTTCAAGCTCAATTTCATGACAATAATGTTTGTTTAAATAGACGTGAAATGACTTTGTTTCATGTCGTCAGACTGTGAGAAGGTTTACTTTCACATCCTGAGACCCTCCAACCACATCCTCTACTCTGCAAAAATAACCCCAACTTCCCTTTTGTTTCAGTTGAGGACCTGACCAGAGAGAGAGACCAGCTAGAGACCAGTAACCAGAACCTGATGAAAGGGAGAGATGCCCTTCAGAAGAGACTTTGTGGTAGGTTCAATTCTTCATTCTGATCTCCAGTCTCATTTCATGTGTGTATTTGGTGCTGTGAGGAAGATAGGTACGCAAGGCAGCCAGAGAAGAGGGACAGAAACCGAAAGGTCACTGGTTCATATCCCAGTTTGCTGAGGGACAGATGGTGGGTTGTGTTCTGTCAACCAGCTGTGATCAACTGTGTATGTACAGGTGCATCTCAGAAAATTTGAATATTGTGGAAAGTTATTATTTTCCGTAATTTAATTCAAATAGTGAAATTTCATATATTATAGATTCATTACATATGTAGTGAAATATTTCAAGGTTGATTGCCTCCATGTTGTTCCACGTTGATGCAGTAATTTGTGCAAAAGGAGCCCCCACCAAGTATTGAGTGTATAAATGAAGATACTGAACATACTGTACAATCATAAAGATTAAAACTAAAAAGTTTTAAATATTTCACTTTGTGAAATGGATCTAGAATACATGAAAGTTTCACTGTTTGAATTAAATTACGGAAAATAATGGACGTTTTCACAATAGTCTAATTTTCTGAGATGCACCTATGTTCTGTGTGTGTGTGTTGGGGGGGGTTGATGGTAATGGGGCATGAGGTTGTAGCAGGTGTGGAGGGTGTGAGTGGTGTCTATTTGTGAGGCCTTCTTTACTGTCTGTTTCTTATGGATGCTGCTGAGTGGCTCCTGTTCCCGAGCGATGATCTGTTGATAGATGGATGGAAGAGGTTTGGCTGCAGCTGTTACTGTTAATGTTCTCATATAGAGTAATAATAACAGAGATGTCAAATGGAAAACTGTTCTGTAAGTGACCTGTGTTGTTTTATCAAACAGAGAAAACTCACTGTGAAGACGGATTGAAGAGGTTTGGCTGCAGCTGTTACTACGTCTAATAATAACTACTCACCTGTGACTGTGATGTGTTGTTTCCTGTTGTAGAGAGTATCGATGGATGGAGGAGGTTTGGCTGCAGTCATTATTACGTCTCTACTGAGAAGAAAACCTGGGAGGAGAGCAGACAGGACTGTATAAGCAGAGGAGCACACCTGGTGATCATAAACAGCAGAGAGGAACAGGTGAGAGATGGAGAGAGAGAGAGAGAGAGAGAGAGAGAGAGAGAGAGAGAGGCTAAACCTCAGCCTATAACCATTCTCTGTATTGCAAACAACAACAATCTTTCTCCATGACAGGTATATCTCTCTACCTTCAAGAAAAGAGTGTGGATCGGTCTGACTGACAGAGATGTAGAGGGGACCTGGACCTGGGTGGACGGAACACCACTGACCACAGCGTAAGAGAAAACTACTCCTTCTTCAGGCTCTAGATTCATAACAAAACAACAAGCTGTAGAAACCAGAGCTGTATGCTGGACATGACAAGTTAGTAACAATGAAAAGTAAAAAAAAAAAAAAAAAATTGCCTGGCAATGTTATCTTTTGGAACTTGCTAGTATAAATATACTGTATGAGCC
Organism: Borostomias antarcticus; assembly: GCF_949987555.1. Taxonomy (NCBI): domain Eukaryota; kingdom Metazoa; phylum Chordata; class Actinopteri; order Stomiiformes; family Stomiidae; genus Borostomias; species Borostomias antarcticus. The sequence continues at coordinate 1,545,072 of NC_140253.1, forward strand.
TCCAGTGCTTTCATTGACACAACTCTTCATATTGATGGCTACATAGGAACCACCTGTTGTTGTCATGATCCCACCTCCCTCAGTGTGTGACTGTCTGGTTGTGTGTTGTTGTTTAACCCTGTAGGTACTGGTACCTCCCTCAGTGTGTGACTGTCTGGTTGCGTGTTGTTGTTTAACCCTGTAGGTACTGGTACCTCCCTCAGTGTGTGAGTGTCTGGTTGCGTGTTGTTGTTTAACCCTGTAGGTACTGGTACCTCCCTCAGTGTGTGACTGTCTGGTTGCGTGTTGTTGTTTAACCCTGTAGGTACTGGTACCTCCCTCAGTGTGTGACTGTCTGGTTGCGTGTTGTTGTTTAACCCTGTAGGTACTGGTACCTCCCTCAGTGTGTGACTGTCTGGTTGTGTGTTGTTGTTTAACCCTGTAGGTACTGGTAGTTCCCTCAGTGTGTGACTGTCTGGTTGTGTGTTGTTGTTTAACCCTCTAGGTACTGGCACACCAATCAGCCTGATAATTATGTTGGGCCACCAGAAGGGGAGGACTGTGTTGAGATCCACCATTTCTTTACAGATCCTGACAGAAATTGGAACGACAGTCAATGTGATGACCAGCAGTACTGGATCTGTGAGAGAGGGATCTGATGTTAATGGAGGCAGGTGATACAGTTCTGTGATCTTTGTTTTAAGAACACCTCTCTCTCAGGCAGTCATGCTAGATGTATTTGTAATTGTTACTTCCTTAAAGAGATGAGTATATATGATGAAGACTATGGCAGTGGCAGTTCTAGCTTGTATAAACTAGCTTGTATAAATAATCTTGTATAAATAATCTTAACATTTAAAACTATACATGTATATACAAAAGTATATACAGGAAAAAGATGAAATGGTTTAAACATGTAGTTCCATTAAGTTGAAAAAGAAACTTTGATCCCAGAGTGCTCTGTGATAAAAGCATGAAGATCGACATACAGTACATGTACTTAAACATAGATTTTTGCCTTGAACATCACTTTGGGTTTTCAGTTGGACCCCAGGTATATACAAACATTTTGAGCCATAGCCTATTGGCCTGTAGTCTCACATAGCCAGACCTCTCCACACATTTTAGCGCTGTGCCAGCCTTGGAGAAAGGTCTGGCTGCAACTGGGTTCTGGGTCTGGGTTCTGGGTCTGGGTTCTGTGCATCCGGTTTTATATCAAGTTGCATCAGGTTTGCTGCTATGAGATCAAATAAAACATGGACATACCAAACTAAGAAGTAACTCGCCTGATCATCTGGATACATCTTTATGAAAATATATGATTACTATATGTTGGGAATGTTTGTAAATGGCATTAGTTTTGACATTTTGTGGTGACCCACTCTTTTCAGCAAACGTTTTGCTTCACAGCTATACCATAGGCCTATATTTAGTTCATAGTTGCTTACAATTTTTGTGAATAATTGCTTCATAATAATTGCTTCATGTAAACTTTACCAGTATAGTGGATAAACACAAAGCAGATCAACCCTAGTCAGATTCCTAGTAATTATTTTGTTTAATGTTTATTTTAATCCACATATTACATATTATACCTTTAAGATCATTCTAGCCTCGCATCACCAGTCTCTCCTCGGGGAGAAGAGCCTGGTGTCTATTTACTTCACTGCCTTAAGCCCGCCCCATCATCCGGCTCGAGCCTGTAGAGCCCGCCTCCAACATCCGCTTGCTTTATTCTTCCTTAACTGGTAGTTCTCCTCGCATCTTCTTTTACAATTTTCGTCGGGTGTTATGCCTGGTGATGCCATCGCGAATGTTATCTACTCGAAACTTCACCATGTGCAGCCTACAGTAAAAACATTACAACAACTCTTCGTCTTCCGGTCCAGACCGGATGATTATGCGATGCGTCATCGCGCTTCCGCTCTAGACCGGCGAAACGACACCGAACGAGAAAGGCCCATGAAAGGCCCCTGAAAGGCCCCTGAAAGCCCCCTGAAAGGCCCCAGCTCATTCCATGGTTGAGTCAGACTAGGTAGAATGTGACTGGCGGAAAGGGCATTGTAGGAGCCAGCTAGCTCCATTAGATGGCGGTAGTGCAACAAATTGGATGCAGCCGCCGTGAAAACCCAAAGAAGAAGAATGGGCTCCTAGCAGAGGAACATTTTCACTTTCAGAACCGGAATAATCGCACGGACTTTTGGGGGTGAAATATTATAACACTCAGATGGCATCCTTAATGGACTTTAGAGAGGCCTTTCAAACCCAGGTCTCCAAAGTCATGGAAACGCTTAGCACAATCGCCGTCAAAGAAATCTGCCAGCTCTTCAATGAGCGTTATTCATCTCAGTTCTTCGTAATGGATGAGGAGAGACGGAGCGAAGGAAAAGTACTAAACCCATCCAGCGAAGCAGCCGGTATGTAACGTTTGGGTGCCTGCGCACTGCCCCAACCGGCCAACCAACAGCATTGGGTTGGTGTGCCATGTTTGTTGGTGACCGTTGGCGTCGGTTGGATGGATTTTCGGTTGCATTTTAAACTTCCAACATTCTAACACCAACTGCCAACTGTAGAATGTTGTGTTAGGAGTTAGTTGGGGTCCGTGCAGGCACCTAGTATGCACTGAGTGTTGTATTCTCCAAGCAGTCAATTTATTTTATACAACGGTTAGTTCTGGTTCTTGACTCTGATTGGCTGGACGCCGTGTTAAAATACTTTGTAACACACACCTGGGACCGCATATCATTCCATTTCCAGTATTAATGCGCCTCCCATTTGATCCAATGCATTGTAGTTGTTTTGTTAGGGGAACTATTTTGCTCGGCGGAATTGAGGGAATGATACTTCGTTTTGAATAAATGTTAATATTTTACATTGCTGTGTGTTTATTTTTACACTAATAGCTGTAGTAACCGTTGTATAAAAGCAATAAACCACTTGAGGCCGTGTGTTATAGTGATTTTATAACAGCTAGGGGGGTTTTAGGCACCCAGCTTCGTGTCGTGCCTAACAACGCCCCCTAGCTGTTATAAAATCACTATAACACACGGCCTCTCGTGGTTTATTGCTTAAATAAAGTTTGTTATTATATATAATCAACAACCACCTACCATGTCTAATACAGTGAATGATTGGCAATGGCGCTGTCTGTTCAGGTGTCGAGGTTGTTGGAGTGCCCGGATGCACCTGTCAATGCCATGGACCCCCACCTGGGATTCAGCTGAACTCTTCACTCCTGTCTCCTGTAAAGGTGACTTGAATCCTCATTCTGATTATCTGTTGTGAGGAGAACTATGAAGGAACATCTCTTGTTTGTTTTTTTTACATTTGTGAAACTCTTCTCTGTCTTGCCTAATACAGGTGGAGTTAAGCTGTGAACATCTGAAACATGAGCAGCCGGACCCTGGAGATCTGGAGATAGAAGCTGAGAGTGGAGAGCCTTTTGTGGACGCTTTCGTGAGCCAGACCAACGCTGAGGGTTTCATCCTGATACAACAACAACAACAACAACAGCAGCAGCAGCAACAACCATCACAACAGCAGAAGCCAGACAGTGACTGCAAGTCCTATGAAATAAAATCAGAACCAGAAAGTCAGGATTTTCAGAGAGCCTCCTCCCAGTCAAGACCACCCCCCTCAGGCCCCCTCGCGTACTCTAGGCAGAGTCAGAGGGCCCAGTACAGGGCCCAGTACAGGGCCCAAGTCCGCAGCAAGTGCCGTCAGCAACCCGCTTTCCGCTGTGATGTCTGCAGCAAGGTTTTCTGCAACAAAATGGCCCTGGGGGTCCACAAGAGGGTCCACACGGGGGAGAAGCCCTTCCAGTGCCCAGTCTGCGGGCGGATGTTCCGCCAACTTGCCCACCTCAACTCCCATCTGTTGACCCACAACCACCCCAGCAAGTCGGTCAAGTGTCGCCGATGTTTCAAGCGTTTCCCGGACGTGGACAGTTGCCGACGGCACCAGACTACGCACCGGAGGCCAGGCGGTGGCGTGGAGGAGGAGGTGAAGCTGTTCAGCTGTGAGCGCTGTGGGAAGCTGTTCCAGCTGGAGCACCACCTGAAGAAACACATGGACGACTGTGCCTCCTGACACAATACGGGCCCTTTGTTATCTTTGGAACCTGACCCTGCTCTACCACCTGCTATCCTTCTGAAGAATAATTAAAAACATTTTATTTATGAGTGGCTTGTTCTATGTTGAATTCCGTTCTACGTTGTTGTTGCAACTCTTCTCCACCTATACATTTCACTTGACACTTCTGTTATCGTATCCCACTAAAGTTTGATTAAAAATAAATAAATAAACTTAAATAAACCCAAAGTCGCATTAGGCAGAAGAAGGTAAATACTAGTAAAATATTTGCTGTTTACAACAAGATTGATCCCAGGATTTGTTTAGATCTGTTCAAGATTCATTTGAATGTTACTGTCCTGTTGTTTAAGAATGAGTTAATAATATGTAGTATTCATCTTTCTCCAAACCTGCCCTGCTGTTTTACAGTATATACAATTATGATGGGACCCCCCTGCGATCCACATCATTTTAGTTGGGTCGCCATTGTTTGGTTTGACTTACAATATAAACCTTTTTTTCTTTGTTTTTTTGTTAACATTTTATCAGAGCATACAAACACAAACTTGCAAACATAAACAATGGGGTAAACACCATTCTCAAACAAGCTGCACACGCATTCAGCGTTCATTTGCTTTGCTATTTTTTTTATCCATTGCCATGTTAATATAATTCACTGTTGAACAAAAAAACTTGGCTTTGCATTTATATATATATTTGCCATACATAAGAAGATTAATCATAAATATTTTGTTATGACACGCCTAATACTATTTTATTAGGTGCACAGCTACCTACATGGTATAAAATCTTTGATGCATATACAGTACCATTCAGTAAGACGAAACAGTTTTGACACCTCATGAAAAAGAAATCCTTGTTAAAGTCTTATATGTCCTGTAGATACTGCATCAAACATTACATTAAACATACACCTTCATCGATACTGGAATTCTATTTATTCAAAAACTCTAACACAGTTAGAAGAGGACTTAGGAAGCTTTTTACTTCAAGTCATGATGCAAAGGTCTCCTTTGGTATGGAAGTACCTTAGGGCCATAGAAACATTTTTATCCAAAGACACAAGTGAGATCACTTTTTGTTTTTATACAATTCTTTTTAAATGGCTGCCGACAATACACCAGCCCTCATATCTTTGCTCCTGTTATAGCTATAATGACAAAATTGGTGTCAACGTGTACATTTTTGGGGTCAAGGAATCCAATTAAATAGGTGTCAATGTAAAAAAAATCTATAGTTGTTCTCTCACCATGACAACATGGGGTAAAATATGCAAATTTCATTTTAAAAATGTATGCTTTCAGGTCCACACACTGTAATACAGACCCGTGCAATACATCAGAAAATTACCCTATAGTCAGCTTGAAATGATGGGTACTGTCCATGGTGGCTCTGTTCTTCTGACTCCTTTGTGCCTTCAAACTCCCGGACTAGGCGTGCAAGGTCCGGGCGAGCTTCCTGCTCTCTGAACTGTGCATGGGTCGTCCAGGTTCTCTATGACGTCAACATGAATGTTAATTAATATATTACATAATCTGATTATATTATTTTGTATCTATATGTTTATGTATGTGTATGTATGTATTTGTATGTATATATATATTTATATATATATTTCTTACGTTTTATTTAAATTTAGTTTAATTTAGTTTTATTTTATTATTTTAATGTATCATATCTTTCCGGTTAATACACTTGCATTGACAAATGTAACATATTTTATGTAATGAATGTGTATATGTGTATGTCTTATGTATGTATATGTACATAATTGTGTATTATTATTCTGCTTTGGCAACAACGGTTTATTATCATTCATGCCAATAAATCTTATTTGATTTGATTTTATTTGTTGATTTTGTCACCTAAAGAGAGAAAGAAGAAGAAGAACCTTCCTTTAGCCACGCCTCTCCACACGTGACGTAGAATCTTGATAGCCGGAAGTAAACATGGTGGCCATCGGTTAAAACATTCGATGCACCTTTCGGACAAAATTTTGAATTATGCACTACTCATTAACATTGAATTAGAGAATATTAGCGCATACTTTGTGCCGAAAGACTCGGCTGTCATGTGCCTATCTTCTATGTTTGCAAGTCAAGGTTGAACGCTGACAATGACCAACTCCATGACATTCCACTCTCAGATCGCCTCCGTCATGGAGGTGCTGGCGAACGCAGCGGTTGCTCAGATCTGTAAGCTGGTAGACGACGACTATGCTGTTTTTCGTCTGGAAATGACCCAAAGCCAGAGGGAGAACAGGGTTTTGAGGAGGAAACTACAGACCCTAGAAGTGAAAATGGCTCGGGAGCGCGCAGAGAGGACAATGCGAGAGCGCGTCCTCGCCAACCGGCTCAGTGGCACCGCCGGGGGTCAGATACTCGACAAGTTTAGAGGAGCAGCAGCAAGAGGTATAGATGCGCGCTGATCCTGAATCAGCTCATGAATCAGCTCATGGCATATTGTTGATTAGTGTGCGATTATCTACAAGTGAAGCGTATCGTCTAGAACTACTGATAAACAAGCTGAAGTTGAAGCTAAATTATCCTCCTCTCTCTTTCCAGGAGAAGGGTACCTCCCAGGTCGCCATAGAAGCTTTGGGATCCCAGGGGACGTCGCAGAGAGAGAGGGTCCCTGGGGACCTGGGGACCAGCCGGTCGCTTCCAGTGAGGGGGCAGACCCCTCGACTCAGGGGGTCATCACAGTCACCATCCTAGACGAGGTAACGGGCTCCACCACACATCAATTTGTTCAATCTTTCGGAGGGGGGCGGGGGGTTGTCGATTTCTCCTGAGTCATTTCTGTTATGATGTTCCTGATGGCTTTGCAAACCTAATTGTCCCCCACTCAGCGACAGCCGAAGGGGGGGGGACTTTAGGTTGGCCGGTGTCACGTCGTGAGTGAGTGAGTGAGTGAGTCAGTGAGTGAATCTGTCAGTCCCCCGTAGTACCAGAACCCACCACAATGCATTTTTCCATTGACAAGTACATTTAGATTTTTACATCAAAAACTATGCTTGGTGTCTCAGACAAGTTTACTCGGGAAACCATGTACTTTCTACATCCGCAGAGAGTAGAGCTTGAGAGGTTTAGTCGAGCTAGATATGTCTGTATCTGTCTGGCTCAACATTAATTATAGATTGAATATTGTTTGCCCACTAGATGGAGACGTTATTGTACTCTTATTCACACTACCATGGTTTGTAGAGAGCTTACTTTTGTCAATCATTGATACACATGATGTGACATTAGTAGCGCTAGATATGTCTGTATTTCAACATTCATTATAGGACTTTTGACCATACAGGTGCATGGACTAGTGAATGTTGCGTCCAAGGGTCATGCCTCTTGATTCCAGATTGCCGGCGTGCTATATAAAATCACACATTATACCGTCTTTCTTTGGTTCATTATAAACAAACAAAGCCAGAAAATGGAGGGGTCTTCTACAGGGCAATATAGTGAGATCTCTGTATAAAAACGCCTAATGAGAAGCAGGGGGCTTGATACCACAAGGGAACATGCATAATGGGTGGGGGACCACATGTTTACATGTGTACAGTACTTGGTTTGGACTCCGGTTTGCAGTCAGTCTCTCTCTTAATATATCCTCTGTTCTGTCCTCCATATCAGTTTTCAGAAGGTAAGCCTGGAGGAAGCGTCTCCTCCCAGTCCCAGCTCAAGCAGGAACGGTCACCACCACCACCTCCACCTCCACCACCTCCAGGGAGACAGGGCACAGACAGACAGGTATGCACACGCCTCTCTGTTGACGTGAGTAATGCTATAACAGAAGGTTTTATCTTGAGCCCTTGAATAAGGTTGTGCTTCAAAGCTCAACAATTAGAGTGACCTGGGCCGTTCTCTCTCCTAGTGCTCACAGTCAGAACCAACACACCCGAGCCACAGTCACCCAGACGTGTAAAGGTCGTTTCTGTCCATGAAAAGTTTCTAGTCAGTCTTAAGCACATCCCTGATTTGGTGCTGAGCCAAACTGTAGAAAACGGGCATTCAGTTCTTGAAAAAAGGTTCGCCACTCAAGTGTAATGCTCCCGGTGCTTTATTTAAACAAACAACATGGAGATCAATCAGATCTTCTTCAGGTTAACTAGAGACACATGAAGAAGATCTGATTGACCGAAACGTTGTTTGTTCAAATAAAGTACCAGGGAACATTACATTTGAGTGGCGAGTCCTTTCTCAAGAAGCGAACGCCCTTTATGTCCATGGATATTTAAAGGCAGTGTCACTAAACACTTAAACTTTTGAAGGAGATCCTCAATGGAAACCTTTTTTTTTTTTTTTTTTAGATCATACAAGATGTTGATATAAATTATTTCAAGGTCCTACTGTTAACCTATAAATGTCTTCATGGTCAGGCTAACCTATAAATGTCTTCATGGTCAGGCTAACCTATAAATCTCTACATGGTCAGGCTAACCTATAAATGTCTTCATGGTCAGGCTAACCTATAAATGTCTTCATGGTCAGGCTAACCTATAAATCTCTACATGGTCAGGCTAACCTATAAATCTCTACATGGTCAGGCTAACCTATAAATGTCTTCATGGTCAGGCTAACCTATAAATGTCTTCATGGTCAGGCTAACCTATAAATCTCTACATGGTCAGGCTAACCTATAAATCTCTACATGGTCAGGCTAACCTATAAATCTCTACATGGTCAGGCTAACCTATAAATCTCTACATGGTCAGGCTAACCTATAAATCTCTACATGGTCAGGCTAACCTATAAATCTCTACATGGTCAGGCTAACCTATAAATGTCTACATGGTCAGGCTAGCCTATAAATCCCTTCAGGCCCCTTCATATCTTTCGGACCTTGTCACCCCTTACTCTCCTCGCCATCCCCTCCGCTCACAAGATGCTGGTTACCTCCCTGTTCCCAGAACTCATAAACAGTCATCTGGAAGCAGGGCCTTCTCTTACCGTGCTCCCTTCCTCTGGAACCAGCTTCCACTCAGAAATGCTACATCCATTCAGTTGTTCAAAACCAGACATAAAACTCATCTCTTTACACAATACTTTGCCCCTACAAATTGATCTTTATGATCATATGGCAGGGGAGCTTCAATAACTACCTACATGATTGCTCAAGCTGTTATTGCACTATTCAATGTTTATAGTGTTCTATTTATATATTATATTGCACTATTTATTGTGTATATTGTTCTATTTCACTGTACTTTGATGCTTGTACGGTATATTGATTGTCGTTTTCTGTCCATGTGTTTTAACATTTGTCTGTCCATGTTCTTGTCTGTTTTTCTTTCTGTGTTGTTTTTAATTTTGTTGTAAAGTGCATTGAGGCACCTCGGTGTGATTTAGCACTCAAAGAATTAAAAAAAGAAAAGAAAACAATCTGAAGTGAAGTTCTGAAGTGAAGTTCTGAAGTGAGGTTCTGAAGTGAGGTTCTGAAGTGAGGTTCTGAAGTGAGGTTCTGAAGTGAGGTTCTGAAGTGAGGTTCTGAAGTGAGGTTCTGCTGCCCTCTTCTGTGTTGCAGTCTGAAGAGTTGGAGGACACAGGAGTGGAAGTGTGTCTGGTCAAAGAGGAGAGGAAGGATGGGGAGGAGGAGGAGGAAGGCATGGTCAGCCGCCATCTGGACTCGGCCCTGATGACCGGCGGGGAATGTAAGAAGCGTCTCCGCCCCCCCAGATAAACGCCTCAGTGCTTTTGAAAGGTTTTGAGGTATTAGAACAGAAACAAGCGTGAGCGTGAGCAACAGCTCTCACAGAAATCTCAGCGTTCTGATCTCTTCCCAAACTGTCCTGTCCTAACATTTTCATCTAGTTTTTTATTGTTGATGAAAATTTCAGTAGATTTGGTCATAGTTTTTGTCATCGTACATAAATCATTTTTTTTATTTAGTTGTCATCTCATGACGCTAACTAAATAAAGGTTGTTGGCGAATAATTTTTGTCATAGTTTTCGCCGACGAAGTTAACACTGCTGGTGCCGCTATCGTGTAGATCAGGGTTTCCAAACCTGGGGTCCGGGCCCCCCATTAGGGGGGCGCCAACAATCATAGGGGGGGCCCAGGCCCCAGACAATTTGAAGCCTTAATATTCATCGAGTCAAATATTTTTCTAGAATCCTAAAATCCATCAAGTGTAAGTGAGGGGGGCTCCGGGGAACCCCTGGTGTAGATCATGTTTCCTATTCTCTCTCTCTCCTTTGACGTCTAGTGTCAGATGCAGCCAGCGTGGAAGACTGGACCATGGAAACGAGCCCCAGAACCTGGACCCGTGTCCCTCAGGAACCCCTCCTCCTTCACCACGAGCCGGACCCAGGTCCAGGTTCAGAACCGGACCGACAGGGAACAGGCTTTTCTCTTGCGGAACACGGCCACTGGACAGGGGGGCCGTCACTCAGCAGCCTGGGTCCAATATCTATGGTACCTCATATCTGGACCCAAAGAAGGCCTGCGGCTGATTCTGGGTCTGGAGTCGGTTCTGGGCCCAGTGCCAGACCTGATCTTGGGTCTGGAGTCGGTTCTGGGCCCAGTTCCAGACCTGATCTTGGGTCTGGAGTCGGTTCTGGGCCTGGTGCCAGACCTGCTCTTGGGTCTGGAGTCGGTTCTGGGCCCGGTGCCAGACCTGATCTTGGGTCTGCCCCTAGGCCAAGCTTGAACCACCCACCGCCGCCACCACCGCCACCACACTCCTACCTCCCGACCTTGCACGGTCTCAGGACACACCCCCAGCACCAGAGAAGCCAAGCGGCTTACAGCACACTCCTCTACCCTCCCAACACCCTCACCGCAGGGTCCAAAACACACCAGAACTCCGGGGCGGCGGCGGTGGTGGGGCCCTCCGGCGGCGGCGCTCTGGGGCCACTGCAGCCCGGCAGGGCGGACGGCCGGGGGAAGGCGGACAGCGAGCGGCCCTACAGCTGCCCCACGTGCGGGAAGCGCTTCACGGAGGCCAGCTACGTGAAGAAGCACCAGACGGTCCACACCAGGGAGAAGCCTTTCAGGTGCAAGCAGTGCTGGAAGAGCTTCTCTTTTCTGAGCAACTTGATACGACACCGAGGCGTGCACAGGGTCAACAAGGACCAGGAAGGGTCTGTAGACTGGACTACGTGAGGTGACCAATGTGCTACACATCAGCGGACTAGGGCTTTTGTTTACAAGGGCTTTTGTTTACTACACAACCTGTGCACGTGTATTCCGAGTACCCAGAAGCCCTCGCCACGGCAAGAATTTCTGGGAACAAGCTATGATATCCGCGGACACCAATGAGAATCTGGTTGGATTTTCTCAGATAGTGGGTTGTGCAGAGAGGCTGATTTGGCCTCTGATTGGTCACTGACTGCAGATTTCCACTTTTCAAGTATTGCTAACGAGTCCTGCACTCTAGCGAGCTGTCAGCAGCATATCTGGCACACGAGCTGCGATTTCCTTGGACCGTCTTCCACGATAACTCTCACTTCACTGAGGTTTTTATTACACAAACGGTAAAGTGTATTACCTAAATGAGTTTTTAATTTAGTCCCGACTATACGCTCCCCATGAAATAATGTTCAAAGCAGTGGGATGTGAAAGGCAGGCAGGTGCAAGGGCACCATTGCTGTATCCTGGGCTTGGCACCGCAAAAGACAATTGTGATTGGTTTAAAGAAATGCAGTCCCCCCCCCCCCCCCCCATCCCAGAATGACAATGGGTTGCGGCCAGACCTTTCTCCAGAGTTGGCACAGCGCTAAAACGGAGTCTAGGTCTGGCTTCTATGTGACCCATCTATTCTTTGTTTATTTGTCATAAGTACAAGGGTACCATGCAATGCTTAAAATGTACCACTCTGGGTTTTTCACCATGGAAATTGTGTCTTTAGGAAATGTAGATAATAAAATAATTTTACTGAAACTGCTCTCACTTCTGATTGATTGCTTTGTTTTCTTCTCATTGTCCCCCCACCTAACGTTTTTTTTCTGCCTGCGCCCATCATTCCACCTTAGGTAATTTACGGTAGTATTTCCGCTTCCGGAAAAGACACTAGGGGGGTTGTAGCTTGGAAGAAGCTAGCTGCTAGCAACTCTTTCCTACAAGCTGATTCTTCTTATGCAAGTCAGCCAAACGCTTTGCGTCCGCTTATTTCTATTTTAACCATACAGGTCTCTGTATTAATATTTGAGGGTGAGAGTTTTGAACCGTTCGAGGAGCTTAACTCGTCTGAGTCGATCGGATCACCATGTCGACGCGCCTCGCCTTCCAGACGCAGCTCGCCTCCATCATGGAGGTCCTGGCCAACGCGGCCGTGGCGGAGATCTGCAAACTGGTGGACGACGACTACGCCGTGGTGAGTCTGCAGATGTCCCAGTGCCAGAGGGAGAACAAGGCGCTGAAGAGGAAGCTGCATCTGCTGGAGCTGAAGATGGCCCGGGGAAGCGCGGAGCGGCGGCTCGCCATGAACAGCAGCCGTCCCGGCGGCCGGGCGCACGTCAGCATCACCGACAAATACCGGGGGGCGGCCACATCTTCCGGTGAGAGTGCCGCTCCGCAATGTATACACTCCTTTCATAGCAATATGGCTTTGTATAAACTCCTTACATATCAATATGGCTTTGTATAAACTCCTTACATATCAATATGGCTTTGTATAAACTCCTTACATATCAATATGGCTTTGTATAAACTCCTTACATATCAATATGGCTTTGTATAAACTCCTTTCATATCAATATGGCTTTGTATAAACTCCTTACATATCAATATGGCTTTGTGTGGATGTTGATCCAAGCGGGTTTGTTGTTGTTTTTTGATTCCAGGGAGCGTGTTTGACAGACAGATGAACATGGGTTTATGGCCCGACGGATCCTCAACTAGTAACACGATCAGCGAACCGATGCATCCCGTCCCGCTCAGACCAGATGAGGTAGGCCAATGCCCACAGGAATCCGCTTTATCCATAATATATATACATATTAACTAAAAAGGCCTATTCTATTTTAATAATATTATCCACCCTCATCGGTGTGTTATGAGCAGAGTGCTAGTTGTTGAAGACCGTTGTGGTGTCATGTCTCCCAGACAGTAGATGTCCAGCTGGTGGAGCAGGAGGGCATGCTGGTGAAGGAGGAGAGGATGGATGACGCTCTGGCCGAGTCGGACCACATCGCTCTCATCGGAGAAGACGGTGAGTTTGCGGGTGGCACGTTGTTGTGTTTCAATCTCTTTCAGCCCAACATCAATAAACTTAATACTAAGGCACACTACAGGATTTTTGGTCCGATTTATCCCCGATTCACCCCTCCCGACAATCGGAGGAGAAATCTGGTCTGGAAAGTTGGTCGGTACCGATGTTGGGCCCAGATGATCTTGTAATGTGAGAGGTTTACAGATTCAATGTTATACCTCCTGATCGGCTCGCAGACCCATCGGGGCGGCCCCAATAGTATCACACATGTTTGATATTTAAGATTATTACATCACTACTTTACAAGCAAGGCAGTGGTTCGTTGCTCCTTCGCGGGCACAATAATATCCTGTAGTGTGTGATGAGCCGCTATTTTCAAATCTTGTAGTGTGTGCATGTTTGAGATTCGCGGTAGGAACGTCTGTTAAGATTCTCCTTATGGTCGGGATTCAAAATGGGTTAGGATTTTAAATATCCTGTCGTGTACCCCCACCACCGTCCATAGCTCATCTCTCAAGCCCTGTTAGAAGTTTGTTTACGATCATATACAATGGCCTGTATCAAGACTTTTTACAAATTGTCCACTCTTGATATATTAGTGTTCATTGGTCATGTCACAGCTAAGTCCTTAATGGATCTCTATGGGCGTGCTGTTGTATAGTATCATAACGAACCTTATAACAGGTCTTATGATGCTAGACACCAAACGAGTCCTCTAACCGTCTCTCCGTCCTCCTCCAGGAGTGGTGGAGTGCGGGCCTCGCGGCGGCGTTCACCCCAGCCCCCCGGAGCTCCCCCCGGCCACGGCCCAGAGCTCCGAGCCCCTCCCCCAGCCCCAGACGGGCCCCCGGACCCGGACGCAGCCCAGCGGCAGAGCCAGAGGACTGGAGGTCAGTGGATCCTCAACTCTCCTTAAAACTGACAATGACCCTGAAAACACGGCAGGCTCCGCCTCCTCCCAGGGACCGCCGGCCAACCCCGACTCTGCGTTCGATGTGTTTGGCGAAAGCGACGGCCCACTTGTGGGGGCGTTCTTTAACAGCGCCGAGGAGGAGGGTGACGGGCGGCCATCTTGTTCTTACGCTACTGGAGGCGGGGCTTCTTCGGGGGGCGGGGCACTGTTTCAGCCGCTTTCCGGGGGCGTCGCCCGCCATCGTCTCCCTGCCGCAAAACAGGAAGTCATTGACGTCGACTCGGAGGAAGGGGAGGAGCTACTGGACTGGGAGGGCGCCGGAATGCAGGGCAACCAAAACAACACGCCTGCCGCCCCGCCCCCTCCTCACTCCATGCTGAGGCCCAATGACGTTGTGATGCCGTCGACCTCCGACCTAAACGGTTGGGGGCGGGGAGGAGGAAGGGATGGCGAGTTTGCCGGTTTCCCCTCCTCATCCCGAGGGGGAGGAGGAGGAAGAGGAGGAGGAGGGGCTACGAAGGCCCTGCACAGGACGAGCGCCAGGGAGAAACTCTACATCTGCAACTTCTGCGGGAAGGCCTTCAACCGGCCCAAGAAGGTGGAGATCCACCAGCGCGTCCACACGGGCGAGAAGCCCTTCCGCTGCGCCACCTGCGGGAAGATGTTCTCCGAGGCGGGGAACCTGAAGAAGCACCAGCGCGTCCACACGGGGGAGAAGCCCTTCAGCTGCCAGCTGTGTGGGAAGGGCTTCGCCTGGATACGCAACCTCAGGACCCACCAGCAGAGGAACCACCCGGACGTCTACACCGAGGACATGGCCTGCTTCTCCTGAGGACACGCCCAGACTCCGCCTCCGGGGGGGGGGGGGGCAGGGAGAACGCTGAAGAGCAGAGAGTTAACAGCAGTGCTGACTTGTTTCTAACTTTGTAGCTAATTAGAGATCCTGTAACTGGACTTGTCCCGGGACCCAGGCTCAACCCAAAACACGGTTCTGACACACAGACGACTCAGGGCCATAAAGGGTTCTCAGCAGGTTCTGTCGGGTTCTCCCTGGGTACTTTATATCCCTAGCAGAACCATGTTCTTGTGCTTCTCAATACATTGTGTCTCCTTGAAGATCCAATGAAGGATCTCAAGATAGTCCTGAGAAAAATGTAAGATTTTTTACGTTTTACTGTAAATGTGAGTGAAGGTCCCTTAAAGCTTCCAAGGTGTGAATGTGGAGATGACTGTAGAAGAACACGGGTTCAGATGGACTGAACTACAGCTCCCAAGCAGAAAGGGGTTTCACACCGGGCCAAGTAACTTTATACATTCAATTCTAAATATTATGTAGTTGTTGAAAAGAATGCATGGTACTACGCATTAAAAACTCTAATAGAATATACACTTTTATTCTTCTGTCTGTACAGTACTTTATAATATAATTTTTTCGGTATTGCAGTACTTTATATATAATATAATTATGTTTCAGCATTGCAATCTTTGTATTTAAGAATTCTTTTTTTACCCTATACAATTGCAATAAATGACATGCATTCCTCGAGTTCTTGGTGTCCATCTTTATTTTCAAGGCTTGTCTATCGTGTCATAAAATGAGACAGATATCTAAAACATGAGTGCTCAAACATAACCCTTCATATTGACTTCCAAGTCGTCTGGGGTCAGAAACTGATTGTACCAAATCAACATGCACACAAACAGTCGTTCACAGCAGTTCTATAACCACCATGCTTTCCTTTGAACACCCTCAGCTGGGCAGTTCCCTAAATACAAGATGTTGGTTTCAGTAACTCAACGTCTGAACCAGGGTCTTGGATGTGGGTTTGACCCAGGGTCTTGGATGTGGGTTTGACCCAGGGTCTTGGATGTGGGTTTGAACCAGGGTCTTGGATGTGGGTTTGAACCAGGGTCTTGGATGTGGGTTTGAACCAGGGTCTTGGATGTGGGTTTGACCCAGGGTCTTGGATGTGGGTTTGAACCAGGGTCTTGGACGTGGGTTTGCGGGTGGTACGTGTCGGGGTGCGTTCCCACAGTCTGAAGTGGCGTCCTGTGCTGCTGTGCCCCAGTGTGCAGGTGTGGAGCCGCAGGGGGACGAGGATCCAGACGTGCTGCTGATCAAGGTGGAGGATCTGGAGGAGGGGCTTCGCACCGCGGGCCAGGGAGGCCTCAGCATTCAGGAGGGTGAGTGAGGGAGAGGGAGGGGAGGAGAGGAGGGGAGGAGAGGAGGGGAGATGAGCTGGACTGACTGCTTACAGTCTTTTTATTGTACTCCATTTTGGCTTACTTGATTTGCATACCTAATCAATTAATTAATTACATTCTTTGTTGGGAAGTAGATCCTGTGGGAACCCCCACCACATACGCACACTCACTCACTCACTCACTCACACACACACACTCCCACACACACACACACACACACACACACACACACACACACACACACACACACACACCTACTCTGACAAACTTGTCTTCTCTCTCAGGATTAGTGGAGTCCAGTACAGATGACTACCGGGCAGCGATACCATTGGACGACGGCCTGGCTCTGGCCAATCAGCTCGCAGAACCCGAGGGGACCAGGCGGGGCTTGTCAGAGGTCAGCTATGGCCATCACGCGCTGTCGTACGACGCCTCGTCGGCCAATCAGATGTGGAGTAGTAACGGGGACAGCTGCGACGACGACTGCATGGTCGTCCCGGGAACCTCCTCCCTGTCTCACGGCTTCCCGCCGGCCCCGCCCCCCATGAGGGCGGGGCTTAGCGCCGGCCCCGAGGCGCAGGGTGGGCGGGGTTTTGCCACGGAGCACTCCGGGAGCTTCTCGGGCGCCATGTCCGTCGCGGGCGGGCTCGGCGGGTTTATGGGTCCGATGGCGGGGTCGGACCAGGGTCAGGCTCAGGGTCAAGCTCAGGGTCAGGAGAGGTACACCAACGGCAGGAAGAAGGCGGAGAGGAAGAGGCTGTACCTGTGCAGGTTCTGTGGGAAAGGGTTCTCGGCCCCAGCCAACCTGGAGCCCCACCTCAGGACCCACACGGGCGAGCGGCCCTACGGATGCACCGTCTGCGGGAAGCACTTCTCCCAGGTGTGGAACCTGAAGATCCACATGAACGTCCACACCGGGGAGAGACCGTACCAGTGCCCGCGCTGCCCCGAGCGCTTCGCCGACCCCAGTAACCTCAAGAAGCACCAGAAGCGACACCATCCGCAGGCGCAGGACCAGCAGCCTCAGCCGGCCGTGTGACCCGGCAGCAGCGGCGCTGGCGCTCTTATCCCGACGCTGAGCCACACGGCGCCCACCAACGCGGCGGGGCTCGAACCCGCGACCTTCAGATTAGGACTCCAGCCCGAGAAACCGGGAGTGTTTTTCTTCTTTTTTTTTCTTTGCCAGGACCTCTGAGTCAGTTCCATATTAGAACACGATGCAGAGTTGTGGCTTCGCAAAAACCTTCAGACACGTGATGTCATACTTCACAGTGCAAATCTCATACAAGTTCACTTGTGTGAAAAAGGAGGCAATACTACACTTTGGTAGTAGCGCACATACCTCCAGACCTGGGTGGGATGTGACATCAGGGTTAGTCAAGGGCTTAGTGATCAGGGTTCGTCAGTGTGTAGCATGGTCATTCTCCTGTGTTGTTTTTATATGAGCCTACTCTGGGCTGTTTTAGTTATGGGTTTTCTGGGTAATGGGTTTTCATACAGAGTTTCAGAGGGTTGGGTGACTAATCATATTTATAATACTTTTTAAAAATATATATATTTATCAATGTTTTAGTTTGTATGAAAAGTGTACTCTTGGGGTACTGTTCAAATGTGGTGCTGGTAATGTTTGATCAAAAGACTTGCCTAGGATCGATCAATTATTTAGATATTTACTGCCATTAGTTAAAATAGTAATAGCTTTTCATTCTAAATTCCTCTGGATTCTGTTGTTGGTTAAGGGATGATATTGTGTCACAGTTTTTGTGAGATGTTGATCCATGTCCTGACCTTGTAAAATATAAAACAGGATTAAAAGTTCATAAACAACATCAATGATTTAATGTGGTTTATTATAAAACTTCATTTCATCCCAGGACATGTCAACTTCCTCAATTGTGACACAATGTTATAACATCACACGCTCAAACATACACACACACACACACACACACACACACAGCCAGACACTTCTGAGTGGAATACAATTATTTAAGCAAACAAATCTCACGCTGCTCTCCTCTCCTGTCCTCTCCTAGCCTCTACTTCCAGAGGCGACAACACTGAAGGTAGAGGGGAAGACGGCCCCCTCCCTCTCTTCTCAGAGGGGGCTAGGAGCCCCCACCGCCCTCCCTGATCCTGGAGGTCTAGGCAGCAGTACTGCCAGTGTCCACAGGGTGGCGCCAGACAGCCTGCCGTCATGCCAGGGCCTGCAGCCCCCTGCGGCTAAGCAGAGGGCCAGCAGCTCGCTGAGCTCAGACTTCTCCCTGTTTGAACTGGAGACCTTCTTCACCCGCTGGGCTCCGGATCCCGCCGCCTCCTCCTCGCCGCCGCCCCCCGGTGGCCCGGCCTGCTCCTATGCCGCCGCCGCGGACCCAGACGCCGTCATCGTGGTCTCTGAGACGCAGCCTCCCACCCAGGCGCGGCCCCTCCCGTCCTCCGGGGCGAGGGGGGCGGGCCGGGGCTCCTCCCCCTCCGGGCGGCCCAGACCGCAGCCCCAGGCGGACGGCGTGCAGGCGGGCGCCAGCGTCCAGGTTCACCCTCCTCCCTGGAGCAGGGCGGCCATGTTGAGAGCAGCGCAGGCCCAGCTGCAGCAGCGTCGGCATAGCAACAGCAGGTTGCGGGGGGGGGGTCAGCAGCAGAGCCTCGCCCCCGGCAGGGGCGCCGGCGGTATCAGCCCCTCGCTGCCCCAGGAGGGGCCTCCGGCGAGGGGGGGGGCGACGGCGGTGACGTCCGTCGACGGCCTGGCCGACATCGAGGCGGCTCTCTCTGCCCAACGGACTTCCCAGCAGCAGCTGCAGCATCACAATGCGGGCGGCGGCGGCGGCGGAGACGGCAGGAGGCGGAGCTACGTGTGCTGGGCGTGCGGCAAGGCCTTCACCGGCCTGTCGAACCTGGAGGCGCACCAGCGCGTCCACACGGGCGAGAAGCCCTTCCGCTGCGCCACCTGCGGGAAGATGTTCTCCGAGGCGGGGAACCTGAAGAAGCACCAGCGCGTCCACACGGGGGAGAAGCCCTTCAGCTGCCCCGGGTGCGGGAAACGATTCGCCTGGACCTGCAACCTGCGCACGCACCAGCAGTCATCCGCCTGCGGAGGAGGAGGAGGAGGAGAAGGAGGAGGAGGAGGAGGAGGAGGAGGAGGAGGAGGAGGAGGAGGAGGGATGGCGTGAGGGATGTTGGGAAATCTTAAGCAGAACTCTCACGACGTCCGGATTTGGACGTCGTTCAGCTGTGAACCTCCACTAGCTGGTCCTGTAGATGAGTGCTTGTGGAATATAACTCTATAATAGCCATACTGTGTTCTGGGAGGTTGGGGGGTGGAGGTGGTACAAGTTATAATAAAATATTCTTTTTTACTAATTACCTAGCAAATACTCTTTATTGAATCTCACTGTCCTTACTAAAGTATCACAGTGACCCGGTTTCACGTCTCTATCAGGAACATATTTTCACCAGCACACCTGGCGTTGATTATCACTTATTGACAGTAGCCTGTAGGGAGGTCAGACATCTTGTCTTAGAGCCACCTATCCAGATGAATCCGATCTAATGCAACAATCACCAGGATAGGAGCAGTTAGCAGATCTAGCTCTAACATTGAGTCTATGGGGAGCCACATGCTTGGACCACTTGTTTTAGATCTGGAACCATTGCCACACCATGATGGGTCTTAGCGTTAGGCCAATCATAGACGCAGCAAACACTCAGGTGTGATGGTTTGACCAGAAGATGAACTGTCTCAGGGTTATATTAGGCATACTGTAGTTGCTAGAATTATTTGTTGGAATAATCCCAACCAAGTCAAACGTACATAAATCTTTGTTCTCGTTCTCGTTGACATCTGAACTGAAACAAACTGCTGCATCTACTGGGTGTGATGAACAGGGGGGAAAGTCTTCTAATGGTAGAGATGTTTGGGTTCCCAACTGTAGGGATGGTGGTGTGATATTGTGATATCAGCCTCTAATTAGAAAGAGGACTCATAAGGAGGTGAAAGCAGTGCCAGATGATTTGGATGTATTTCTTTCCACTGTGAGACTGATTACAACAAAGCATGGGAGATTTACCCGTCGCTTGGAAGGACGAAGTCATCTAGGGTAAGGTTAGATACACTGTATTTTACTTGAATTCTTATCTTTATCTTTTATTGTACATGTTTATGATATCAAAGGTAGGCCATCACCAGGCATAACATCGACGAAAATTATAAAAGAAGATGCGAGAACTACCGGTTAAGGTAAAATAAAGCAAGCGGAAGTAGCAGGCGGGCAGAAGGGGCCCGAGGAGAGACTGGTGACTAGGCTAGACGATTAACACCTTACCAAACACCTACTTAGACGATTCACACCTTACCAAACACCTACTTAGACGATTAACACCTTACCAAACACCTACTTAGACGATTAACACCTTACCAAACACCTACTTTGACGATTAACACCTTACCAAACACCTAGACGATTAACACCTTACCAAACGGGAAAAATCCAAATATCGGCGTTTAACTTATTCTAATTCGTCTTTGGTCTATCGATATGTGCTGGTGGTTCCCATGCCGGAGAAAGGGGTTTGATTCCTACTGATGACAATAGATGCTGAATAGAGGTATAACATGGAGGTTTGTAATGTCTTGAATACGGTTTCAGCCTACTTAATATAGGCTAATTAACTTGCCTATCCTACTTATGTTGTTGAAACTAAATTCTTTGACTTAGGCTAGCCTATTATCAAATCATAACGGCTAAGCCTCAAGTGGTTTGTTTACAATGAATAGGACTAAATAGTACTTAGAGAAAGAGGGCACAGAGAAGTAATGCTGTTGCAGGCAATCTGACTGCATTATGCATGGCTCTCTCTGGTTATGACTCTGGAGCGATATTTGACTGGGGTGAGCATGGCTCTGGTGCAGCTCTGTGAACTCTTGCGTCCCTGAAAGCGATGTGTCTGTTGTAACCTTGTCTCGATCCTAGCCTTGAACATATTGTCATTATACAGTAACTCTATTGTTCTGGAATGATGGATTAATATGAGTAAAAACTGTTGTTCAAAGAGCTCCCAGATAGCTGAATGGATTATTGCAGGTGCTGAATTTCCCATGTGGCATGGGTGCAAATCTGGGTCCAAGTATGATGGACGAACACTTGTTAGCAGAGCTGTTGGATATCTCAATGGGCTAATCCTGGCAGTTGCCAAGCCTGCTGTGTGTGATGAGACATGGGTTCAAACCTGGTTCAAACCATGTCCTATATGGTAACACTTGTTCCCAGCTGTCCTGGATAGTGATAGTAAATCGATTCAGTTCCAGACAGATGTTTTCCAGAAGCCGTCAAAGATGCTGGTGTTTATTAAACAATAAGCATTCTAAGGTTAGGTTACAATATAGGCTAGAGTACATTACATTGTTGTTGTCGTGGCACAGAGTGGAAGGCGGTAGCAGTCTGGAAGATGCAGCATCAGCTAAGCTCCCATTGAGAGTTTCCCCTTAAAGGAGTAGTAAAGGATACTGATAATTGCTCTACCACAGTTTTGGTCATACAATTAATGTGGGTGGGCACCTTGAAAAATCTTTCAAAAACATGTTAAACTCTCGATTTCAAAGACAAGAAGCTCAAGTTTACGTTAGCAAGGGTAAATCCTGTCTAAAACGGCACAAAACTACTTCAAACCTGGGCTGAGTTTCCCAGAGGCATCGTAGCGCTATGTTCATCGTAAGGTATGGCGTTCATCATAGCGCTTTATTAATGATAACGATTAACGTAGCGCTACGATGCCTCTGGGGAAACTCAGCCCAGGTATGTAACAGGCCAGGTATGTTACAGGCCAAGTATGTAACAGGCCAGGTATGTAACAGGCCAGGGCTGAGTTTCCCAGAGGCATCGTAGCACTACGATGAACGCTGTAGCTTACGATGAACATAGCGCTACGATGCCTCTGGGAAACGCAGCCCTGGCCTGTAACATACCTGGCCTGTAACATACCTGCCCTGTAAAATTACCTGCCCTGTAACATACCTGGCCTGTTACATATGGGTAAGGCACGGTCAAACTTTCCATGCTACCTACCTCCAACTGGGATGATGATGATGAAGGGTGTGTCTGATATGTGTTGTGCTGACTGAGGTACCCCTCCAAGGCATCTGTGCCTGGGAACAAACAGTCTCTTTAAATATTGAGTCTTTAGATTAGACTGAGTAGTATTTACTCTGAACTCATTCTACTGTATGTCAATTCCACTGGCTACCTGTCTGTCCTGGTCAGCATTTTATATTATCTGTCATCTAATCATCAAATGGCCTAGTCTAAGTTTGAGCTCTCCAGGGTACTGAAGGGAGAGAGAGAGAAAAGGGATGAATGGAGGGATGGATGGATGGAAGGAGGGATGGAAAGGCTAAGCAATGCATTTCAGATTAAGTAAATCAACGATGGGACCCTCACTCCTCTGCTTCAGTATCTAGTTTAATATCCCCTCTTCCTCCTGGCTCTATTCATCACTCTGGTCTGTTCTGTCTGCTAACGCTGTAGATTCTTCATCAATTCCTTTTAGTTTTATAAAAACATTTTTTGTGAACTGTTAAATTAACTTATTTTTATTTCTTGATGTTATTTTACAGCCTTCCGGTCCTCTGTTACCGTGGGTCAGAGGTCGACCTCTAGACAAAGGTCAGGGAAGGTCACGTCTCAGAATTCAAACAGGGCCTTCCGGTCCTTTGTTACCGTGGCAATGTCGGAACCCTGCTGTCCATCTGGAAGTTCCATTCCAGAATGTTTAGAATCCTTGTTTGTGTGGATCTGATCTGATCATATATATGATATGATCTGATATATGATCCTGTGAGAAAAAGTGAGCGATTGTGCTGCTTGAGGTCCAAGTTTTTTTCATGCAATTAAATAAGTGCACATAAACTGATGTGTGTGTTTTTGTTTTAAGTTTTTTTTTTTTCAGACCAAATTTATTTTTTGTCTACAATCTTCATGAACCTTCACAGGTATGAAGTACAAGCAATTCTGATCATAGATCTGCCACCCAGGGGTGTCTAGTCCATTCCTAGGCCAAGCAGTGAACAATTTTATTATGTCCACCTGAAAAAAAACATGGCGTTTTTTTTTCATACCAAATTTATTTTTTGTCTACAATCTTCATGAACCTTCACAGGTATGTAGGCCAAGCAATTCTGATCATAGATCTGCCAACCAGGGGTGTCTAGTCCATTACTAGGCCGAGCAGTGAACAATTGAATTATGTCCACCTGAAAAAAAACATAAGGGGTATGTATGGCTTTTTTTTTTTCAGACCAAATTTATTTTTATCTACAATCTTCATGAACATTCACAGGTATGTAGGCCCAGCAATTCTGATCATAGATCTGCCACCCAGGGGTGTCTAGTCCATTACTAGGCCGAGCAGGGAACAATTGAATTATGTCCACCTGAAAAAAAACATAAGGGGTATGTATGGCTTTTTTTTTTTCAGACCAAATTTATTTTTATCTACAATCTTCATGAACATTCACAGGTATGTAGGCCAAGCAATTCTGATCATAGATCTGCCACCCAGGGGTGTCTAGTCCATTACTAGGCCGAGCAGGGAACAATTGAATTATGTCCACCTGAAAAAAAACATAAGGGGTATGTATGGCTTTTTTTATTTCAGACCAAATTTATTTTTATCTACAATCTTCATGAACATTCACAGGTATATAGGCCAAGCAATTCTGATCATAGATCTGCCACCCAGGGGTGTCTAGTCCATTACTAGGCCGAGCAGTGAACAATTGAATTATGTCCACCTGAAAAAAAACATAAGGGGTATGTATGGCTTTTTTTTTCAGACCAAATTTATTTTTATCTACAATCTTCATGAACCTTCACAGGTATATAGGCCAAGCAATTCTGATCATAGATCTGCCACCCAGGGGTGTCTAGTCCATTACTAGGCCGAGCAGTGAACAATTTAATTATGTCCACCTGAAAAAAAACATAAGGGGTATGTATGGCTTTTTTTTTTTCAGACCAAATTTATTTTTATCTACAATCTTCATGAACATTCACAGGTATGTAGGCCAATCCATTCTGATCATAGATCTGCCACCCAGGGGTGTCTAGTCCATTACTAGGCCGAGCAGTGAACAATTGAATTATGTCCACCTGAAAAAAAACATAAGGGGTATGTATGGCTTTTTTTTGTTCAGACCAAATTTATTTTTATCTACAATCTTCATGAACATTCACAGGTATGTAGGCCAAGCAATTCTGATCATAGATCTGCCACCCAGGGGTGTCTAGTCCATTACTAGGCCGAGCAGTGAACAATTGAATTATGTCCACCTGAAAAAAAACATAAGGGGTATGTATGGCTTTTTTTTTTTCAGACCAAATTTATTTTTATCTACAATCTTCATGAACATTCACAGGTATATAGGCCAATCCATTCTGATCATAGATCTGCCACCCAGGGGTGTCTAGTCCATTACTAGGCCGAGCAGTGAACAATTTAATTATGTCCACCTGAAAAAAAACATAAGGGGTATGTATGGCTCTTTTTTTTTTCAGACCAAATTTATTTTTATCTACAATCTTCATGAACATTCACAGGTATGTAGGCCAAGCAATTCTGATCATAGATCTGCCACCCAGGGGTGTCTAGTCCATTACTAGGCTGAGCAGTGAACAATTGAATTATGTCCACCTGAAAAAAAACATAAGGGGTATGTATGGCTTTTTTTTTTTCAGACCAAATTTATTTTTATCTACAATCTTCATGAACATTCACAGGTATGTAGGCCAATCCATTCTGATCATAGATCTGCCACCCAGGGGTGTCTAGTCCATTACTAGGCCGAGCAGTGAACAATTGAATTATGTCCACCTGAAAAAAAACATAAGGGGTATGTATGGCTTTTTTTTGTTCAGACCAAATTTAATTTTATCTACAATCTTCATGAACATTCACAGGTATGTAGGCCAAGCAATTCTGATCATAGATCTGCCACCCAGGGGTGTCTAGTCCATTACTAGGCCGAGCAGTGAACAATTGAATTATGTCCACCTGAACAAAAACATAAGGGGTATGTATGGCTTTTTTTTTTTCAGACCAAATTTATTTTTATCTACAATCTTCATGAACATTCACAGGTATATAGGCCAATCCATTCTGATCATAGATCTGCCACCCAGGGGTGTCTAGGCCATTACTAGGCCGAGCAGTGAACAATTGAATTATGTCCACCTGAAAAAAAACATAAGAGGTATGTATGGCATTTTTTTTTTCAGACCAAATTTATTTTTATCTACAATCTTCATGAACATTCACAGGTATATAGGCCAATCCATTCTGATCATAGATCTGCCACCCAGGGGTGTCTAGTCCATTACTAGGCCGAGCAGTGAACAATTGAATTATGTCCACCTGAAAAAAAACATAAGGGGTATGTATGGCTTTTTTTTTTTCAGACCAAATTTATTTTTATCTACAATCTTCATGAACATTCACAGGTATGTAGGCCAAGCAATTCTGATCATAGATCTGCCACCCAGGGGTGTCTAGTCCATTACTAGGCCGAGCAGTGAACAATTTAATTATGTCCACCTGAAAAAAAACATAAGGGGTATGTATGGCTCTTTTTTTTTTCAGACCAAATTTATTTTTATCTACAATCTTCATGAACATTCACAGGTATGTAGGCCAAGCAATTCTGATCATAGATCTGCCACCCAGGGGTGTCTAGTCCATTACTAGGCCGAGCAGGGAACAATTGAATTATGTCCACCTGAAAAAAAACATAAGGGGTATGTATGGCTTTTTTTTTTTCAGACCAAATTTATTTTTATCTACAATCTTCATGAACATTCACAGGTATGTAGGCCAAGCAATTCTGATCATAGATCTGCCACCCAGGGGTGTCTAGTCCATTACTAGGCCGAGCAGGGAACAATTGAATTATGTCCACCTGAAAAAAAACATAAGGGGTATGTATGGCTTTTTTTTTTTCAGACCAAATTTATTTTTATCTACAATCTTCATGAACCTTCACAGGTATATAGGCCAAGCAATTCTGATCATAGATCTGCCACCCAGGGGTGTCTAGTCCATTACTAGGCCGAGCAGTGAACAATTGAATTATGTCCACCTGAAAAAAAACATAAGGGGTATGTATGGCTCTTTTTTTTTTCAGACCAAATTTATTTTTATCTACAATCTTCATGAACATTCACAGGTATGTAGGCCAAGCAATTCTGATCATAGATCTGCCACCCAGGGGTGTCTAGTCCATTACTAGGCCGAGCAGTGAACAATTGAATTATGTCCACCTGAAAAAAAACATAAGGGGTATGTATGGCTTTTTTTTTTCAGACCAAATTTATTTTTTATCTACAATCTTCATGAACCTTCACAGGTATATAGGCCAAGCAATTCTGATCATAGATCTGCCACCCAGGGGTGTCTAGTCCATTACTAGGCCGAGCAGTGAACAATTTAATTATGTCCACCTGAAAAAAAACATAAGGGGTATGTATGGCTTTTTTTTTTTCAGACCAAATTTATTTTTATCTACAATCTTCATGAACATTCACAGGTATGTAGGCCAATCCATTCTGATCATAGATCTGCCACCCAGGGGTGTCTAGTCCATTACTAGGCCGAGCAGTGAACAATTGAATTATGTCCACCTGAAAAAAAACATAAGGGGTATGTATGGCTTTTTTTTTTTCAGACCAAATTTATTTTTATCTACAATCTTCATGAACATTCACAGGTATGTAGGCCAAGCAATTCTGATCATAGATCTGCCACCCAGGGGTGTCTAGTCCATTACTAGGCCGAGCAGTGAACAATTGAATTATGTCCACCTGAAAAAAAACATAAGGGGTATGTATGGCTTTTTTTTTTTCAGACCAAATTTATTTTTATCTACAATCTTCATGAACATTCACAGGTATGTAGGCCAAGCAATTCTGATCATAGATCTGCCACCCAGGGGTGTCTAGTCCATTACTAGGCCGAGCAGTGAACAATTGAATTATGTCCACCTGAAAAAAAACATAAGGGGTATGTAT
Source organism: Borostomias antarcticus (assembly GCF_949987555.1). Taxonomy (NCBI): domain Eukaryota; kingdom Metazoa; phylum Chordata; class Actinopteri; order Stomiiformes; family Stomiidae; genus Borostomias; species Borostomias antarcticus. The sequence goes on from NC_140253.1 coordinate 1,572,463, forward strand.
GGCTTTTTTTTTTTCAGACCAAATTTATTTTTATCTACAATCTTCATGAACCTTCACAGGTATATAGGCCAAGCAATTCTGATCATAGATCTGCCACCCAGGGGTGTCTAGTCCATTACTAGGCCGAGCAGTGAACAATTGAATTATGTCCACCTGAAAAAAAACATAAGGGGTATGTATGGGTCTTTTTTTTTTCAGACCAAATTTATTTTTATCTACAATCTTCATGAACATTCACAGGTATGTAGGCCAAGCAATTCTGATCATAGATCTGCCACCCAGGGGTGTCTAGTCCATTACTAGGCCGAGCAGTGAACAATTGAATTATGTCCATCTGAAAAAAAACATAAGGGGTATGTATGGCTTTTTTTTTTTCAGACCAAATTTATTTTTATCTACAATCTTCATGAACATTCACAGGTATATAGGCCAATCCATTCTGATCATAGATCTGCCACCCAGGGGTGTCTAGTCCATTACTAGGCCGAGCAGTGAACAATTTAATTATGTCCACCTGAAAAAAAACATAAGGGGTATGTATGGCTCTTTTTTTTTTCAGACCAAATTTATTTTTATCTACAATCTTCATGAACATTCACAGGTATGTAGGCCAAGCAATTCTGATCATAGATCTGCCACCCAGGGGTGTCTAGTCCATTACTAGGCTGAGCAGTGAACAATTGAATTATGTCCACCTGAAAAAAAACATAAGGGGTATGTATGGCTTTTTTTTTTTCAGACCAAATTTATTTTTATCTACAATCTTCATGAACATTCACAGGTATGTAGGCCAATCCATTCTGATCATAGATCTGCCACCCAGGGGTGTCTAGTCCATTACTAGGCCGAGCAGTGAACAATTGAATTATGTCCACCTGAAAAAAAACATAAGGGGTATGTATGGCTTTTTTTTGTTCAGACCAAATTTAATTTTATCTACAATCTTCATGAACATTCACAGGTATGTAGGCCAAGCAATTCTGATCATAGATCTGCCACCCAGGGGTGTCTAGTCCATTACTAGGCCGAGCAGTGAACAATTGAATTATGTCCACCTGAACAAAAACATAAGGGGTATGTATGGCTTTTTTTTTTTTTTTCAGACCAAATTAATTTTTATCTACAATCTTCATGAACATTCACAGGTATATAGGCCAATCCATTCTGATCATAGATCTGCCACCCAGGGGTGTCTAGGCCATTACTAGGCCGAGCAGTGAACAATTGAATTATGTCCACCTGAAAAAAAACATAAGAGGTATGTATGGCATTTTTTTTTTCAGACCAAATTTATTTTTATCTACAATCTTCATGAACATTCACAGGTATATAGGCCAATCCATTCTGATCATAGATCTGCCACCCAGGGGTGTCTAGTCCATTACTAGGCCGAGCAGTGAACAATTGAATTATGTCCACCTGAAAAAAAACATAAGGGGTATGTATGGCTTTTTTTTTTTCAGACCAAATTTATTTTTATCTACAATCTTCATGAACATTCACAGGTATGTAGGCCAAGCAATTCTGATCATAGATCTGCCACCCAGGGGTGTCTAGTCCATTACTAGGCCGAGCAGTGAACAATTTAATTATGTCCACCTGAAAAAAAACATAAGGGGTATGTATGGCTCTTTTTTTTTTCAGACCAAATTTATTTTTATCTACAATCTTCATGAACATTCACAGGTATGTAGGCCAAGCAATTCTGATCATAGATCTGCCACCCAGGGGTGTCTAGTCCATTACTAGGCCGAGCAGGGAACAATTGAATTATGTCCACCTGAAAAAAAACATAAGGGGTATGTATGGCTTTTTTTTTTTCAGACCAAATTTATTTTTATCTACAATCTTCATGAACATTCACAGGTATGTAGGCCAAGCAATTCTGATCATAGATCTGCCACCCAGGGGTGTCTAGTCCATTACTAGGCCGAGCAGGGAACAATTGAATTATGTCCACCTGAAAAAAAACATAAGGGGTATGTATGGCTTTTTTTTTTTCAGACCAAATTTATTTTTATCTACAATCTTCATGAACCTTCACAGGTATATAGGCCAAGCAATTCTGATCATAGATCTGCCACCCAGGGGTGTCTAGTCCATTACTAGGCCGAGCAGTGAACAATTGAATTATGTCCACCTGAAAAAAAACATAAGGGGTATGTATGGCTCTTTTTTTTTTCAGACCAAATTTATTTTTATCTACAATCTTCATGAACATTCACATGTATGTAGGCCAAGCAATTCTGATCATAGATCTGCCACCCAGGGGTGTCTAGTCCATTACTAGGCCGAGCAGTGAACAATTGAATTATGTCCACCTGAAAAAAAACATAAGGGGTATGTATGGCTTTTTTTTTTTCAGACCAAATGTATTTTTATCTACAATCTTCATGAACATTCACAGGTATATAGGCCAATCCATTCTGATCATAGATCTGCCACCCAGGGGTGTCTAGTCCATTACTAGGCCGAGCAGTGAACAATTTAATTATGTCCACCTGAAAAAAAACATAAGGGGTATGTATGGCTTTTTTTTTTTCAGACCAAATTTAATTTTATCTACAATCTTCATGAACATTCACAGGTATATAGGCCAATCCATTCTGATCATAGATCTGCCACCCAGGGGTGTCTAGTCCATTACTAGGCCGAGCAGTGAACAATTGAATTATGTCCACCTGAAAAAAAACATAAGGGGTATGTATGGCTTTTTTTTTTCAGACCAAATTTATTTTTATCTACAATCTTCATGAACCTTCACAGGTATATAGGCCAAGCAATTCTGATCATAGATCTGCCACCCAGGGGTGTCTAGTCCATTACTAGGCCGAGCAGTGAACAATTTAATTATGTCCACCTGAAAAAAAACATAAGGGGTATGTATGGCTTTTTTTTTTTCAGACCAAATTTATTTTTATCTACAATCTTCATGAACATTCACAGGTATGTAGGCCAATCCATTCTGATCATAGATCTGCCACCCAGGGGTGTCTAGTCCATTACTAGGCCGAGCAGTGAACAATTGAATTATGTCCACCTGAAAAAAAACATAAGGGGTATGTATGGCTTTTTTTTTTTCAGACCAAATTTATTTTTATCTACAATCTTCATGAACATTCACAGGTATGTAGGCCAAGCAATTCTGATCATAGATCTGCCACCCAGGGGTGTCTAGTCCATTACTAGGCCGAGCAGTGAACAATTGAATTATGTCCACCTGAAAAAAAACATAAGGGGTATGTATGGCTTTTTTTTTTTCAGACCAAATTTATTTTTATCTACAATCTTCATGAACATTCACAGGTATGTAGGCCAAGCAATTCTGATCATAGATCTGCCACCCAGGGGTGTCTAGTCCATTACTAGGCCGAGCAGTGAACAATTGAATTATGTCCACCTGAAAAAAAACATAAGGGGTATGTATGGCTTTTTTTTTTTTCAGACCAAATTTATTTTTATCTACAATCTTCATGAACATTCACAGGTATGTAGGCCAAGCAATTCTGATCATAGATCTGCCACCCAGGGGTGTCTAGTCCATTACTAGGCCGAGCAGTGAACAATTGAATTATGTCCACCTGAAAAAAAACATAAGGGGTATGTATGGCATTTTTTTTTTCAGACCAAATTTATTTTTATCTACAATCTTCATGAACATTCACAGGTATATAGGCCAATCCATTCTGATCATAGATCTGCCACCCAGGGGTGTCTAGTCCATTACTAGGCCGAGCAGTGAACAATTGAATTATGTCCACCTGAAAAAAAACATAAGGGGTATGTATGGCTTTTTTTTTTAAGACCAAATTTATTTTTATCTACAATCTTCATGAACCTTCACAGGTATATAGGCCAAGCAATTCTGATCATAGATCTGCCACCCAGGGGTGTCTAGTCCATTACTAGGCCGAGCAGTGAACAATTTAATTATGTCCACCTGAAAAAAAACATAAGGGGTATGTATGGCTTTTTTTTTTTCAGACCAAATTTATTTTTATCTACAATCTTCATGAACATTCACAGGTATGTAGGCCAATCCATTCTGATCATAGATCTGCCACCCAGGGGTGTCTAGTCCATTACTAGGCCGAGCAGTGAACAATTGAATTATGTCCACCTGAAAAAAAACATAAGGGGTATGTATGGCTTTTTTTTTTTCAGACCAAATTTATTTTTATCTACAATCTTCATGAACATTCACAGGTATGTAGGCCAATCCATTCTGATCATAGATCTGCCACCCAGGGGTGTCTAGTCCATTACTAGGCCGAGCAGTGAACAATTGAATTATGTCCACCTGAAAAAAAACATAAGGGGTATGTATGGCTTTTTTTTTTTCAGACCAAATTTATTTTTATCTACAATCTTCATGAACATTCACAGGTATGTAGGCCAAGCAATTCTGATCATAGATCTGCCACCCAGGGGTGTCTAGTCCATTACTAGGCCGAGCAGTGAACAATTGAATTATGTCCACCTGAAAAAAAACATAAGGGGTATGTATGGCTTTTTTTTTTTCAGACCAAATTTATTTTTATCTACAATCTTCATGAACATTCACAGGTATATAGGCCAATCCATTCTGATCATAGATCTGCCACCCAGGGGTGTCTAGTCCATTACTAGGCCGAGCAGTGAACAATTGAATTATGTCCACCTGAAAAAAAACATAAGGGGTATGTATGGCTTTTTTTTTTCAGACCAAATTTATTTTTATCTACAATCTTCATGAACCTTCACAGGTATATAGGCCAAGCAATTCTGATCATAGATCTGCCACCCAGGGGTGTCTAGTCCATTACTAGGCCGAGCAGTGAACAATTTAATTATGTCCACCTGAAAAAAAACATAAGGGGTATGTATGGCTTTTTTTTTTTCAGACCAAATTTATTTTTATCTACAATCTTCATGAACATTCACAGGTATGTAGGCCAATCCATTCTGATCATAGATCTGCCACCCAGGGGTGTCTAGTCCATTACTAGGCCGAGCAGTGAACAATTGAATTATGTCCACCTGAAAAAAAACATAAGGGGTATGTATGGCTTTTTTTTTTTCAGACCAAATTTATTTTTATCTACAATCTTCATGAACATTCACAGGTATGTAGGCCAAGCAATTCTGATCATAGATCTGCCACCCAGGGGTGTCTAGTCCATTACTAGGCCGAGCAGTGAACAATTTAATTATGTCCACCTGAAAAAAAACATAAGGGGTATGTATGGCATTTTTTTTTTCAGACCAAATTTATTTTTATCTACAATCTTCATGAACATTCACAGGTATATAGGCCAATCCATTCTGATCATAGATCTGCCACCCAGGGGTGTCTAGTCCATTACTAGGCCGAGCAGTGAACAATTGAATTATGTCCACCTGAAAAAAAACATAAGGGGTATGTATGGCTTTTTTTTTTAAGACCAAATTTATTTTTATCTACAATCTTCATGAACCTTCACAGGTATATAGGCCAAGCAATTCTGATCATAGATCTGCCACCCAGGGGTGTCTAGTCCATTACTAGGCCGAGCAGTGAACAATTTAATTATGTCCACCTGAAAAAAAACATAAGGGGTATGTATGGCTTTTTTTTTTTCAGACCAAATTTATTTTTATCTACAATCTTCATGAACATTCACAGGTATGTAGGCCAATCCATTCTGATCATAGATCTGCCACCCAGGGGTGTCTAGTCCATTACTAGGCCGAGCAGTGAACAATTGAATTATGTCCACCTGAAAAAAAACATAAGGGGTATGTATGGCTTTTTTTTTTTCAGACCAAATTTATTTTTATCTACAATCTTCATGAACATTCACAGGTATGTAGGCCAATCCATTCTGATCATAGATCTGCCACCCAGGGGTGTCTAGTCCATTACTAGGCCGAGCAGTGAACAATTTAATTATGTCCACCTGAAAAAAAACATAAGGGGTATGTATGGCTTTTTTTTTTTCAGACCAAATTTATTTTTATCTACAATCTTCATGAACATTCACAGGTATGTAGGCCAAGCAATTCTGATCATAGATCTGCCACCCAGGGGTGTCTAGTCCATTACTAGGCCGAGCAGTGAACAATTGAATTATGTCCACCTGAAAAAAAACATAAGGGGTATGTATGGCTTTTTTTTTTTCAGACCAAATTTATTTTTATCTACAATCTTCATGAACATTCACAGGTATATAGGCCAATCCATTCTGATCATAGATCTGCCACCCAGGGGTGTCTAGTCCATTACTAGGCCGAGCAGTGAACAATTGAATTATGTCCACCTGAAAAAAAACATAAGGGGTATGTATGGCTTTTTTTTTTCAGACCAAATTTATTTTTATCTACAATCTTCATGAACCTTCACAGGTATATAGGCCAAGCAATTCTGATCATAGATCTGCCACCCAGGGGTGTCTAGTCCATTACTAGGCCGAGCAGTGAACAATTTAATTATGTCCACCTGAAAAAAAACATAAGGGGTATGTATGGCTTTTTTTTTTTCAGACCAAATTTATTTTTATCTACAATCTTCATGAACATTCACAGGTATGTAGGCCAATCCATTCTGATCATAGATCTGCCACCCAGGGGTGTCTAGTCCATTACTAGGCCGAGCAGTGAACAATTGAATTATGTCCACCTGAAAAAAAACATAAGGGGTATGTATGGCTTTTTTTTTTTCAGACCAAATTTATTTTTATCTACAATCTTCATGAACATTCACAGGTATGTAGGCCAAGCAATTCTGATCATAGATCTGCCACCCAGGGGTGTCTAGTCCATTACTAGGCCGAGCAGTGAACAATTGAATTATGTCCACCTGAAAAAAAACATAAGGGGTATGTATGGCTTTTTTTTTTTCAGACCAAATTTATTTTTATCTACAATCTTCATGAACATTCACAGGTATGTAGGCCAAGCAATTCTGATCATAGATCTGCCACCCAGGGGTGTCTAGTCCATTACTAGGCCGAGCAGTGAACAATTGAATTATGTCCACCTGAAAAAAAACATAAGGGGTATGTATGGCTTTTTTTTTTTCAGACCAAATTTATTTTTATCTACAATCTTCATGAACATTCACAGGTATGTAGGCCAAGCAATTCTGATCATAGATCTGCCACCCAGGGGTGTCTAGTCCATTACTAGGCCGAGCAGTGAACAATTGAATTATGTCCACCTGAAAAAAAACATAAGGGGTATGTATGGCATTTTTTTTTTCAGACCAAATTTATTTTTATCTACAATCTTCATGAACATTCACAGGTATATAGGCCAATCCATTCTGATCATAGATCTGCCACCCAGGGGTGTCTAGTCCATTACTAGGCCGAGCAGTGAACAATTTAATTATGTCCACCTGAAAAAAAACATAAGGGGTATGTATGGCATTTTTTTTTTCAGACCAAATTTATTTTTATCTACAATCTTCATGAACATTCACAGGTATATAGGCCAATCCATTCTGATCATAGATCTGCCACCCAGGGGTGTCTAGTCCATTACTAGGCCGAGCAGTGAACAATTGAATTATGTCCACCTGAAAAAAAACATAAGGGGTATGTATGGCTTTTTTTTTTTCAGACCAAATTTATTTTTATCTACAATCTTCATGAACCTTCACAGGTATATAGGCCAAGCAATTCTGATCATAGATCTGCCACCCAGGGGTGTCTAGTCCATTACTAGGCCGAGCAGTGAACAATTTAATTATGTCCACCTGAAAAAAAACATAAGGGGTATGTATGGCTTTTTTTTTTTCAGACCAAATTTATTTTTATCTACAATCTTCATGAACATTCACAGGTATGTAGGCCAATCCATTCTGATCATAGATCTGCCACCCAGGGGTGTCTAGTCCATTACTAGGCCGAGCAGTGAACAATTGAATTATGTCCACCTGAAAAAAAACATAAGGGGTATGTATGGCTTTTTTTTTTTCAGACCAAATTTATTTTTATCTACAATCTTCATGAACATTCACAGGTATGTAGGCCAAGCAATTCTGATCATAGATCTGCCACCCAGGGGTGTCTAGTCCATTACTAGGCCGAGCAGTGAACAATTGAATTATGTCCACCTGAAAAAAAACATAAGGGGTATGTATGGCTTTTTTTTTTTCAGACCAAATTTATTTTTATCTACAATCTTCATGAACATTCACAGGTATATAGGCCAATCCATTCTGATCATAGATCTGCCACCCAGGGGTGTCTAGTCCATTACTAGGCCGAGCAGTGAACAATTTAATTATGTCCACCTGAAAAAAAACATAAGGGGTATGTATGGCTTTTTTTTTTTCAGACCAAATTTATTTTTATCTACAATCTTCATGAACATTCACAGGTATATAGGCCAATCCATTCTGATCATAGATCTGCCACCCAGGGGTGTCTAGTCCATTACTAGGCCGAGCAGTGAACAATTGAATTATGTCCACCTGAAAAAAAACATAAGGGGTATGTATGGCTTTTTTTTTTCAGACCAAATTTATTTTTATCTACAATCTTCATGAACCTTCACAGGTATATAGGCCAAGCAATTCTGATCATAGATCTGCCACCCAGGGGTGTCTAGTCCATTACTAGGCCGAGCAGTGAACAATTTAATTATGTCCACCTGAAAAAAAACATAAGGGGTATGTATGGCATTTTTTTTTTCAGACCAAATTTATTTTTATCTACAATCTTCATGAACATTCACAGGTATATAGGCAAATCCATTCTGATCATAGATCTGCCACCCAGGGGTGTCTAGTCCATTACTAGGCCGAGCAGTGAACAATTGAATTATGTCCACCTGAAAAAAAACATAAGGGGTATGTATGGCTTTTTTTTTTCAGACCAAATTTATTTTTATCTACAATCTTCATGAACCTTCACAGGTATATAGGCCAAGCAATTCTGATCATAGATCTGCCACCCAGGGGTGTCTAGTCCATTACTAGGCCGAGCAGTGAACAATTTAATTATGTCCACCTGAAAAAAAACATAAGGGGTATGTATGGCTTTTTTTTTTTCAGACCAAATTTATTTTTATCTACAATCTTCATGAACATTCACAGGTATGTAGGCCAATCCATTCTGATCATAGATCTGCCACCCAGGGGTGTCTAGTCCATTACTAGGCCGAGCAGTGAACAATTGAATTATGTCCACCTGAAAAAAAACATAAGGGGTATGTATGGCTTTTTTTTTTCAGACCAAATTTATTTTTATCTACAATCTTCATGAACATTCACAGGTATGTAGGCCAAGCAATTCTGATCATAGATCTGCCACCCAGGGGTGTCTAGTCCATTACTAGGCCGAGCAGTGAACAATTGAATTATGTCCACCTGAAAAAAAACATAAGGGGTATGTATGGCTTTTTTTTTTTCAGACCAAATTTATTTTTATCTACAATCTTCATGAACATTCACAGGTATGTAGGCCAAGCAATTCTGATCATAGATCTGCCACCCAGGGGTGTCTAGTCCATTACTAGGCCGAGCAGTGAACAATTGAATTATGTCCACCTGAAAAAAAACATAAGGGGTATGTATGGCATTTTTTTTTTCAGACCAAATTTATTTTTATCTACAATCTTCATGAACATTCACAGGTATATAGGCCAATCCATTCTGATCATAGATCTGCCACCCAGGGGTGTCTAGTCCATTACTAGGCCGAGCAGTGAACAATTTAATTATGTCCACCTGAAAAAAAACATAAGGGGTATGTATGGCATTTTTTTTTTCAGACCAAATTTATTTTTATCTACAATCTTCATGAACATTCACAGGTATATAGGCCAATCCATTCTGATCATAGATCTGCCACCCAGGGGTGTCTAGTCCATTACTAGGCCGAGCAGTGAACAATTGAATTATGTCCACCTGAAAAAAAACATAAGGGGTATGTATGGCTTTTTTTTTTCAGACCAAATTTATTTTTATCTACAATCTTCATGAACCTTCACAGGTATATAGGCCAAGCAATTCTGATCATAGATCTGCCACCCAGGGGTGTCTAGTCCATTACTAGGCCGAGCAGTGAACAATTTAATTATGTCCACCTGAAAAAAAACATAAGGGGTATGTATGGCTTTTTTTTTTTCAGACCAAATTTATTTTTATCTACAATCTTCATGAACATTCACAGGTATGTAGGCCAATCCATTCTGATCATAGATCTGCCACCCAGGGGTGTCTAGTCCATTACTAGGCCGAGCAGTGAACAATTGAATTATGTCCACCTGAAAAAAAACATAAGGGGTATGTATGGCTTTTTTTTTTTCAGACCAAATTTATTTTTATCTACAATCTTCATGAACATTCACAGGTATGTAGGCCAAGCAATTCTGATCATAGATCTGCCACCCAGGGGTGTCTAGTCCATTACTAGGCCGAGCAGTGAACAATTGAATTATGTCCACCTGAAAAAAAACATAAGGGGTATGTATGGCTTTTTTTTTTTCAGACCAAATTTATTTTTATCTACAATCTTCATGAACATTCACAGGTATATAGGCCAATCCATTCTGATCATAGATCTGCCACCCAGGGGTGTCTAGTCCATTACTAGGCCGAGCAGTGAACAATTTAATTATGTCCACCTGAAAAAAAACATAAGGGGTATGTATGGCTTTTTTTTTTTCAGACCAAATTTATTTTTATCTACAATCTTCATGAACATTCACAGGTATATAGGCCAATCCATTCTGATCATAGATCTGCCACCCAGGGGTGTCTAGTCCATTACTAGGCCGAGCAGTGAACAATTGAATTATGTCCACCTGAAAAAAAACATAAGGGGTATGTATGGCTTTTTTTTTTCAGACCAAATTTATTTTTATCTACAATCTTCATGAACCTTCACAGGTATATAGGCCAAGCAATTCTGATCATAGATCTGCCACCCAGGGGTGTCTAGTCCATTACTAGGCCGAGCAGTGAACAATTTAATTATGTCCACCTGAAAAAAAACATAAGGGGTATGTATGGCTTTTTTTTTTTCAGACCAAATTTATTTTTATCTACAATCTTCATGAACATTCACAGGTATATAGGCAAATCCATTCTGATCATAGATCTGCCACCCAGGGGTGTCTAGTCCATTACTAGGCCGAGCAGTGAACAATTGAATTATGTCCACCTGAAAAAAAACATAAGGGGTATGTATGGCTTTTTTTTTTCAGACCAAATTTATTTTTATCTACAATCTTCATGAACCTTCACAGGTATATAGGCCAAGCAATTCTGATCATAGATCTGCCACCCAGGGGTGTCTAGTCCATTACTAGGCCGAGCAGTGAACAATTTAATTATGTCCACCTGAAAAAAAACATAAGGGGTATGTATGGCTTTTTTTTTTTCAGACCAAATTTATTTTTATCTACAATCTTCATGAACATTCACAGGTATATAGGCCAATCCATTCTGATCATAGATCTGCCACCCAGGGGTGTCTAGTCCATTACTAGGCCGAGCAGTGAACAATTGAATTATGTCCACCTGAAAAAAAACATAAGGGGTATGTATGGCTTTTTTTTTTCAGACCAAATTTATTTTTATCTACAATCTTCATGAACCTTCACAGGTATATAGGCCAAGCAATTCTGATCATAGATCTGCCACCCAGGGGTGTCTAGTCCATTACTAGGCCGAGCAGTGAACAATTTAATTATGTCCACCTGAAAAAAAACATAAGGGGTATGTATGGCTTTTTTTTTTTCAGACCAAATTTATTTTTATCTACAATCTTCATGAACATTCACAGGTATGTAGGCCAATCCATTCTGATCATAGATCTGCCACCCAGGGGTGTCTAGTCCATTACTAGGCCGAGCAGTGAACAATTGAATTATGTCCACCTGAAAAAAAACATAAGGGGTATGTATGGCTTTTTTTTTTCAGACCAAATTTATTTTTATCTACAATCTTCATGAACCTTCACAGGTATATAGGCCAAGCAATTCTGATCATAGATCTGCCACCCAGGGGTGTCTAGTCCATTACTAGGCCGAGCAGTGAACAATTGAATTATGTCCACCTGAAAAAAAACATAAGGGGTATGTATGGCATTTTTTTTTTCAGACCAAATTTATTTTTATCTACAATCTTCATGAACATTCACAGGTATGTAGGCCAAGCAATTCTGATCATAGATCTGCCACCCAGGGGTGTCTAGTCCATTACTAGGCCGAGCAGTGAACAATTGAATTATGTCCACCTGAAAAAAAACATAAGGGGTATGTATGGCATTTTTTTTTTCAGACCAAATTTATTTTTATCTACAATCTTCATGAACATTCACAGGTATGTAGGCCAAGCAATTCTGATCATAGATCTGCCACCCAGGGGTGTCTAGTCCATTACTAGGCCGAGCAGTGAACAATTGAATTATGTCCACCTGAAAAAAAACATAACATGTATGGCTTTTTTTTTTTCAGACCAAATTTATTTTTATCTACAATCTTCATGAACATTCACAGGTATATAGGCCAATCCATTCTGATCATAGATCTGCCACCCAGGGGTGTCTAGTCCATTACTAGGCCGAGCAGTGAACAATTGAATTATGTCCACCTGAAAAAAAACATAAGGGGTATGTATGGCTTTTTTTTTTCAGACCAAATTTATTTTTATCTACAATCTTCATGAACCTTCACAGGTATATAGGCCAAGCAATTCTGATCATAGATCTGCCACCCAGGGGTGTCTAGTCCATTACTAGGCCGAGCAGTGAACAATTTAATTATGTCCACCTGAAAAAAAACATAAGGGGTATGTATGGCTTTTTTTTTTTCGGACCAAATTTATTTTTATCTACAATCTTCATGAACATTCACAGGTATATAGGCCAATCCATTCTGATCATAGATCTGCCACCCAGGGGTGTCTAGTCCATTACTAGGCCGAGCAGTGAACAATTGAATTATGTCCACCTGAAAAAAAACATAAGGCTCTTTTTTTTTTCAGACCAAATTTATTTTTATCTACAATCTTCATGAACATTCACAGGTATGTAGGCCAAGCAATTCTGATCATAGATCTGCCACCCAGGGGTGTCTAGTCCATTACTAGGCCGAGCAGTGAACAATTGAATTATGTCCACCTGAAAAAAAACATAAGGGGTATGTATGGCTTTTTTTTTTTCAGACCAAATTTATTTTTATCTACAATCTTCATGAACCTTCACAGGTATGTAGGCCAAGCAATTCTGCTCAGTTTCCTTCACCTAAACCCTCACTGAGACAGTTCATCTTCTGGTCAGACCATCACACCTGAGTGTTTGCTGCGTCTATGATTGGCCTAACGCTAAGACCCATCATGGTGTGGCAATGGTTCCAGATCTAAAACAAGTGGTCAGTTCTGAGCATGTGGCTCCCCATAGACTCAATGTTAGAGCTAGATCTGCTAACTGCTCCTATCCTGGTGATTGTTGCATTAGATCGGATTAATCTGGATAGGTGGCTCTAAGACAAGATGTCTGACTTCCCTGTCAATCAACTATAAAAAAAAACTGGCTGATTGAAGTAGTGAAAGTCACTCCATCATCCCATCCAGATGATTCATTTGATCACATTTCCCTCTGGTGTCATTTTAACAGACTCGCTGCCTGGTCTGTTGGCTTCAGACACTTGACGCTTTGAATGTGTGCTTTTGTATTTTTGTGTGTGTAGTCTATATAGGCCTATTGTTCAGTGTATTCCAGCCACGCTAACAATTCCCCCAATTTCTGAGTTGATCATGTGACCTCCCATTTTCCTAATATCTGACGCCATCTGCTGGTCGACGTAGTGGACAGCAACGTGTCCTCCTACACATCTGAAGCCCCTCCTCGTTTACACAGACACCTAAGTGCTCCGAATTGGCTTTTTTTCATGAATATCTTTTTTTAAACATGTGTCCTGCATATTCTCCCAAAATGGAAGTACAAATTCATTTCAACGCTACCACCCATCAACACGTTTTCTAGGACTATACACCGCAGCACAAACATGCCCGGCTAGCTCAGTCGGTAGAGCATGAGACTCTTAATCTCAGGGTCGTGGGTTCGAGCCCCACGTTGGGCGAGTATCTTTTGCGATAGAAACCTCAACAATGAGTCGCGGCGGCGTGGCCCAAACAAATGCAGCGAGCCAGCAAAATAAACATCCTCTAATCTAGCGTACTAGTAAATTGACGCCGACTCACTGTGTACCACATGGTCTGCACAAAAGAAAAACAAACTAGTACAACGCACTCAAATCACAATTTCAACAACTGGGGTTCTAAAAGTAGTTGATATAATACTAAAGTATTATTAACTCGTATTCCTAACTAACAAAAGACATTTCCCATTCGCATAAAAAGATAGCAGAGGATGGTTTCGATCCATCGACCTCTGGGTTATGGGCCCAGCACGCTTCCGCTGCGCCACTCTGCTGACCGGCTCCTCAGTGTAAAATGTCAGCTAATAAACATTAATGAAAGAGATGAGCGCTGTGGAATTCAAACTGTAAAAAGACTGACGGGATGAATCATTTCGAATAGCAAAGCTTCAAACAAAGCTTGCGGAAACAAAATAGGCTATCCTAAGAACAAAACAAACCGTCCGTCATTAGTTGTAAAATAAGTAGGCCTATATTAATTAAATTCCAAACAAATTGTACTGATTGCTTTACAGACAAAATTATTAGTCCAAATTTATTTTTAAGCGGTGCAGCCACTTTTACGTGACCTGTGTCCGTCCGTCGGTGTGTGTCAGTCCTCTTCATAGCATGAGATTTACACCAATCAGAAGAAACCAATACAGTTGCACACCAGCAGAGCGCAGTAGAGATTATTCATAAACTGCACCCGTCCTTCACCATCACTATACAACTGACCACTGGCTGTATGTGTATTTACAGGGAGGATAAGAGATCAACTCTAATTTACTGGTTACTTTACAGGCCCCCATGTCGCTACATTTATAACAAATACATAAGTAGCCACAAAGGTTGAGTTACAGTGAAGCAAATGTACAACTATGAAATACAAAATATCAAAGGTTGTAATTTAAAGAGAGACCTAAAGAGAGACCTAAAGACTTGGGACTTCTCCTGGTGAAATACATGTACATGTATTAGGCTATTTATTTTCTGATTACTTAGCGATTAAAAAATAATTTCACATAAGAATATTTCCATGGATCACATACATTTTCTCTGCATTTTCCTCGACATCCACTCCCTTCTTCTCCTCCTCTACCTCCTTCTCCTTCCCCACCTCCCTCTCCTCCTCCTCCTCCACTTCATCCGTCTCTCCCCAACCCTTCTCCCTCCCTCTCCTCTTCCTCCTCCTCTCTCTCAGGGCGCAGGGAAGGAAGTTGACCAGGAAGAGGAGTGTGGACAGACAGAGGAGGGAGAAGATGGCCCCCACCCCCACCTCCAGCTCTCTGTCTCCGAGCCTGTCCTCCTCCTCTTCCTCCTCCTCCTCTTCCTCCTCCTCCTCCCATGTGCTCTCCCTCTCCACGCCGGGCGAGAGGTAGGCGGCGCCCTCCTCGTGATTGGGCCTGAGCACCGCGCGTTCCAGCCCCTTCCTTCCCAGCATGCCCTCCTCACCCACCTGGCGGTTGTCGGGGGAGGAGTCCCCTGGGACGCCGTTGCCGGGGGTGGTGGTGGCGCCGCTGGTGCCGAAGTTGCCGTACGCGTCTCCGTCCGACTCCACCAGCGTGTCCGACGCGCCCAACTCAAAGTCAGACTCCTCGCTCCCCATTGGACGAAGGTCAGAGTCCAGGTTCACTCTTAGCCAACCAGATCCCTTCGCCAGCCTCCTGGTCCCGCCTCCTTCCCCGGACTTGAGGCCGTCGCTGTCGACGATGGAGTTGGACGTGATTGGCTCGCAGGTGGAGACGAGGAGCTCCGCCCGCAGCAAGGGTCCGCCCCCGTCTCCCTGGGCGACGATGCGCTGGGACGGGCCTGGCGTCACGGCAACCACGGACTCGGCCAATGAGGAGAGGCGCAGGAAGAAGGACACGCCCCTGAAGGCGGAGAGAAGAGAGGCGCTGTCATCACTGAACTGGAGCCAGACATTGATGATGGCCTCCTGGCGGAGAGAGAGAGAGAGAGAGAGGGAGGGAGGGAGGGAGGGAGACAGGGAGGGAGAGGGGGGGGGATCGATATAGAGGTGGAGAAGGAGAGAAAAGTTAAAGGGTGGCAGTGATAAAATGGGGGAAAGGGAGAGAGAGAGAAAGAGAGAGGGAGAGAGATAAAGAGAGAGGGAGAGAGAGAGATAGAGAGAGAGAGAGAGGGAGAGAGAGAGGGAGAGAGAGGGAGAGAGATAAAGAGAGAGGGAGAGAGAGAGAGAGAGAGAGGGAGAGAGAGAGAGAGAGAGGGAGAGAGAGAGGGATAGAGAGGGAGGAAGTGAGAGAGAAAGAGTCAGTAATGTACTCATGTACCTTCACATGCAGCTCTGATATCCCACAATGCACACCTGTAACAAGCCACACCAACGCTCACCTGCCCGGGGTCGGACAGAACATTGTAGGCTGTCACTGTTGCTGTGACGACGGACGGGTGGGCGGGGCTGGCCTTGATGGACATGCCCAGTCCGCTCACAACCTGCACTGATAGGTCACCTGGAGTCACGAGTTCAGAGGTCACGGTGACATCACAGCTGCCTAGGACACCATCCCATTGGTTCGATATGACCTGAGGGATAAGGAGGAAGACCAATAGGAATGTCTCCAAATTCTTTAGTCATGGAAGGTGGAGTGATCTTACTGGTGCTGGCGATTAAAACTTGAATCTTTTTCTAAAAAGATCAACTTTTATTCCGGTCACATGATGAGGAAGTGAACACCCACGTGAAGGGAGGTTTTCCCCGGCTGCAGGCCAATCAGATTGCTCTGTTTGTCAAGGGTGGCAATGCGAGGGTTCTCCACTCTCAGCCAATTACGGACAATCTCTGTCATGTCCACCAGCCAATCAGGTGAGCCCAGCAGATAGGTCAGCTGACCCCGGTCGTCCTTGGCGACGAACTGAGTCAGAACCTCAACTGTCGACCTCTGGAACACTGGGGAACAGCTGGACACACACACACATAATAATGATGTACATTAAGCATACAGGAAGTGCCACTAACACCAGGGGAGTTATGGGTACTGAAAACATCTTCTCCAAATGCATCGGCTGCCTATAATGGAGGAGATTTAGCAATATTTATCAGTCTGCTTGCTTTGCTTGACACTTGGTCAGCCCCATAATCCTCAGGCCTCAGACTACTAACCTATGGTCATGGCCCAGGCTGCCAGATATAAACACAGTTATCTGACCCGTGTAGCCTGGCTGTATAATGGCCTGAACCAGCGACCGGTACTCTAGCTGTTCAGTGAGAAACACCTCTTCTAAACTACAGTCAAAGGTCCAGCCTACTTCCAACAGGAACACCTCACTGAGGTCCTCCTCAATCACAAGCACATCCCATGCATGTATGTTTGAAAATACATGGGGGTCTCAAACACACACACACACACACACACACACACACACACACACACACACACACACACACACACACACACACACACACACACACAATCCTACTGTGAGTGTCGGCATTCATGTTTTCTCCTCTGTCTTCGAAGAACAAACGTAGTTTGCGCATCTCAAAACTGAGATATCAAATTTTCCTTCATCTGTCTTCAAGGAGCAGGGGGAGGGGCCAGGAGGTTCAGTCTTATTGTCTCAGTCCATACCTTCTACTGAGATACGTGGGATTAAATCAGATTATTACAGATTACAGAATCCCAGAAGAGCCAGATGGTCTAATCTCTGGCTCCCAGGACAGATGTGTTTCTTCCAAAATCATCTGCAACAGTATCCCTCCTTCAGTGTGTGTGTGTGTGTGTGTGTGTGTGTGTGTAGGTGTTTGTGTGTGTGTGTGTTTGTGCATTCACACAACCGCTTTTCCTGAAGCATGGCGTTCACCCCTCTACACAGATTTAAAAGCAAAGGATTGATGTAAAAATCCCACAAAATACAAACATGTTTATGTTTCCAAATGTGCAAGAGTGCATAGTGGGACTAGAGCTGGGACAGGGCAGGGTAGCGCATGTCCCTCTCTGCTCTCCAACTGGCAAATATTCAAAAATAAACAACAACTGCCAAACGGCTCTAGAACATTCCCACGGTAACGGCTCTCACTACTGACCCGTTGACGCTGAGCTGGCTCCAGCCGTCGATGGCATTGAGCTCGGGGTCGGAGAGGGACACGCGCAGGGGCACGGAGGGCGCCCACACGGACAGGCGCAGCGACCCACGGAGCGCGCCCAGTACAAACTCCACCCGCGCGCAGGTGCTGCCGGCGCCTGATTCGCTCCCGTCGACAAAGACGGCGGAGCAGTCGCTGGACACCTGTTGAGCCAATCAAAGAGAAGAACAGAAGTGAGATGGGTGGTACAGTACACTTCTGCAATACAGTGTGTGTGTGTGTTTGTGTGTGTGTGTGTGTTCAGTTCTGTCTTTACCTTGACAATGTTCTCGTTGGACGACTGGCACCTCACGGCGGAAGTGACATCAGACACCTTTCCATCATGCCCGACTGCCAGCACGATAACAGGAAGTGACACGGGCTCGCTGGTCAAGATGGCCGTGTTTATGATCGTGTCGCTCTGTCGATGTTAAACATTCAAGTCATTCAGCATCACAGAGAAGCAGAGAACATGACACACACACACAGACACACACACACAGACCAGAGGGGCAGGCACACTGGGAAAAGGTCCAAAAAGGATCCTCAGTTCAGGCGGTTAAACTACTTCCTGGGTCGTGGTAGGATAAGAATCCCAGGTTTGGGTTAAAGGAACACGCCAACCTTTGGGTAAATGATCTTATTTGCCATCTTCCCCAGAGTCAGATAAGAAGATACACACCCTTCTCTTCTCTGGGCAGTAGAGACCCGTTAGAGCCAAAATATTAGCCTGATATATATATATATATTTTTTTTTTTACTTTTATTTAATCAGGAAAGAAACCCATTGAAACACTGAAGTTCAGCTGCTGAAACACCAGATTTCCCCCCGGAGGATCAATCAAGTCTCTTATCTTATCTTAAGAGTCGTGTTAGGATAAGGATCACAGGTGTGGGTTAAGGACACTTAGCGTAACTGTTCAGTGCAACAGCTCGTTGGCGCGAGGTGAGCACGCCCCTGGCGGGGTGACCCCACGTAGACGAAACGAGGCGCCCCCCTACCTCGGTGAGGGCGACGACGCCGACCACCTCTCTGTCCGTGAAGGAGAAGCTGCTGACCACGCCCCCACGCGGCGGCGTAGGAGGAGGGTCATTGCGGCCGGAGTACTCCACCCACCAACTGGCCGGCACCGTCATGGCAACGCCAAAAGTCCGCCTCAGACCGTCCACTGAGAGGCACGCCACCTGGTGGAGAGACGAGGATCTGCGGGGGGAGAAGGGGGTGAGGGTAGTTTGAGGGGGGAGAAGGGGGGGAGGGTAGTTTGAGGGGGGAGAAGGGGGGGAGGGTAGTTTGAGGGGGGAGAAGGGGGTGAGGGTAGTTTGAGGGGGGAGAAGGGGGTGAGGGTAGTTTGAGGGGGGAGAAGGGGGTGAGGGTAGTTTGAGCACGCCCTGATCAGCCATCAGCTTTGGATCATTCCAGAATCTACAGAACGTTACAATGAATGTGATTCAAAAAAACACAACCAGAGCTTTTGTATTTTTGAAAACGTGAAAGCTAGGGCCAGGGAACATTGAGGGGGGAGAACGCTGGGTCTAGGGAACATTGAGGGGGGAGAACGCTGGGGAACATTGAGGGGGGAGAACGCTGGGGAACATTGAGGGGAGAGAACACTGGGGAACATTGAGGGGAGAGAACGCTGGGGAACATTGAGGGGAGAGAACGCTGGGGAACATTGAGGGGAGAGAACGCTGGGTCTGGGGAACATTGAGGGGAGAGAACGCTGGGTCTGGGGAACATTGAGGGGAGAGAACGCTGGGGAACATTGAGGGGAGAGAACGCTGGGGAACATTGAGGGGAGAGAACGCTGGGGAACATTGAGGGGAGAGAACGCTGGGGAACATTGAGGGGAGAGAACGCTGGGGAACATTGAGGGGAGAGAACGCTGGGGAACATTGAGGGGAGAGAACGCTGGGGAACATTGAGGGGAGAGAACACTGGGGAACATTGAGGGGAGAGAACGCTGGGGAACATTGAGGGGAGAGAACGCTGGGGAACATTGAGGGGAGAGAACGCTGGGGAACATTGAGGGGAGAGAACGCTGGGTCTAGGGAACATTGAGGGGGGAGAACGCTGGGGAACATTGAGGGGAGAGAACACTGGGGAACATTGAGGGGAGAGAACACTGGGGAACATTGAGGGGAGAGAACGCT
>NC_140253.1:1595309-1596910 GCF_949987555.1 Borostomias antarcticus
GGTCAGGGTCACCACACACACCCCCAGGGGAGGCTGGGGTCAGAGGTCAGAGGTCAACCATCATGGAGCTCTACTGGGGGAGCAAGAGACTTAGAAAAGCTATACTGAATGGGGAAATGTGAATACTGTGAATACTGAATGGGGGTCAATGGGAGGTTATTCTCTGTGTTTAGAACGACACTGATTGACGGCAAACTGCTCAACAGCACATTGCAGGATTCTGGAGGCCGAGAGGAATCCAACCATGTCCACCTCTTGACCTTTGGTTCATTTTTACTGACCGCTAAATCGAGAAATCATTTTCATGCTGTGCTCTGATCGCTAACATTGTTAACGGAGTGTAACATTTTAGCTTTTATTTTAACATATTTAAAGATGCTCTGTTCGATTTACTGCACTTTTTGTAAAAAAACAAAAAATCCAATATATGCAATAAATAGGTCCAGGGGAGTCGTTACTATCTGTACAGAAAATATAACCCACGGTGTCGTGCCTGTGGAGCAAATGCAGAATTTATTTTTATTATGAGCGAAGCCGGCCCGGCGCTGAGCCCCGCCCCCTGAACGGCTCCGTATGGAGGGAAAACGCCCACTTGTTTATATCTGATACGCTGCTCCACTGCCCCCTCTAGTGGCCGAAAGATATCGAACTGAACACCTTTAACATTTTTTGTTAAAATTTGCCAAATCGTAAATTGATTAATAATCCGTCCCCGTCACCCTCTGTGTGTGACCCAGATACAAAACCAAATATGATCCCTATCAGGCCAACGGTGTCTGAGGAACACCAGAACACCAGAACACCAGAACACCAGAACACTAGAACACGAGAATACGGGGCACGAGAACACGAGAACACGAGAACACGAGAACACGAGAACACGAGAACATAGCAGATACAGGATACAGAGACTTATTATTATTATGTAAGATGTAGGATGAATTATTTAGCATTATTATTATTTAAATAATACTACTAATACTACTACTACTACTACTACTACTACTACTACTACTAATAATAATAATAATAATAGGAAAACGGGATAGTTGACATGCACGCACACACACACACACACACACCTGTGTGATGCAGGAGGCCTTGTGTTCCTGCGTGTCCTTGAAGGCGTGCAGCGTGGCGCACGTCCCCTGACTGGCCCCTCCCCTCTGCTGGAACAACGCTCTCACCCTGTACCCCTCCCTGCCCCCCCCCGCCCCCCCCCTCTCTCCACGTACTCCGACAGCAGGGAGGCGGACAGGCGAGAGGACAGGGGGAGGACGGACTCTGACACCAGCTGAGAGGACCAGAGAGAGAGGGGGGGGGAGAGAGAGAGAGATACAGAGAGAGAGAGAGGGAGAGAGAGAGAGACAGAGAGAGAGAGAGAGAGAGAGAGAGAGAGAGAGAGAGAAAGAAAGAAAGAAAGAAAGAAAGAAAGAAAGAAAGAAAGAAAGAAAGAAAGAAAGAAAGAAAGAAAGAAAGAAAGAAAGAAAGAAAGAGAGGGACATTAAGAATAATTCTTCTTATTCTTCTTCTACCATAACATGATGAGACGGGCATATTCTGAAGTCTATGACATTAGTTAGTTTTTGAGGCACAAATTT
>NC_140253.1:1609610-1619610 GCF_949987555.1 Borostomias antarcticus
GTCTATGAACACAGCAGGCTCATTCTGACCTGTGCCTCGCTTGATTGTAAAAACACAGAAGGCCTGGTCTGGGGGTAGTGTGCTAACAACGTTCTCTGAGAAAAATAAAGACAAAACATCGTCGGCGAACGTTGCCTTTGTTCTCTCTCAGAACTCGACGCCTGTCCTAGCGAACACACAGCACTCCGTTCCCGGAGCACTGCCTCCCTGTCTGACAGGACAACAACGCTGTCTCCACGCCTCGTACCTTCCCCACATCTCTAAAAACACAAGGGCCGTCGCCTCGCGGGGCTTCACAACGCTGTCTCCACGCCTTGTACCTTCCCCACATCCCTAAAAACACAAGGGCCGTCTCACGGGGGCTTCACAACGCTCACAATAGGTGTTTCTTTGTCAACAACGACGTCTTCCCTCTACACGCTTAACAGCTAGCACACAAATGCACAGCTGCACAATGTCCACAAACATGCTGCGCTTCCAGACACGCTCAATTTAACAACCTCTCCAGCGTTCATTCTCTCCTTCGCTCATTCTAGGCAGGGAGGGAGAGAGAGAGAGAGAGAGAGAGAGAGACTCTCGGTTGAAAAAAAAAAAAAAAAAAAGGCTTTTTTTCAGGCTTGTAGCATTCAAAGAGAGTACCATCGTTGGAGGAAGAGACGCTATTAATCAACAATGCTTCTTCATCTGAGAGCCCTATGTGTCCTCCGTCTCTCTCCCTCCCTCTCTGCATTCTGTGGCTCCAGGCTGTTAAAACAGCTCATATCTGATCTCAGCGACACAGTTGTTTTCATTTCTTCCCCCGCTTACCTTCGTATCTGAAGAAAAAGTAATTTGGGGCCCTGAGAGCCATGACAATGACCCGCTCTAGCGGAACGCGACCTCGGCACAAAACACTTCTGGTTGCCTTGTGGTGCCCCCCCTCTCAGAGTGCCAGCTGCCAGAGACCCGAAATGCGCAGACCTGCCCTGTTAACGGATGATTCTCTGGCCAGGCCCTGGTAATGGATGATTCTCTGGGTAGGCCCTGTTAACGGATGATTCTCTGGCCAGGCCCTGTTAACGGATGATTCTCTGGCCAGGCCCTGGTAACGGATGATTATCTGGGCAGGCCCTGTTAACGGATGATTCTCTGGGCAGGCCCTGTTAACGGATGATTCTCTGGCCAGGCCCTGGTAACGGATGATTCTCTGGCCAGGCCCTGTTAACGGATGATTCTCTGGGCAGGCCCTGTTAACGGATGATTCTCTGGCCAGGCCCTGGTAACGGATGATTATCTGGGCAGGCCCTGTTAACAGATGATTCTCTGGCCAGGCCCTGTTAACGGATGATTCTCTGGGCAGGCCCTGGTAACGGATGATTCTCTGGGCAGGCCCTGTTAACGGATGATTCTCTGGGCAGGCCCTGTTAACGGATGATTCTCTGGGCAGGCCCTGTTAACGGATAAAACCACCAGACCGGAACAACAAGCTAGTTGGCTAACTCAGCCACGCTGCCAGACTGCTCTCTACTGAGAACTCTATATGGTCTCGCTCGGTCTCACACTCTCCACATCTCTCTCTCTCTCTCTCCTTCTCTCTCTCTCTCTCTCTCTCTCTCCCAATTCAATTAAATTCAAAGGGCTTTATTGGCATGGGAAACATGTTTACATAGCCTGGTAAACCAGACGCATCACGATTTTCTTTTGGACGTTTTCATTATTTCGGGACTTTCAGCCGCCCAGAGTGATTTGAGTTTTCCCAGAAAATAGGGCACCAATCAGGAGACGGCATTTTAACTGCTGTTCCGCCCCCAGTCCCTGATTGGTTCCCATAGATGATGCGAAATACAGGAGTACGCTATTAGTAGAACAGTAATGACAGCTCCCAAAGCAACAAGCGGTAACGTTAATGTTAGCACAATAAACCATAAGTGAAGTTATTGCAGAAATAGACTCAATAACAACAATTAAAGAAGAACAAGAGTATGCACTAAGGGAGTTTCTTAGCGAAAAATATGTTTTCCCCGCTCTTCTGACTGGATTTGGGAAAAGTTTGATCCATGTTTTGTTACGCTGCTTGGCTTAAGGAGTTTGTCTATCAAGGCTAGTACTCCCGCCAACTCTAATCTCTCTGGGAGGATGAAAACAGACTCATAGAGAAAACATCAACAACAACTAAATTGTGATGAGTCTGGTTTACATTTCCAAAGAGAATGTCACAAAAATGTTCAAATATAAGTGTAGATAAAAATCGGTGAATAGAGTGAATAAGTAAGTGTAATATTTCCAAATGTATTTAAATGGTAACTTTGAAGTGTGTATGTCCAGTGTTTCTATGTCCAGTGATCAGTGTGGTGTTCAGGGATACTGATTGACAGTCTTAACGGTGGTTGTGTTCCATTAGATGTCCTTTTCCTGTCACAGCTGCTTAAAAATCTCGCTGCTGTGTTTGCGCATTGCTGTATTTCCCCCAGCAGATATGGACGATCCTTCTCATTAGTCATGTTTTCTAAATCTTTTTGGGTGTTTGTAATCTGTGGGAAGTACGTATCTTTGAAGTCCTGGAACAGCTGGCAGGTAGTTAAAAAGTGAAGCTGGGTTTCCACCTCTTTTTGTGAGCAGTGGGTGCTCAGTCTGTCCTCTCTAGGGAGCCGGGTCTGCCTGTGGCGGCCTCTCCCTCTCTCTCTCATTCTCTCTCTCTCTCTCTCCCTCTCTCTCTCATTCTCTCTCTCTCCCTCTCTCTCTCTCTCTCTATCTCTCCTTTTTTTTCTTTCCCTCCCACAGAGCAATCTCTCCTCCCACGTCTCATCCTCTCCCTCTCTCTCTCTCTCTTTCTACTAAATGACTGCGACTCCAACTCCATACCGATGTCTCCCATAATGCAAGTGGGTGCGCGCCGGTGTTTAGTGCGGTGCGATGCTAAACAGCTCCTCTGGAAGACGGCCCCAGGGCGTATGGATCCTGGGAGAAATAACAATAACAGCGCCCTCACCACACGACCCTGACCCTGGGGGGCTACGCTACACCTCATTACACTGGAAACACACAGAGGGAGAGGGAGAGAGAGAGAGAGAGAGAGAGGGAGGGAGAGAGAGAGAGAGAGGGAGAGAGAGAGACGTGGGAGGAGAGATTGCTCTGTGGGAGAGAGGGAGAGAAAGATGAGAGAGGGAGGAAGAGAGGTGAGAGAATGGATGTCTAAATAAAGAAAGGAGGAATGTCAGAGAGAGAGAGAGAGAGAGAGAGAGGAGGGAGGATGAGAGGGAAAGTAAAATAAAGAACAACACAGTAAACGGCAGTTAGCAGTTAAAACTAATGTTCTATGGACCGAACTCAATTACCCCTCTCAACCGTCCCCAATGCAACACACACACACACACACACACACACACACACACACACACACACACACACACACACATACACACACACATGTACACACTCACATACACACACACATGTACACACTCACATACACACATGTACACGCACACACACACACATATACACACTCACATACACACATGTACACACACACATGTACACGCACACACACACACACACATGTACACACTCACATACACACACACACACACACACACACACTCACATACACACACACACACACACACGTACACACTCACATACACACACACATGTACACACTCACATACACACACACATGTACACACTCACATACACACATGTACACGCACACACACACACACATATACACACTCACATACACACATGTACACACACACATGTACACACACACATACACACATGTACACACACATGTACACACTCACATACACACATGTACACACTCACATACACACAAACACACACACATGTACACACTCACACACACACATGTACATTACATTTACATTACAGTCATTTAGCAGACGCTTTTATCCAAAGCGACTAACAATAATTGCATTTAACGTAGGAAGAGCCAATGTACTACTACTTGCCAGAACTCACAAGTGCATCTTCTTTCTAAAACAAACAAGTGACTAAGAGCATAATCTAGTGCTGAAGCAAAGTGCAAGAATCACAATCTAAAGTACAGTGCAATATAATATAATAAGTGCTTAGGTGGGAGGATTGTTGTAGTACTTCTTGAAGAGATGAGTTTTGAGCCTGCGACGAAAGATGGGCAGCGACTCTGCTGTCCTGACATCAGTGGGCAGCTCATTCCACCACTGCGGGGCCAGGACAGAGAAGAGCCGTGACCGTGTCGATCGACCGCAGGAGCCTCGGAGTGACGGGGCAACCAGTCGCCCTGAGGTAGCAGAGCGTAGTGGTCGGGAGGGGATGTAGGGTTTGTACAGATTGTATGTACAGACTCACATACACACATGTACACACACACACACATGTACACTCTCACATACATGCACCCACTCACATACACAGACAGACAGACACACACACAGACACACAAACACACATGTACAGACTCACATACACACAAACGCACACACACAAACAGGTCACACTCACACCAATTTCTTTTCTGTCAGCCCTCAGCCTCTCAATGGGGAAGCAGTGAGTGTCTGTTGCCGTGGCGACAGCGGACCCGATTGTGGTTTAGAAACAGCTGACCCTGAGGTAAGGGGTCAACAACCCTCACGCATGAAGATCAACATCACGGTCTTGGGGTTACAGCACGGAGCACACGTGTGTGTGTGTGTGTGTGTGTGTGTGTGTGTGTGTGTGTGTGTGTGCGTGTGTGTGAGTGTAGTGATTTTTGCAGGCAATCACGTACTCCCCTCTTAAGCACCTATTGTATTTTTAGATTGATATTCTTGCACTTTGCCTTCAGCACTAGATTATGCTCTTAATCATTTGTTTAAGAAAGGAGATGCACTTGTGAGTTCTGGCAAGAAGCAGTATCATTGGCTTTTCCTACATTAAATGCAAT
This sequence comes from Borostomias antarcticus, assembly GCF_949987555.1. Lineage (NCBI taxonomy): Eukaryota > Metazoa > Chordata > Actinopteri > Stomiiformes > Stomiidae > Borostomias > Borostomias antarcticus. Next base: position 1,614,517 of record NC_140253.1, read on the forward strand.
TATTGTTAGTCGATTTGGATAAAAGTATCAGCTAAATGACTGTAATGTAATATAATGTATTGATGCAGCGATGATGAGAAGAAAACAAACGGGTTTACTGATCCAGTTTGAGGATGTTCAAGGTTTCCTCTGATAATGAGGCCAGTTGAAGTTTGACGTCACGGCATCGTTGATGGATTGAGATGAGGAGGGGATTAAGATTTTAATCCAGACATGCTGATCACACCTCAGTGTTCTTTCACCGAGATTAGCTAACCACAGATTAAACGCTTTCAAGTGTCTTTTTATTTTTTATTTTTTTTTAAGTGTTACAAAGCTGCAGGACTCACAAGGACAAGCTCGTGAACAGATATGTCATCATTTCACCCACAGAAGCAGCCATCTCAGTGGCGTTGTGGTTAGAGTGTCTGTCCTGAGATTGGGTTCGATGCTCAGTCATACCAAGGACTATAAAAAATGGTACGCAATTGTTTGGGGTAAGTCCCTCCAACATGCTAGCGTCATGTCCAGGGGATGTACTTGTACTCGACTGCCTCGCGCTAAGGAATCAGGAGATAGGCAGGAAAGTGGGCTCTAGGCCACTAGGCTCCAGAACCACTGGTTCTCAAGGCTTCATACCACAGAGAGGATCTTTGGCTTCAAACGTACGCCATTTGAGAGAGATGTGTTGAGAGTGCGTCTGCGTGTGGAAGGAGAAAAGTCTTTCTGGGAAAAACACTACGCCTTCAAAAGGAAACTCTTCATCACCATCCTCATCATCACTATTGTAACCCTGGAGTTGAGGGCAGATGCCCTCTGGGGCTCAGCGTAGCTTGTTAAAAAACCCACAGGCAGCCAGAAGTTAGAATTGATCTCCAGCTCTTATTCTCACATCTGTCTGGTCCACTGATGTTCGCCGTTAGATCTGACGGAACCCATAACATTCGGTATTCGGAAGCGGGGAGTTACAAAACAATACAAATTCCATTCTAAAACTGCTTCCACACTGTCTCGACTGTTTTATGTCAACCCCGGCTTAACAAACGCACATGTTTGAAAGAGTTTCAATAGTATATAATATAATATACCGATAATAAATGTAATATTTGAACCCTGGTTGTGGTCTGGCCTGGTCAACACTCTGGGAAAAACAGACACCACATCCAAACGAATAAGCAACACGTTGAGTTTATTTCCTGACAGTTTGGGACATAAATTAATGTAATTATAGTGGAGCGAGAGTGCCTCTCCTGTCCATCTGTGTGTCTCTGAATGAGGAGGAATTACTGTCTAGTTAGAGATTCTTTTGTCAGCGTGTTTTTGAGTGAACTCCTGGATAATTGCTTTTTTTTTTTAAAGCCCATAACTGGACATTTCTCTCTGATAAATTAGTCATTCAGATTGTTTAGAAGAGGCACTCCTTCATAATTGGAAAACTGTTTTATACAGTAATTACTTCTGACATGATTATGTGAACAGGCCTAGTTCTACTGTGCACCTGAAGAGAAGACTAGACGGCTGCTCTCTCTCTCTCTCTCTCTCTCTCTCTCTCTCTCTCTCTCTCTCCCCCAGTCTGCTGAACCAAGGGTGAGTGTGGAGTGAAGTCCATTGGTCTGAGTCCTCCAGGGGATAAAGGTTGAGGTGTGTCTCTTCACGGTCATGTCCTGGACACATGGGAGCGGGAAGATCAGCATCCCAGTATACCGCTGCTGCCCCGCCCTTTATTCACCTCCAATACCGCTGCTGCCCCGCCCTTTATTCACCTCCAATACCGCTGCTGCCCCGCCCTTTATTCACCTCCAAAACACCACGTTCGGCCCAGAGAGACCTTCAGAGAGACCTTGAGAGAGGGCTTCAGAGAGACCTTCAGGAGGGCTTCAGAGAGACCTTCAGAGAGACCTTCAGAGAGACCTTCAGAGAGACCTTCAGAGAGACCTTCAGGAGGGCTTCAGAGAGACCTTCAGAGAGACCTTCAGAGAGACCTTCAGAGAGACCTTCAGAGAGGGCTTCAGAGAGACCTTCAGAGAGACCTTCAGAGAGACCTTCAGCAGGGCTTCAGAGAGACCTTCAGAGACCTTCAGAGAAACCTTCAGAGAGACCTTCAGAGAAACCTTCAGAGAGACCTTCAGGAGGGCTTCAGACTTTTCCTTTCTTTAATCGGAGTCTTTCTTGGCCGAGCAGCAGTTTATTTTCTAGAACTGTGGGGATGTTCATATACCCTCGCCTGACTGAACTGTGGGGATGTTCATATACCCTCGCCTGACTGAACTGTGGGGATGTTCATATACCCCTCGCCTGACTGAACTGTGGGGATGTTCATATACCCTCGCCTGACTGAACTGTGGGGATGTTCATATACCCTCGCCTGACTGAACTGTGGGGATGTTCATATACCCTCGCCTGACTGAACTGTGGGGATGTTCATATACACCTCGCCTGACTGAACTGTGGGGATGTTCATATACACCTCGCCTGACCGCCATTTCCCTTCACTTCATTATTCATTCTGAACAGGCTTCCGTTGCAGACATTTTCTGAGATGGCCGTTTGCCAAAGAGAGAGTCCTCCGCGATTAGTTCATCCCCCTAACCAATCAAACGAGTTTAATTACATCAACGCATTCAACAAACACTGATTGGCCTGGTTGGAATTCCAGCTGAGAAATCAAACTTTCCAGGCCGTGAATCACATTAGGAAAGTCAAAGTGGGTGGATTCAGGGTCTGTGGGGGACATGTGTCAATCAATCAATCAATCAATCAATCAATCAATCAATCAATCAATCAATCAATCAATCAATCAAAGCTTTATTTGTATAGTGCATTTCATACCCAGAGGCAACACAATGCTCTTTACAGAGAACAAGGGAGGTGGGCATACGACCCACTCTCTACATATTCCAGAGGGAAGCAAAAAAACAGTATCACCCGGGGGCCAGATAAGTGATCTGTAAAAATTCTTCCCTGACCCCTCTCAACAAGGGGTGTCCACCGTGTCCCCTCTAGAGATCAGAGCCTGGGGGGACAGGTGTCCACCGTGTCTTCTCTAGAGATCAGAGCCTGTGGGGACGCGTGTCCACCGTGTCTCCACTAGAGATCAGGGCCTGGGGGGACAGGTGTCCACCGTGTCTCCACTAGAGATCAGGGCCTGGGGGGACAGGTGTCCACCGTGTCCCCTCTAGAGATCAGAGGGTCACAGTCCGTTTCCCCCCCCCCCCCTTCTCTGGATCACACCCTCTACATCTACCCCCCCCCCTTCTCTGGATCACACCCTCTACATCTACCCCCCCCCCCCTCCCCCCTTCTCTGGATCACACCCTCTACATCTACCCCCCCCCCCCCCCCCCCCCTTCTCTGGATCACACCCTCTACATCTACCCCCCCCCCCCCCCCCCTTCTCTGGATCACACCCTCTACATCTACCCCCCCCCCCCCTTCTCTGGATCACACCCTCTACAACTACCCCCCCCCCCCCTTCTCTGGATCACACCCTCTACCCCCCCCCCACCCACATGAAGAGAGAATCAATTACACACACAAACACAACCACACATGGATGCACATAAACACACACACACAACCACACATGAATGCACATAAACACACACACACAACCACACATGAATGCACATAAACACACACACACAACCACACATGGATGCACATAAACACACACACACACACTGCCCCTTTCTCCATTAATCTCAGTGTTATCTTGATCAGGTTCAGCAGATCCTCATCCAGTTTCCAGGAAAAAACACACACACACACACACACACACACACCCACCCACCCACACACACACACACACACACACACACACACACACATACATAGATAAATATGTATATACGTCCTAGAGTATCGTGCAGCGAGGAGTGGGAGTGTATGGAGGTCGAAGGGTGTGTGTGTGTATGTGTGTGTTTGTGTGTGTCCATGAATACAAATGATGTATTCACGACTATGATCTCTAGTGTGTGTGTGTGTGTGTGTATGGATGTGCGTGTGCGTGTGTGTGTGTGATTTACCAACGTGTCTGACGGCCCTTATCCAAACCCTTCCCCTGGGTAGAAGACACAATAAAGTGTTCTCACACACACACACACACACACACACACACACACACACACGCACTGGGGCAGATGCTGTAGATCATGTAGTCGTGAGTACAGGGTGAAACCCACAAGGCCAGCAGGAATTAATCACTGAGCTGCTCTCATTCACTCCATTCCTCCTCTCATCCGTCATCCCTCCTCTCATCCCTCCACTCATCCCTCCTCTCATCCCTCTTCTCATCCCTCCACTCATCCCTCCTCTCATCCCTCCACTCATCCCTCCTCTCATCCTTCCTCTCATCCCTCCACTCATCCCTCCACTCATCCCTCCTCTCATCCATCCACTCATCCCTCATCCCTCCTCTCATCCCTCCACTCATCCCTCCTCTCATCCCTCCTCTCATCCCTCCACTCATCCCTCCTCTAATCCCTCCTCTCATCCTTCCTCTCATCCTTCCTCTCATCCCTCCTCTCATCCCTCCACTCATCCCTCCACTCATCCTTCCTCTCATCCCTTCACTCATCCTTCCTCTCATCCCTCCACTCATCCTTCCACTCATCCCTCCACTCATCCCTCCTCTAATCCCTCCTCTCATCCCTCCTCTCATCCTTCCTCTCATCCCTCCACTCATCCCTCCCCTCATCATTCCATCTCCCCTCCATCCTCTCCTCCCTCCATCCTCTCCTCCGTTCTCTCCACCGCCGCCTGTCCGTCCTACGGCTCATCCTCCCTTCTCTCTCTCCGCCCTCCACCTTCATCACTCCCCTCTCCCCCCCACCCCCTCATCTCTCCGTCTTTTCTCCCCCATCCCCCTCATCATCTCTCCCCTGTGTGTGAGTCCTCCCCCCCTGAAGATGTCCAGTCTCTCTCTAATCCCCTTCTGTTGCTCCTGAAGTGTGAAGACTTGATTTGGCTGATAATCACACCGCAGCAGTGGAGCAACATGCCCATTAGCTGAGGGACGAGGGCTGTGCGTCACGCTAACCCGGTACAGAACATCTCCGTTAAGACCTAGCTGAAAGATTAGGGGGTGTTTCACACTATCCCAGTAGAGACCATCTC
>NC_140253.1:1625377-1632877 GCF_949987555.1 Borostomias antarcticus
ACACACACACACACACACACACACACACATGTACACACTCACATACACAAACACATGTACACACTCACATACACACATGTACACGCACACACACACACATATACACACTCACATACACACATGTACACACACACATGTACACGCACACACACACACACACACATGTACACACTCACATACACACACACACACACACACACACACACTCACATACACACACACACACACGTACACACTCACATACACACACACATGTACACACTCACATACACACACACATGTACACACTCACATACACACATGTACACGCACACACACACACACATATACACACTCACATACACACATGTACACACACACATGTACACACACACATACACACATGTACACACACATGTACACACTCACATACACACATGTACACACTCACATACACACAAACACACACACATGTACACACTCACACACACACATGTACAGACTCACATACACACATGTACACACACACACACATGTACACTCTCACATACATACATGCACCCACTCACATACACAGACAGACAGACACACACACAGACACACAAACACACATGTACAGACTCACATACACACAAACGCACACACACACACAGGTCACACTCACACCAATTTCTTTTCTGTCAGCCCTCAGCCTCTCAATGGGGAAGCAGTGAGTGTCTGTTGCCGTGGCGACAGCGGACCCGATTGTGGTTTAGAAACAGCTGACCCTGAGGTAAGGGGTCAACAACCCTCACGCATGAAGATCAACATCACGGTCTTGGGGTTACAGCACGGAGCACACGTGTGTGTGTGTGTGTGTGTGTGTGTGTGTGTGTGTGTGTGTGTGTGTGTGTGTGTGTGTGTGCGTGTGTGTGTGAGTGCGGTGTGTGTGTGAGTGTAGTGATTTTTGCAGGCAATCACGTACTCCCCTCTTAAGCACCTATTGTATTTTTAGATTGATATTCTTGCACTTTGCCTTCAGCACTAGATTATGCTCTTAATCATTTGTTTAAGAAAGGAGATGCACTTGTGAGTTCTGGCAAGAAGCAGTATCATTGGCTTTTCCTACATTAAATGCAATTATTGTTAGTCGATTTGGATAAAAGTATCAGCTAAATGACTGTAATGTAATATAATGTATTGATGCAGCGATGATGAGAAGAAAACAAACGGGTTTACTGATCCAGTTTGAGGATGTTCAAGGTTTCCTCTGATAATGAGGCCAGTTGAAGTTTGACGTCACGGCATCGTTGATGGATTGAGATGAGGAGGGGATTAAGATTTTAATCCAGACATGCTGATCACACCTCTGTGTTCTTTCACCGAAATTAGCTAACCACAGATTAAACGCTTTCAAGTGTCTTTTTATTTTTTTTAAGTGTTACAAAGCTGCAGGACTCACAAGGACAAGCTCGTGAACAGATATGTCATCATTTCAACCACAGAAGCAGCCATCTCAGTGGCGTTGTGGTTAGAGTGTCTGTCCTGAGATTGGGTTCGATGCTCAGTCATACCAAGGACTATAAAAAATGGTACGCAATTGTTTGGGGTAAGTCCCTCCAACATGCTAGCGTCATGTCCAGGGGATGTATTTGTACTTGACTGCCTCGCGCTAAGGAATCAGGAAATAGGCAGGAAAGTGGGCTCTAGGCCACTAGGCTCCAGAACCACTGGTTCTCAAGGCTTCATACCACAGGGAGGATCTGTGGCTTCAAACGTACGCCATTTGAGAGAGATGTGTTGAGAGTGCGTCGGCGTGTGGAAGGAGAAAAGTCTTTCTGGGAAAAACACTACGCCTTCAAAAGGAAACTCTTCATCACCATCCTCATCATCACTATTGTAACCCTGGAGTTGAGGGCAGATGCCCTCTGGGGCTCAGCGTAGCTTGTTAAAAACCCACAGGCAGCCAGAAGTTAGAATTGATCTCCAGCTCTTATTCTCACATCTGTCTGGTCCACTGATGTTCGCCGTTAGATCTGACGGAACCCATAACATTCGGTATTCGGAAGCGGGGAGTTACAAAACAATACAGATTCCATTCTAAAACTGCTTCCACACTGTCTCGACTGTTTTATGTCAACCCCGGCTTAACAAACGCACATGTTTGAAAGAGGTTCAATAGTATATAATATAATATACCGGTAATAAATGTAATATTTGAACCCTGGTTGTGGTCTGGCCTGGTCAACACTCTGGGAAAAACAGACACCACATCCAAACGAATAAGCAACACGTTGAGTTTATTTCCTGACAGTTTTGGACATAAATTAATGTAATTATGGTGGAGCGAGAGTGCCTCTCCTGTCCATCTGTGTGTCTCTGAATGAGGAGGAATTACTGTCTAGTTAGAGATTCTTTTGTCAGCGTGTTTTTGAGTGAACTCCTGGATAATTGCTTTTTTTTTTAAAGCCCATAACTGGACATTTCTCTCTGATAAATTAGTCATTCAGATTGTTTAGAAGAGGCACTCCTTCATAATTGGAAAACTGTTTTATACAGTAATTACTTCTGACATGATTATGTGAACAGGCCTAGTTCTACTGTGCACCTGAAGAGAAGACTAGACAGATGCTCTCTCTCTCTCTCTCTCTCTCTCTCTCTCTCTCTCTCTCTCTCTCTCTCTCCCCTCTCTCTCTCTCCCCCAGTCTGCTGAACCAAGGGTGAGTGTGGAGTGAAGTCCATTGGTCTGAGTCCTCCAGGGGATAAAGGTTGAGGTGTGTCTCTTCACGGTCATGTCCTGGACACATGGGAGCGGGAAGATCAGCATCCCAGTATACCGCTGCTGCCCCGCCCTTTATTCACCTCCAATACCGCTGCTGCCCCGCCCTTTATTCACCTCCAATACCGCTGCTGCCCCGCCCTTTATTCACCTCCAATACCGCTGCTGCCCCGCCCTTTATTCACCTCCAAAACACCACGTTCGGCCTAGAGAGACCTTCAGAGAGACCTTCAGAGAGACCTTGAGAGAGGGCTTCAGAGAAACCTTCAGAGAGACCTTCAGAGAGACCTTCAGAGAGACCTTCAGAGAGACCTTCAGAGAGACCTTCAGGAGGGCTTCAGGAGGGCTTCAGAGAGACCTTCAGAGAGACCTTCAGAGAGACCTTCAGAGAGACCTTCAGAGAGACCTTCAGGAGGGCTTCAGGAAAGGCTTCAGACTTTTCCTTTCTTTAATCGGAGTCTTTCTTGGCCGAGCAGCAGTTTATTTTCTAGAACTGTGGGGATGTTCATATACACCTCGCCTGACTGAACTGTGGGGATGTTCATATACCCTCGCCTGACTGAACTGTGGGGATGTTCATATACACCTCGCCTGACTGAACTGTGGGGATGTTCATATACCCTCGCCTGACTGAACTGTGGGGATGTTCATATACACCTCGCCTGACTGAACTGTGGGGATGTTCATATACACCTCGCCTGACTGAACTGTGGGGATGTTCATATACCCTCGCCTGACTGAACTGTGGGGATGTTCATATACCCTCGCCTGACTGAACTGTGGGGATGTTCATATACCCTCGCCTGACTGAACTGTGGGGATGTTCATATACACCTCGCCTGACTGAACTGTGGGGATGTTCATATACACCTCGCCTGACTGAACTGTGGGGATGTTCATATACACCTCGCCTGACTGAACTGTGGGGATGTTCATATACCCTCGCCTGACTGAACTGAGGGGATGTTCATATACCCTCGCCTGACTGAACTGTGGGGATGTTCATATACACCTCGCCTGACTGAACTGTGGGGATGTTCATATACCCTCGCCTGACTGAACTGTGGGGATGTTCATATACCCTCGCCTGACTGAACTGTGGGGATGTTCATATACCCTCGCCTGACTGAACTGTGGGGATGTTCATATACCCTCGCCTGACTGAACTGTGGGGATGTTCATATACCCTCGCCTGACTGAACTGTGGGGATGTTCATATACACCTCGCCTGACTGAACTGTGGGGATGTTCATATACCCTCGCCTGACTGAACTGTGGGGATGTTCATATACCCTCGCCTGACTGAACTGTGGGGATGTTCATATACCCTCGCCTGACTGAACTGTGGGGATGTTCATATACACCTCGCCTGACTGAACTGTGGGGATGTTCATACACACCTCGCCTGACTGAACTGTGGGGATGTTCATATACCCTCGCCTGACTGAACTGTGGGGATGTTCATATACCCTCGCCTGACTGAACTGTGGGGATGTTCATATACCCTCGCCTGACTGAACTGTGGGGATGTTCATATACACCTCGCCTGACTGAACTGTGGGGATGTTCATATACACCTCGCCTGACTGAACTGTGGGGATGTTCATATACACCTCGCCTGACTGAACTGTGGGGATGTTCATATACACCTCGCCTGACTGAACTGTGGGGATGTTCATATACACCTCGCCTGACTGAACTGTGGGGATGTTCATATACACCTCGCCTGACTGCCATTTCCCTTCTCTTCATTATTCATTCTGAACAGGCTTCCGTTGCAGACATTTTGTGAGATGGCCGTTTGCCAAAGAGAGAGTCCTCCGCGATTAGTTCATCCCCCTAACCAATCAAACGAGTTTAATTACATCAACGCATTCAACAAACACTGATTGGCCTGGTTGGAATTCCAGCTGAGAAATCAAACTTTCCAGGCCGTGAATCCCATTAGGAAAGTCAAAGTGGGTGGATTCAGGGTGTGTGGGGGACATGTGTCAATCAATCAATCAATCAATCAATCAATCAATCAATCAATCAATCAATCAATCAATCAATCAATCAATCAATCAATCAATCAATCAATCAAAGCTTTATTTGTATAGCGCATTTCATACACAGAGGCAACACAATGCGCTTTACAGAGAACAAGGGAGGAGGGCATACGACCCACCCCTACATATTCCAGAGGGAAGCAAAAAAAACAGTAATCACCCGGGGGCCAGATAAGTGAGCTGTAAAAATTCTTCCCTGACCCCTCTCAACAAGGGGTGTCCACCGTGTCTTCTCTAGAGATCAGAGCCTGGGGGGACGGGTGTCCACCGTGTCTCCACTAGAGATCAGAGCATCGCAGCCCTGTAAGGCCGGCGCAGAGCGGGGCGCTCCGGGGTCACAGTCCGTTCCCCCCCCCCCCCCCTTCTCTGGATCACGCCCTCTACATCTACCCCCCCCCCCCTTCTCTGGATCACACCCTCTACATCTACCCCCCCCCCCTTCTCTGGATCACACCCTCTACATCTACCCCCCCCCCCCCCCCTTCTCTGGATCACACCCTCTACAACTACACCCCCCCCTTCTCTGGATCACACCCTCTACATCTACCCCCCCCCCCCCCTTCTCTGGATCACACCCTCTACATCTACCCCCCCCCCCCCCCTTCTCTGGATCACACCCTCTACATCTACCCCCCCCCCCCTTCTCTGGATCACACCCTCTACATCTACCCCCCCCCCCCCTTCTCTGGATCACACCCTCTACATCTACCCCCCCCCCCTTCTCTGGATCACACCCTCTACCCCCCCCCACCCACATGAAAAGAGAATGTATTACACACACAAACACAACCACACATGGATGCACATAAACACACACGCACACAACCACACATGAATGCACATAAACACACACACATACACACAACCACACATGGATGCACTTAAACACACACACACACAAACACACATGGATGCACATAAAAACACACACACACACACTGCCCCTTTCTCCATTAATCTCAGTGTTATCTTGATCAGGTTCAGCAGATCCTCATCGTTTCCAGGAAAAAACACACACACACACACCCACCCACACACACACACACACACACACACACACACACACACACACACACACATACATAGATAAATATGTATATCTGTCCTAGAGTATCGTGCAGCGAGGAGTGGGAGTGTATGGAGGTCGAAGGGTGTGTGTGTGTATGTGTGTGTTTGTGTGTGTCCATGAATACAAATGATGTATTCACGACTATGATCTCTAGTGTGTGTGTGTGTGTATGGATGTGCGTGTGCGTGTGTGTGTGTGATTTACCAACGTGTCTGACGGTCCTTATCCAAACCCTTCCCCTGGGTAGAAGACACAATAAAGTGTTCTCACACACACACACACACACACACACGCACACACACGCACACACACACACACTGGGGCAGATGCTGTAGATCATGTAGTCGTGAGTACAGGGTGAAACCCACAAGGCCAGCAGGAATTAATCACTGAGCTGCTCTCATTCACTCCATTCCTCCTCTCATCCGTCATCCCTCCTCTCATCCCTCCACTCATCCCTCCTCTCATCCCTCCTCTCATCCCTCTTCTCATCCCTCCACTCATCCCTCCTCTCATCCGTCATCCCTCCTCTCATCCCTCCCCTCATCCTTCCACTCATCCCTCTTCTCATCCCTCCACTCATCCCTCCACTCATCCCTCCTCTAATCCCTCCTCTCATCCCTCCACTCATCCCTCCTCTCATCCTTCCACTCATCCCTCCTCTCATCCCTCCACTCATCCCTCATCCCTCCTCTCATCCTTCCACTCATCCCTCCTCTAATCCCTCCTCTCATCCTTCCTCTCATCCCTCCTCTAATCCCTCCTCTCATCCCTCCTCTAATCCCTCCTCTCATCCTTCCTCTAATCCCTCCTCTCATCCCTCCACTCATCCTTCCTCTCATCCCTCCACTCATCCATCCTCTCATCCTTCCACTCATCCCTCCTCTCATCCCTCCACTCATCCCTCATCCCTCCACTCATCCCTCCTCTAATCCCTCCTCTCATCCCTCCTCTCATCCCTCCCCTCATCCCTCCTCTAATCCCTCCTCTCATCCCTCCTCTCATCCTTCCACTCATCCCTCCTCTCATCCTTCCTCTCATCCCTCCTCTAATCCCTCCTCTAATCCCTCCACTCATCCTTCCTCTCATCCCTCCACTCATCCTTCCTCTCATCCCTCCACTCATCCCTCCTCTAATCCCTCCTCTCATCCCTCCACTCATCCTTCCTCTCATCCCTCCACTCATCCCTCCTCTAATCCCTCCTCTCATCCCTCTCATCCCTTCTCTAATCCCTCCACTCATCCCTTCTCTCATCCCTCCCCTCATCATTCCATCTCCCCTCCATCCTCTCCTCCCTCCATCCTCTCCTCCGTTCTCTCCACCGCCGCCTGTCCGTCCTACGGCTCATCCTCCCTTCTCTCTCTCCGCCCTCCACCTTCATCACTCCCCTCTCCCCCCCACCCCCTCATCTCTCCGTCTTTTCTCCCCCATCCCCCTCCTCATCTCTCCCCTGTGTGTGAGTCCTCCCCCCCTGAAGATGTCCAGTCTCTCTCTAATCCCCTTCTGTTGCTCCTGAAGTGTGAAGACTTGATTTGGCTGATAATCACACCGCAGCAGTGGAGCGACATGCCCATTAGCTGAGGGACGAGGGCTGTGCGTCACGCTAACCCGGTACAGAACATCTCCGTTAAGACCTAGCTGAAAGA
>NC_140253.1:1645377-1655377 GCF_949987555.1 Borostomias antarcticus
GAGAGGGAGGGAGGGAGGGAGGGAGGGAGGGAGGGAGAGAGAGAGAGAGAGAGGGAGGGAGGGAGGGAGGGAGGGAGAGAAAGGGAGATAGAGGGAGAGAGAGAGAGAGAGATAGAGGGAGGGAGGGAGAGAGAGAGAGAGAGAGAGAGGGAGGGAGGGAGGGAGAGAAAGGGAGATAGAGGGAGGGAGAGGGACAGAGAGGGAGGGAGGGAAGGAATGAGAGAGAGAGAGGGAGAGAAAGGGAGATAGAGGGAGAGAGAGGGAGAGAGAGAGAGAGAGAGAGGGGGAGAGGGAGAGAGAGGGAGATAGAGGGAGATAGAGGGAGAGAGAGAGAGAGAGAGAGAGAGAGAGAGAGAGGGAGAGGGAGGAACAGAGGGTGATGGAGGATAGGGTTCCCAGATGAAGATGTTGGAGGCTGAGCTCTAGAGAGGAGACACAGCATATTTGTCAAGCCTTCCACCCACCTGGGCTCTGAGTAATGTATAACCCCCCCCCCACACACACGCACACACACATGCACACACACACACACACACATGCACACACAAATATACACACATATACACACACACACACACACACACGTACACACACATACACACATGTACACATACACTCACACACACAGACACACACACATGCGCTCAGGAGTAGGAGGGAGTTCTCCCTTGGGTCTGGAGATGAGCTGACTGGCCATTCATCACTCTACCTATGGCACACACACACACACACACACACCAATACACAAACACACATATCAATACACAAACCTACATACTGTACACACACTGCCACACACACACATGCACACACACACCCGCGCACACACACACACCCGCGCACACACACACAGTAAAGTTAAGCATATCATAGTGAAAAGAAATGCTCCAGCACACTGTCTACACATGCAAATAAACTTTAATAACAATGGCCCAACGACCTTGGAATGAAACAGTTATCTGAAAGTTGACTAGCTTTTTTTTCATTAGCCCATGCCTTTCTCCTATGTAAGTAAGTAAGTAAGTAAGTAAGTAAGTAAGTAAGTAAGTAAGTAAGTAAGTAAGTACGGATACACTAGAAGACTTTCACAATCTTAACAGATTATGAAATGACTGGGAGTATACACTAGAGCAGGCATTCCCAAACTGTGAGGCGCGCCTACCCTGGGGGGCCCCAAATAAATTCAGGGGAGGCGCGGAGGGATGGTTACAAAATTAAAAAAAAGGAAAACATTTTTTATTTTAGAGTTTTCTTTGGTTTTTATGAATGAAACGTGATTTTAAAGGTCAGAAAATCGAAATAAATAATGGGAGATGTATCCAAAATGTGTGGATAGTGCAGAGAGAGCCTCCCCCAACAGGCATGAATGTATTGTGCGAAAACGTCATGACGTTAACTAGCAGCAGGTGCCACCGAGCTAACGCTGTGTAATGTTATGGGCTAGCTAACGCTGCCTGGCAAAATGGACAGATTTGAGGGGTTGGGGGGTGCGGGTGTGTCACTGTTTTCAGAGGGGAGGCCCACATTGATGGAGTTTGGGAACCCATGCACTAGACGACTGGCTTCTTCTGATTTTTGTATGACAGAAAACTGGGTATCGCACATTTAACGACTGGACCAGGTGATGGATCATACACTATACGACTTGTCACTCCAACTGAAGACAACTGTACCAAACTCTCATCAAAACACTCTCGAAAGTTTGCAGAGTAAACAAACATGGATGCCGCAGATCTAGAGGCTGTTGCCATAACTGGATCAACACTTCTTCCGTTCCTGTACTCCAATTCACTCGCAGAGCTCTCTTTTTCCTGTATCCGGCCTCCTCTGATTTCATTGGCTATTGATGATAGAAATTCACAGCTGGGTGGTGACGGGTTTACACTACACGATTGCGTCCAGAATCTGCTCAAAAATATCAAACATGTTTGATATGCTCCGACTCGGATCGGGAGAAGTCTGTTCTCATCATACACTTGCCGATTTAAATCTGTACCCCTCATACACTTACAGATTTCTGTGCCAAATTGCCACTCCGACTACCCCCAACTAGTGCAGACTGCTGCTGACTAGGACAGACTCGGCAGGATTGTAAATCGTGTATAGAATCGGGCATATTTTCGTGTAGTGTATCCTCAGCTTAAGTAGCCTTGAGAATCAATGGTTCTGGAGCCTAGTGGCCCATTGGGTGAGAGCCCTCCTGATTCCTTAGATGTCCAGGTCCACCCCCTGGACATGACGCTACTATGTCACAGGGACTCACCCCCAATCCAACCCTTGATGCTGAGTGCCAAGCAGAGAGGCATTGGGTACCATTTTTATAGTCTTTGGTATGACTTGGCCGGGGATCAAACCCCCAACCTCCCAATCTCATGGCGGACTCTCTAACCACAAGGCCACTGAGCTGGTGACACAGCTTTCTCCTATATGTACCTGTCATTTTACGGGTGTGCAAAAAAAAAAAATCCTTTCAAGCATTGTATCGTATCACCACACCATCGTCTCTGCCTCTGTAAGGACGCTAACTCCATGAAAGCACACAGAGAAATTCAGCCACTTCCACCAGGCCGGAACCTCAGTGTGCGCGTGTGTGTGTGCGTGTGTGTGTGTGTGTCAGGGTGGGAATTACACGACGGCCATGGCCGCCAATGCCCTTCCCTCTGGCCGTGATGCCCTGAAAATAATTCTACCCTCTGCGGCCACCATGGCTTTTGGGCATAGAGAACAGTTGTTAGACCATTCAGTTAAAGGGATCACTACAAAGTCATTTATCTGTAGGCTCCCAATCCTCTTATTTCAGTCAGTGGCCTTTGTGCCTTGGCATGTGGCCTTTGTGCCCTACAAAATTGAGTGACACCGAAGGCCAAATGGCCTTGTCCCCAAAATGACGAAATTCCTACCCTGGTGTGTGTGCAGGGTTCAAAATTAACAAGCGCCAAATGCGGGTATATTTTTCATTTGGCGTGTATGTTTTGGAAGCCACCTGACACTTTGACACGTTTTTTGCAACAAAATATCAGCATTGATGGTTCAGTGGTTATCAAAATATCAGCCTTTGTGGATCATAGCACGGACAACATTTTTGCAATAAATATCGTCATTGACGCAGCGTGAGTAAGATGAGCCTGGGTGCTCATACAGCGCAGTGAGCGCACACATGAAAGAACGGTGCTTGAAAAGAGCACTCTACTCTCGCTGGATCTGCTTGTTGTTGTGCATCGAACGAAACAAGCTGTGAAATCATGTGGGGGCCCTTCTCTAGCCTGCAAGGTAAAGCTACTAGGCGACTAATTGGCTAACATTTCTGTTGTGTTAACAGGTGAACCAACATATGTAGACTATTCACAGCAAGCAAACTTGTTGTCATCTAAAGCTATGCTACGTTAGGTGACTGGGACTGTCTCATGACTAGCTAGCTAACTAACGTTAGCTAGCTAATGTAGCAAACCATATTGTGCCAGGCAGCCAAAAGCTGCGTCACATATATTTGACATTGCTGGCTAGAATAACCAGGGTTGTGAAATACGTTTTAACAACTGGTCAGTTGATATGTGACACACACACACACACACACACACACACACACACACACACTTCCCTCTCATTAAAACCCAGCTCAGTAAGGTCAGCCCTCTACGTTTCTGTGGACAAATTGCATTGGCTCTGCTTTGCAGGTCATGCTGCCATTCAGCATATTCAATAAACTGTACTCACACTAACACCCACACCCACACACACACACACACACACACACACACACACACCCACACACACACACACACAAAACACACACACTACTGGCTGGGGGAACAGAGTTGGGTAAAATCCCAATGATCCAACGGCATCAACATTCAAATCATTAACCAATCTTATTTATCTATCTATCCATTATTTAACCAAGTAAGAAGCTCAATGAGATTTAAAATCTATTTTTCAAGAGAGACCAAGAGGGCAGCATAAAATCTGACACTTAGATCATTCCTGTTAGCGGAGGATTTACGTAAATAAACCATAACCTGTTTGTGGTGCATTTAAATATGATAGGGTTGAACAGGTGGAGTAATGACTAGTCCTACATCCATACCGTTTGAGGAGCAGGAGGTGTGTACAGGGGCAGAGCAAGGAGGTTCACACACACACGCACGCACGCACACACACATACACACACACACGCAAACACACACACAGACCTGTCACGTAAATGTTATCTTCAGGAGTAATTAAAGGCAGCTCCGGTAGGTGTGACACACAGTGTGTGTTAATTGAAGCGGCGTTGGAGATGAGTAATGAGGCGGCTGGTCTGTCACACGGCCCTGACCCACCATGAGCACCACATCAGCCAGCACAGAGGAGGAGGAGAGACCACATCAGCCAGCACAGAGGAGGAGGAGAGGAAGAGAGAGGGAGGGAGAGAGAGGAGGAGAGAGACCACATCAGCCAGCACAGAGGAGGAGGAGAGGAGGAGAGAGGGAGGGAGAGAGAGAGAGGAGGAGAGAGACCACATCAGCCAGCACAGAGGAGGAGGAGAGGAGGAGAGAGGGAGGGAGAGAGAGAGAGGAGGAGAGAGACCACATCAGCCAGCACAGAAGAGGAGGAGAGGAGGAGAGAGACCACATCAGCCAGCACAGAGGAGGAGGAGAGGAAGAGAGAGACCACATCAGCCAGCACAGAGGAGGAGGAGAGGAGGAGAGAGGGAGGGAGAGAGAGAGAGGAGGAGAGAGACCACATCAGCCAGCACAGAGGAGGAGGAGAGGAAGAGAGAGGGAGGGAGAGAGAGGAGGAGAGAGACCACATCAGCCAGCACAGAGGAGGAGGAGAGGAGGAGAGAGGGAGGGAGAGAGAGAGAGGAGGAGAGAGACCACATCAGCCAGCACAGAGGAGGAGGAGAGGAGGAGAGAGGGAGGGAGAGAGAGGAGGAGAGAGACCACATCAGCCAGCACAGAGGAGGAGGAGAGGAGGAGAGAGGGAGGGAGAGAGAGAGAGGAGGAGAGAGACCACATCAGCCAGCACAGAGGAGGAGGAGAGGAGGAGAGAGACCACATCAGCCAGCACAGAGGAGGAGGAGAGGAGGAGAGAGGGAGGG
Organism: Borostomias antarcticus; assembly: GCF_949987555.1. Classification (NCBI taxonomy): domain Eukaryota; kingdom Metazoa; phylum Chordata; class Actinopteri; order Stomiiformes; family Stomiidae; genus Borostomias; species Borostomias antarcticus. The sequence goes on from NC_140253.1 coordinate 1,650,461, forward strand.
AGAGAGAGGAGGAGAGAGACCACATCAGCCAGCACAGAGGAGGAGGAGAGGAGGAGAGAGACCACATCAGCCAGCACAGAGGAGGAGGAGAGGAGGAGAGAGGGAGGGAGAGAGAGGAGGAGAGAGACCACATCAGCCAGCACAGAGGAGGAGGAGAGGAGGAGAGAGGGGGGGGGGAGGAGAGGAGGAGAGAGGGAGGGAGAGAGAGGAGGAGAGAGACCACATCAGCCAGCACAGAGGAGGAGGAGAGGAGGAGAGAGACCACATCAGCCAGCACAGAGGAGGAGGAGAGGAGAGAGGGAGGGAGAGAGAGGAGGAGAGAGACCACATCAGCCAGCACAGAGGAGGAGGAGAGGAGGAGAGAGACCACATCAGCCAGCACAGAGGAGGAGGAGAGGAGGAGAGAGGGAGGGAGAGAGAGAGAGGAGGAGAGAGACCACATCAGCCAGCACAGAGGAGGAGGAGAGGAGGAGAGAGGGAGGGAGAGAGAGGAGGAGAGAGACCACATCAGCCAGCACAGAGGAGGAGGAGAGGAGGAGAGAGGGAGGGAGAGAGAGAGAGGAGGAGAGAGACCACATCAGCCAGCACAGAGGAGGAGGAGAGGAGGAGAGAGACCACATCAGCCAGCACAGAGGAGGAGGAGAGGAGGAGAGAGGGAGGGAGAGAGAGGAGGAGAGAGACCACATCAGCCAGCACAGAGGAGGAGGAGAGGAGGAGAGAGACCACATCAGCCAGCACAGAGGAGGAGGAGAGGAGGAGAGAGGGAGGGAGAGAGAGGAGGAGAGAGACCACATCAGCCAGCACAGAGGAGGAGGAGAGGAGGAGAGAGGGGGGGGGGAGGAGAGGAGGAGAGAGGGAGGGAGAGAGAGGAGGAGAGAGACCACATCAGCCAGCACAGAGGAGAAGGAGAGGAGGAGAGAGGGGGGGGGGAGAGGAGGAGAGAGACCACATCAGCCAGCACAGAGGAGAAGGAGAGGAGGAGAGAGGGGGGGGGGAGAGGAGGAGAGAGACCACATCAGCCAGCACAGAGGAGGAGGAGAGGAGGAGAGAGGGAGGGAGAGAGAGGGAGAGGAGAGGAGGAGAGAGAGAGGGAGAGGAGGAGAGAGGGAGGGAGAGGAGGAGAGAGAGAGGGAGAGGAGAGGAGGAGAGAGGAAGAGGATAGGAGGAGTGTGTGTGTGTGTGAGTGTGTAGGACATTAGGGGGAGTTGAGCTGAGGACATAAGGGGAAGATAAACTTGGCAACGTCCATGAGAGAGAGAGAGAGAGAGAGAGAGAGAGAGAGAGAGAGAGTTTTTAATACCTTGGCTTATTTATTTTTATTTACTAAAAGGATTACGGTTATATCAAAAAAAATACAAATAAATAAAAAACTGTGAGGCTGAGGTTTGAGATTTAGTGAAGAGGTCAGCCACAGCCACTGTACAGCGCGGCATGCTGGGAAACAGAGAGGGAGAGAGAGAGGGGGAGGGAGAGAGAGAGGGGGAGATGAGGATGAGGGAGAGAGAGAGAGGGAGGGAGAGGGAGAGAGGGGTAGACTGTCCAGACGGCAAAAGCTATGGCCTTGAGATTATTAATAAATAAATCATGAAATTAAAAATATACGAAAAGAAGAAAAAGTCAACTAGAGAGGGGGTGGGGGCAGAAGCATGTTTCCATAACGTACACACAACTATCGTGTTACAAAAGTGGCAAAATTCAGTTGTTGTTTTTTTTTTAAACGACGATGTGCATTTGCTTGAGGTGATTTTTACCTTTTTTGAAAAAGAATTAAAGCTGCAATCATTAATTCCATGTATATTGTTGTCATGTGTTAGTTGATGTCTGATGTTCATCTCTACTCATCCTCGTCTCCTCATCTCCTCTCATCCTCTCCTCATCACCTCCTCTCCTTCTCCACTCTGCTAGGTAGAGCTGTCTCCTGAACGCTAGGTAGAGCTGTCTCCTGAACGCTAGGTAGAGCTGTCTCCTGAACGCTAGGTAGAGCTGTCTCCTGAACGCTAGGTAGAGCTGTCTCCTGAACGCTAGGTAGAGCTGTCTCCTGAACGCTAGGTAGAGCTGTCTCCTGAACGCTAGGTAGAGCTGTCTCCTGAACGCTAGGTAGAGCTGTCTCCTGAACGCTAGGTAGAGCTGTCTCCTGAACGCTAGGTAGAGCTGTCTCCTGAACGCTAGGTAGAGCTGTCTCCTGAACGCTAGGTAGAGCTGTCTACTGAACGCTAGGTAGAGCTGTCTCCTGAACGCTAGGTAGAGCTGTCTACTGAACGCTAGGTAGAGCTGTCTCCTGAACGCTAGGTAGAGCTGTCTCCTGAACGCTAGGTAGAGCTGTCTGATCCAGCTACACCAGCCCTGTCCTGAACGCTAGGTCCTGTCCTGAACGCTAGGTCCTGTCCTGAACGCTAGGTCCTGTCCTGAACGCTAGGTCCTGTCCTGAACGCTAGGTCCTGTCCTGAACGCTAGGTAGAGCTGCCTCGCTGTCTGGCGAGTCAGTGAGCTTTGGAGGGAGTGTTTTTGTATGAAATGTCCTGTAGAGGAGCGCTGTCTAACAACATCAAGTCAATCATCGCAAAAAAAATCATTCTGGAAAAAAGGTTTGCTGTGCAAAATTAGTAAGCTAATTACGTTACATAGCTAGATAGAGATATTGCCCCCAAATAATTTGAAGCCGTGTTTATTTGTTCCAATGTTTCTGTCAACCCCTCCAGTTATGATGTAACGTCAGTTGGCCGATAGTGGAAAACTGACCCAGCTCTGAAAACAGCAGGTCAGAATTACCACCCGGGGTTATTTAGATGAACTGACCAGATATTAGGAATCTGCATGGTTACTTTCTCCTACAGACACAATTACACTCTATTCTTGTTCTTCTTGTCGGAGCGGGCACGGGATTGTGGGATATCTTGGCCAAGCGAAGGATACATCTATGCTGTCTTCAAAATATGCTCAGTCGGAGGTACCTCAGCAGGCAGCATTTTTGTTGTAAATATTTGATTCAGAGACATGACTTGATGCCTCCCTGTATCGTAGCTTAGCATGCTAATGCTAATGTTCCCTATTCCTGCCACTGATTTCAATAGTCCCGCGAAGTTAGCGTAACGGCGCTAGTTTAGCATGTGAATCTGTGTGGCTCCGAATGGGCGTATTTCCATCAACTACACCATGTGATCTCCTGTGTGGGGGTAATTATGTGCTTGAACACATGCACACACACACACACACACACACACGATAGGTTACTCTGTCACAGGAGAGGTGAGTTATAAATAGTGTGAGAGTGACTGATGTTTCTCCAGCACTAGCGGTAAATACAGCAGGGGTTCAGGGTCTGACGTGGGCTGCAGAGAGATGACTCCACTATTGACCACCTGAGGTTACCTGAAGGTTGGTAGTGTGTGTGTGTGTGTCTGTGTGTATGTACTGTGCACACAAATTAGTGTGTGCAAATGTGCATGTGTGTGTGGGCAGGTGACTGGTGATTGATTATCTAACTGGAGGAGCTTCGGCCTGATTCACCGCCCACTTCCTCTCCTCACCCTAATGCTGGGAGGTGATTGGACGAGAGCGAGGATCGGCCAATAATACGCCTCTACGGCTCTCCTGTGGGGAAATCAGGGAGGACAGAGAATGAGAACAGCCTTCTGGGAGATGGATGGAGAACCTGGATAGCTCAGGCCTTCCCCGGGTCATTTCAAGGACACTGTGATGTGTGTGTGTGTGTGTGTGTGTGTGGGTCGATCCTGACATCCTGTCAGCCCATTTACGGCCCCCTCTTTCAGGCAGATACCCCTAACACACTCACCCTCTCACCCTCTCACCTGATACCCCTAACACACTCACCCTCTCACTTTCACCTGATACCCCTAACACACTCACCCTCTCACTTTCACCTGATACCCCTAACACACTCACCCTCTCACCTGATACCCTTAACACACTCACCCTCTCACTTTCACCTGATACCCCTAACACACTCACCCTCTCACTTTCACCTGATACCCCTAACACACTCACCCTCTCACTTTCACCTGATACCCCTAACACACTCACCCTCTCACTTCCACCTGATACCCCTAACACACTCACCCTCTCACTTTCACCTGATACCCCTAACACACACACCCTCTCACTTTCACCTGATACCCCTAACACACACACCCTCTCACCTGATACCCCTAACACACTCACCCTCTCACCTGATACCCCTAACACACTCACTCTCTCACTTTCACCTGATACCCCTAACACACTCACCATCTCACCTGATACCCCTAACACACTCACCCTCTCACCTGATACCCCTAACACACTCACTCTCTCACTTTCACCTGATACCCCTAACACACTCACCCTCTCACCTGATACCCCTAACACACTCACCCTCTCACTTTCACCTGATACCCCTAACACACTCAACCCACTCGACCCAACGCTCCCCATTGATCTGGAGAGAGGGAGAGAGAGAGAGAGAGAGAGAGGGAGAGGGAGGAAGAGGTAGAGAGGGATGTAGATTGGGGGAGAGCGAGAGAGAGAACGAGAGAGACAGAGGGAGAGAGGGAGGGAGGAAGAGGTAGAGGAAGAAAGGGATAGAGAGTGGAGGAGAACGATAGAGAGAGAGAGAGAGATGATCCAGTCCGCTCGATAACCGTTTACAGACCACCTAGTCATGGGGGAGGAGAGTACTCAGGGAGCAAGAGGAGGAGGAGAGGAGGAGGAGGAGGAGGACAGAGCGAGGGAGGAAAGATTTACCGCCGCTCTCCTCCTGACAGGAGAGACTAATGTCCTGTTAAGATGTCCTCCACCAGCCGTGACAGCCAATGGACTCCCACCTTCACCTCGGGGATGCCCAATCAGATGCCCCGTGGCCCCAGGGGACGGCCAATGGGCTTCTAAAGAGTGTTGGATGAGCAGGGACTAATTAGCATA
>NC_140253.1:1662201-1682201 GCF_949987555.1 Borostomias antarcticus
GTGGTTGGGGGTTGGGGTTGGGTGGTTAGGGTAGGGTGGCGGGGAGCTGGGGTAGGGTGGCTGGAGGCTGAGACTGGGGGCTGAGGACTAGCGCTGGGGTTGGGACTGGGATTTGGAGGCTGGAGTTCGGAGGCTGGGGTTTGGGAGCTCAATCTCTCTAGTCCTCCTCCTCCCCCATCACTTCATCTCTCTATTCCTCCTCCTCCTCTCCTATCACTCCATCTCTCTACTACTCCTCCTCCTCCTCTCCTATCACTCCATCTCTCTACTCCTCCTCCTCCTCTCCTATCACTCCATCTCTCCTCCTCCTCCTCTCCTATCACTCCATCTCTCCTCCTCCTCTCCTATCACTCCATCTCTCCTCCTCCTCCTCTCCTATCACTCCATCTCTCCTCCTCCTCTCCTATCACTCCATCTCTCCTCCTCCTCCTCTCCTATCACTCCATCTCTCCTCCTCCTCTCCTATCACTCCATCTCTCCTCCTCCTCCTCTCCTATCACTCCATCTCTCTACTCCTCCTCTCCCATCACTCCATCTCTCTCCTCCTCCTCCTCCTCTCCTATCACTCCATCTCTCTACTCCTCCTCCTCCTCTCCTATCACTCCATCTCTCTACTCCTCCTCCTCCTCTCCTATCACTCCATCTCTCTACTCCTCCTCCTCCTCTCCCATCACTCCATCTCTCTACTCCTCCTCCTCCTCTCCTATCACTCCATCTCTCCTCCTCCTCTCCTATCACTCCATCTCTCCTCCTCCTCCTCTCCTATCACTCCATCTCTCTACTCCTCCTCTCCCATCACTCCATCTCTCTCCTCCTCCTCCTCCTCTCCTATCACTCCATCTCTCTACTCCTCCTCCTCCTCTCCTATCACTCCATCTCTCTACTCCTCCTCCTCCTCTCCTATCACTCCATCTCTCTACTCCTCCTCCTCCTCTCCCATCACTCCATCTCTCTACTCCTCCTCCTCCTCTCCTATCACTCCATCTCTCTACTCCTCCTCCTCCTCCTCTCCTATCACTCATCTCCTCCCTCCCTTCGTCTAGATGGGGTTTGGGTTGATTCTGCACACACACTCACACATGCATAACATAATGTAAACACATAAATATACACTCACACACACATACACACACACATTCATAAACATCCTACCATGATACACATTTATATCACACACACACACACACTCACTCAATGTGCACACATCATTATCATCATCATCATCATCATACTGTACACATCTCCCACACACAGCCTCTCCCAGCCCAGTGAATGTAGTCTTGGTTGAAGATGCCCGGTGTGTTGAAACAAACAGACCTGTCCCATAAGTGCCAACCTGGAGTCAATATCAAACGCTCGGTTACTTTCCAAGGCTTCCTGGTGATCGATGGTAGTGCCTGACCCCGGCTGCTACAGCCCGGAGATGGCAGCTGTGCAGTACAAACATTCTGCAGTGTGCAATTCTGCTTCCGTCTGGATAATTCAGGGGTAGGATCCATGTTCATCCCCCCCATTGCTGTCTGTAAAACGCATTGCGTTGCCTCTGTGTATGAAACGCGCCATACAAGTAAAGTTTGATTTGATTTGTCTGGAAAGCTAGGTGACTCACGGGGACGAAAACAACTACAGCAAGCCGCCGGGGTATTTGTTCCAAATGTCAAAAGCAAAACATCCAAACATGACTAATTTGGTATTGTCTAAAAGGCTGCAGAGCCCTTGAACAGAGGCTGGGCCACACTCCAACGCCACACAAACACGGTGTTCCCATGGACACCCATGCAGGAACAATAGAAAGCAATTAAAAAGCACTTCTATGAAGATTGAAATAATAATGTGAACAGTAATAGCATAATGGTGTGATTTATGAGGAAAATTAAGCAACTATTAAAAGTGCTTTCGATTTCAAGTCTGTAGAGGGAAGAAGAGGGGGGAGCTGGGCTAGGCAGGCTTAGAGAAATGTTTAAAAGGAAGGACGACGGTGTTGACTAGGTGACGATGGTGTTGACTAGGTGACGACGGTGTTGACGAGGTGACGACAGTGTTGACTGGGTGACGACGGTGTTGACTAGGGGACGACAGTTTTGACTGGGTGACAACGGTGTTGACTGGGTGATGACGGTGTTGACTGGTTGACAACAGTGTTGACTAGGTGGCAACAGTGTTGACTGGGTGACGACGGTGTTGACTAGGTGGCAACAGTGTTGACTGGGTGACGACGGTGTTGACTGGTTGACAACAGTGTTGACTGGGTGACGACGGTGTTGACTGGTTGACAACAGTGTTGACTGGGTGACGACGGTGTTGACTGGGTGACGACGGTGTTGACTGAATGATGACGGTGTTCACTGGGCGAGGAGTGTTGACTGGCTCAGTATCGTTTCAACTGCTTCATTATGGAGAGACTGGGCCAGTAGTCCGTTAGAAAGCCCTGAGAGGCACCGTTAACCTTTACCCCTCTGTTACCGCTTGCTCCAAGTCCCCAGCACGCTCCTGCACACACACACACACACACACACACACACACACTCTACTCCTCTCTACTCTCTCTCTCATACACTCTCTCTCTCTCTCCAACTCCCTCTCTCTCTCTCTCACACACACACACACACACACACACACACACACACACTCTACTCCTCTCTACTCTCTCTCTCATACACTCTCTCTCTCTCTCTAACTCTCTCACTCACACTCTACTCCTCTCTCTCATACACTCTCTCTCTCTCTCCAACTCCCTCTCTCTCTCTCACACACACACACACACACACACACACACACTCTACTCCTCTCTACTCTCTCTCTCATACACTGTCTCTCTCTCTCTAACTCTCTCACTCACACACTCTACTCCTCTCTCTCATACACTCTCTCTCTCTCTCCAACTCCCTCTCTCTCTCTCTCACACACACACACACACACACACACACACACACACACACACACACACACTCTACTCCTCTCTACTCTCTCTCTCATACACTCTCTCTCTCTCTAACTCTCTCACTCACACTCTACTCCTCTCTCTCATACACTCTCTCTCTCTCTAACTCTCTCATTCACACACTCTACTCCTCTCTCTCATACACTCTCTCTCTCTCTCCAACTCCCTCTCTCTCTCTCTCACACATACACACACACACACACACACGCAGCGAGGTATAGGCTAGGCCGCCTCCCCATCCAAGTGCCCAGTCTGACGCTGGCGATCTGTGAGAGAGGATGTTCAACACGACGGATCCTTTTAGCAAATCCAATCTGAATGGTGGGTGTGCGAGGCAGCGGAGGCCGACTCCTAATCACAGTTATCACACGCTGGCCTTCTCAGCTGGCGCCCTGCATTAAAGAGCCACTTCAACGACTCGCATTCAGCTTCCTGTCCTTCCCAAATGTGCAGGATGTTACAATTCATGTGCTTTTCCTTCCCTCAGTGTGTTCTCACTTTCGAAAAACAAAAACAACAAAACAACAAAACAACAACAAAAAATACACAAATGATGTCACATTTGATGTCAAGTGTATAGATTTGGTCCTACCTGCTCAGAATGACAATTTCTAGTTCCACATTTTTTTTCTATGCCCGCCCACGCGTAAATAGTGGGCGGAGTCATGCTCCGGAAAGAAGACGTCAACAAGGTGTGGAGGAGAGCAGACAGGACCCGCTCATGATCACTGGACGGAGGAACACTGAGAGGTGACCGGGGAGGCCTGGCAGCTGTGTCACACACACACACACACACACACACTCACACTCTCTCACACACACACTCACACACAGGCTCATGCTGTACAGGCTAGATACATGGTAGTCTACACAATAGCTGCTGTAAAGGCCTAGGGATGGGGAGCACACACACACAAACACTCACTCATACACACACATACACACACACAAACACTCACTCATACATACACACACACACACACACACACACAAACACTCACTCATACACACACATACACACACACAAACACTCACTCATACATACACACACACACACACACACACAAACACTCACTCATACACACACATACACACAGTGTACAAGATAGGTACATGATAGACTACACCATGCTGTCATGTACTCTAGCCTAGGGGTGGGCGTATCTACACACACACACACACAACACACACACACACACACACACAACACAGCACTCAAGTTCAGCTATCTGAACTTTGACATACAGGAAACACAAGCCTAACCCTCATTATCCTGTGTGACACCAGTAGTAATTTGCTGTGTCGAGTTTCTGAAACACACAGATGGACATTGGGCCAACTTTGCCATGCCGGTGTCATCCATCCATCCGTCGTCACCATCCTCCCCTCTACCCATCCTGAACGTGCCGTCACACAAGACTAAATATGACATTGTCTTCAAAGCAACTCCCAGTCACCGGTCAATCCAGATTATGGAAGGCCACTCACGCGTCCCTGTCTGTCTGCCTCCCTCCTCCCACCCCTCCTCCCTGTCTGTCTGCCTCCTTCCTCCCACCCCTCCTCCTCCTCCTCCTCACACAGGTCAAGATCATGTGTAGCTTCCACCTTTCATCCTTTCATGGTCCAATTTATGACATAGCTTTTACCAGACGTCAATACTACTTAAACGCCCCCCACCCCCCCCTCCATATGTGACGGAATGTGGTCATGATGTATTAGCAGTCAAGTGTTCCGACCCCCCCCCTCCCTGCCTCGCTCCGGAGGGCCTCTCTCTACCCGAGGCCCGGGACTATCCGTCTCCAAAAGCTTTTCACTCAATTAAATTGCACTTTCTTTCTGCATTAGATGGAAGAGGGGAAATCTCATCAGCTCCTCTCGGAGTTTAACTGACACGTTCGCCTCCGGGATGAGACGCTAACCGGAATTGGTAATTACTAGAGCAGACTAGGGCGATGTGGCAGCGTCTCCCGGTACCGCGTCTGTCTCGCGACGCACGCACGGTCCCGTTGGGTTTGCTTTTATCTCTGGGAGTCACGTGTGCCTGTCTCGCAGCGTCCGTCGGTCCCGTTACCGGGGATGCATGGCGCCAGCCCCGCACTGACAACAATGGGACCTGCCAGGCATAATTAAAAGGCTAAAGCTAATTCAATAATTCCACTCACCGGTGATAAATCTAACGGAAATGTTCATTATCAATCCAGGCCATATAGGCTAGTACCCCGTGTTTACCGATACCGGGCTGGGGTCGTTTGTCTCCTCGAGGCGTGTAGTCATATTCCAACGGTTATGTTTCATTGAATACGCGATGGGTCACAGAAATACAACTCATTAGGAAATGTGAAATGGGAGGCAGGCACCGTCTTCCCCGACTTACAGTGCGTCTGCTTGCGTTAGCCTGAATGAGAGTGATGGAGAGATGCGTTGCCAAGTTGCCTGTTTCCCGGAGTCGGTGGGTCCTGAGGAGTGTTTTGCTTGTTCGAACCCTTGGCCGTGTCCCTCGTGACAGGGTACAGACCCGAGGGCACCGGCGCAGAGCCAATAAAGTCCATTCAGAGCGTGCATCCCGATCTAAACACTCGTGTGCGCGCGTGCGTGGGCTTGACTTTCACCCTCGCATGGTTTTTTATTTTATTTTATTTTATTTGCAGTTTAAAGAACCCACTGTTTCGTGACTGTGGTTCACGAGCATGTGCCCTTTCTGCTCCGTACGCCTCACGGAGACACCGTGTAGAGTTGGAGGCAGGGCGAATACGGTCACGAAATCCATCGCGGTCCACCGGTCGGTCATCAGGGCTGGTGGTGTACGTTGCTAGAGACTACGCACGAATCCCATTTCCGAAAGTAAACCCGTGTTGTTCAGAGTAGGATATACAGCGATCAATACACATCAAATCCCCACTGGTCCTTAAGGCAGAAAGGTCAAATTTAACCGGAACGTCAATTTCAATCTGAATTCTTTGTCGGTCTGGGACAACACGACAATCGCGCGCACCAGCAGCCTTAGTTAATTTAAGGAAACTCACCTATAAATGCACACAATTTAAACCGTCGGCATTTATTAATTGTGATCGATTACCTGATTTGTTCTAGTATCGGTTAGATCTGTTATATCGAACACAGAACAAGTGTCTCTCTCTCTCTGACACCGTCTCTCTGATCCTTCCAGCGGGGCAGTGAAAACACTTGAGCGCCACTCAGCTCCCCCCGCGGATCGATAGAGCCCAAATGGCCTCCAGTCGATCAGGACTGATCGGAGCGCCGCGCGCAACCGGGGCTCGGTTGCATTCCACCACCGAGCGATCAGAGGGCGTGCTGGATCCGGCGGGGGAGACCGACCGACCGACCCACCGACCGACCGGGGAAAAGAGGGAAGACGTGACGCACGCCTATAAATCCAGGATGCAAATAGTCGTAATACAGCCCATAATATCACCAGTTCAACTTCAAGAGCCACTTCTAGTAGGCTAGGCTATAGCAGGCCCACTACAGAGAGATCGGGGAGCATTGGGAGACAAAACAACAATCGTTAGTTTTCTTTAGACCCGTTTATTTTGTTTACAGCTGCCCTACCGAGCACGGCTGTTACGTCTAAACACATGACGGATGGACAAGAAGGAGAGCAGAGGAAAAAACTCTCCCTGGATGATATCCTGTTATTGAACACTACAAATGAGAGAACGCAGATGGAGAGAGAGAGAGGGAGAGAGAGAGGGCAAATTATCTGACAGATCGGAAAATAAAGAAGCCACCCTTAATCAGTCCAGACGCTGACACGCAGCTCTCTACAGCGTCCTCCTCTCCACAGCTCTCTCTCCCTTAGATTATACCCTGTGCCCCCCTCTCTCTCTCTCTCTCTCTCTCTCTCTCCCTCCCTCTCTCTCTGGACAGCGGGTCCGGGCAGCTCGCTCGGTCGGAACTGCCCTCGGAGGCTTTTGCACAAACTCCCAGGAGGAAGCGGATTGGAATGCACCCCACGCACTACATTCTCCCCCTCTCTCTCTCCCTCTCTCTCCCTCCCTCTCTCTCTCTCTCCCTCTCTCTCTCCCTCTCTCTCCCTCCCTCTCTCTCTCTCCCCCTCTCTCCGCCAGCACCGCACTGTGCTGCCGCGTAACAAATCCGCGTGTCTGGCGCCGCGGTCCCTCTCCCCGGCTCTAACGAGGCACGGCGGCGTCACATCCCAGCCCGGGTTCACCTACCTTCAGAGCCTCGATATCCAGTGATGTTGATCGGTCCATATAGAAATAGAAAAGTCCGTTGTGGAGGGGTTGGGCGAGGGGGGAGTCGGGTAGAGAAAAAAAAAAAAGTTGTAATATCTAGACTCGTAGTTCCCGACCCAAACGCAACCCGGTCCTCCAACCCACGGTGGGTTTTCTCAGTTTCATTCCCGTTAATCACGACTCCTCCGGTTTGGAACTGAAGCGGTGGCGAGAGGCGACTGTCAACGACTTGATATTATTGACCACGAGCGATCTGGAGAAAAGCGATGCGATCCTCTCCCGCGCGCGCTCAACGGAACCGGGATTCCGGTTTCAGGGAGCGATCACGCCGTCTCCGGTGCAGAGCAAGCCGCGAGCTGAGAAGCTGCAACCCTGGTAGTGTGTCTTGGGCATCCTCATGCGGCAAACCGCCAGCGATTCTGTTTGGTTCCGAGATAGGAGAGAGAGAGAGAGAGAAGGGGAGAGAGAGAGAGAGAGAGAAGGGGGGGGAGATAGAGAAGGAGGCGGAGGCAGCTATAATTCCGATGACTGATAGATTGGGGTGAGGTGGTGAGGGAGGAGAAATGGGGGAGAAGGGGGGAGCAGCGGCGTTGGATCTAATCAACTAGATGAATCGAAAACAGCCACGTAAATGCGCGCTCCTCCAGTGGTGTGTGTGTGTGTGTGTGTGTGTGTGTGTGTGTGTGTGTGTGTGCGTGCGTCCACTCCCGAGATTCCGACCCCATCCCCGCCTGACTGCGCTCGCTCTCTGCCTCGCCGCTGCCCGCGAGCCCAGGCGGTCTGTGGGAGCGCAACACATTAGAATTCAGACGCTGTGTCAGAGAAAGAGTGTGTGTGTGTGTGTGTGTGTGTGTGTGTGCGCGCCCGCGTGCGTGTGAGAGAGAGCGATAGAGAGGGGGGGGGGGGGTGATAGAGAGATCTATTCTTCTCCCGGGAAGGGAAGGTTGAGTGAGTTGCCAGAGGGAGCAGGACCGGCCCGGGGATGGTGTTCTGACAGGCTGAGGCGCAGTGCTCCCTAGCTCTGCCGTGCGTGGCCCGTGGTGCGGCGCCGCCAGGTGACTGCCATCAACCACCCCCCCCGCCCCCCACACACACACACACCTCAGAATTTAGAGATATCTCCCACTCTCTGTATCTTTGCCTCTCTCTCTCTCTCTCCCTGCCTCTCCCCCCTCTCTCTCCCAGACTGCTTTACTGTGGTATGACACACCTTCCACTGTCAGTTCGATCAGTTGACCTTTTCATTGCTTTTATTCAATAAAGGGATGTCGTGTGTATGGAACCTCTTGGGCACGGGGCACCTCACTAAAGGAACTTGAGCACACACGTCTCTCTCTCTCTCTCTCCCTGCCCGCCTCTCTCTCTTTCTCTCTTTACCTCTCCCTCTCTCTCTCTCTCTCCCTGCCCGACTCTCTCTCTCTCCCTCTCTCTCCCTCTCTCCCTCTCTCTCCCTAACACCAAGCAGTTTCTTCTGACAAGCCTCGAGATTCCAGATCTACAAATGCGCGTTGAGATGAACAGAACCACGAGCGCATACACCCATGACCACAATGCTGTCTGTTTAGTAAGTCCCCCCCGCCCCCGCCCTCTCTCTCTCTCCCCCCCCTCCTCTCTCCTCTCTTTCTCTCTCTGTAGGCTATTTACAATGTTTGGGGTTTGTTAAAGCATTGAACCACACAATTTAATTATGTGCCCCGCAACAGGACAAGCCAACGGCAAGATAAACGGCGATACAGATCCACCGTGGCATGAAAGCATTGGAATTGAAAGATCTGTTTTTGTTTTCAGTCTCACGGAGAAGCCATATTAACTCCAGAAGATCCATTAGACCCCAGAGTCTACGCCGCGTAGAGACAGAGAATGAGACCTAGATTGATCAAGTGTGTTCCCACAGCCCGTAACAGTACAGACAGTCGTGCTGACTGGCTCCACAGTGAGTATCATCTTAATAAATGCAGACGAATTCTTCCGCGAAGCAACCGTTGTGTTTTTAGCCACCATGCAATTAATCATTTTCCGGGACCGGCTTTTTATAAGAGCGCTGGTGACCTCGAATGTGAGCATGCTGCTGTGCCAGCCGAAGTGACGTCAGCTCTCTCCCTCTCTCTCTCTCCCTCTCTCTCTCTCTCTCTCCCTTTCTCTCTCTCCCTCTCTCTCTCCCTCTCTCTCTCTCTCCCCCCCGGTAACGGGACCGTGAGCTCGGCTTAACGGCCCAGCTGTAAGGAGACATGATGCGGCAGCGCGAGCGACATGTTTAATGGGTATCCTCGGCTCCCGCGCATGTGTGTGTGTGTGTGTGAGAGAGAGTGGGGGGCATAGAATGTGAATGTGAGGTAGGGAGAGACATCAGGGGAGATGAGTTGTATGTAAGTGGGAGTGTGTGTGTGTGTATGAGGGAGTGTGTGAGAGCGAGAGAGAGAGACAGAAAGAGAAAGAGAGGGAGAGAGAGAGAGGGAGAGAGAGAGAAGAAGGGGTCAGACAGGGATGCAGCTTGAGTCGACACTCTTCAACATGTATATATTAATGAACTGACTGATAAGAGGTTTTTCTGTCTCAAGTTCCCTGGCGATTCTCAGCACAAGAACACAGACATGCCTTAGCTGGTCACGGTCAGGTGTCTGGAGGAGATTAAGTGTACATCCATGAGAAGCTCACTGATGCATGAGGTCAAAGTTGGAGAGAGGACTGTGGAGATGAAGACGAGTAGCTACAGAGTTGGCGAGGAGACTTCGAGATGGGGGAATTTAGATGTATGCTGGCCAGTGGTTTAAAGCTTTTCGGTGTCATTTTGGCATAATGATTCCATTGCTGTAGCCTATAAGCCCCACAGCTAAGCAAGTGGGCGTCTGTGCTGTGAAACGGTGAGATGATGAGCGGCTATTAAGAAAACTCGGAAGTCCCATCATGGTGGGCATGATTTGCGCTTCGCAGAGTTTGCGCGCACGCAATTGATCCCCAGTTGGGGACCGCTGGTCTACCGCAGGAATCCCCCGCAGTAGACAGAGAGGTCAAATGACTACTGTTTGCAGACAACCTGGTGCTGCTGTCACCAACCAAAGACAGGCTGCAACAGCACCTTGATCTTCTGCACACATTCTCCACGACCTAGGCCTTGAGTGAATCTTACCAAGATAAAGATTATGATATTCCAAAAAACACCCGGCCTCCAGCACAACAAGTGTAAATTCCTTCTAGATATGATCACCCTAGAACACACACAAAACTAGACCTACCTCTGCCTGAATCATCAGCGCCACAGGCCTCAAAGCCGTGATGACCTGAGAGACGAGGCTAGAAGGGCTTTCTACACCATCAAAAGGAACATGAAGTTGGCTGACTTGGCCTTGACTATGTGACTCCGAGCTTCGCCACTGGGAGAGGCCGCCACAGGCAGACCCGGCTCCCTAGAGAGGACAGACTGAGCACCCACTGCTCACAAAAAGAGGTGGAAACGCAGCTTCACTTTTTAACTACCTGCCAGCTGTTCCAGGTCATCAAAGACACCTACTTCCCACAGATTACAAGACAAAAAGCTTCAATATTTGCTGGGGGAAATACAGCAATGTGTAAACAGCAGCAATATTTGTGAGCAGCTGTGACAGGAAAAGGATGTACAACTGTCAGTCATCCCTGCACACCACACTGATCACTGTGCAAATACACACTATATATACAAACTGAAAAATTACCATTTAAATACATTTCAAAATATTACACCTATTTATTCACTCAATTCACCCATTTATATTTTAACAGTTTGTGTCTATTTGTGATGTTTGCTTTGGCAATGGAAAGGTAGGCTATGTTTCCCATGCCAATAAAGCCCTTTGAATTGAGCGAGAGAAAGAGGAAGAGAGAGAGGTAAAGAGAAAGAGAGAGAGAGAGAGAGATAGAGAGAGAGAGTCGTGTGTGCTCAAGTGCCTTTAGTGAGGTGCTCTGTGTCCAAGAGGTTCCACAATACACACGACATCCCTTTATTGAATAAAAGCAATGAAAGGGTAAACTGATCGAACTGACAGTGGAAGGTGTGTCATACTGTACCATAGTAAAGCAATCTGAACTTGACATTTTTCATTTAAACTGCGACACTGCGAGTTTTACAATTGTGGGTTTTTTTCCTACCATATTTACATTAGCACACTGCTGATCTCACAGATCTTCGATACGGTGGATCATAGGATCCTGCTGACACGGCTTGAGCAGGACGTGGGCCTCTCAGGTGTATCTCTGAGCTGGTTCCAGTCCTACCTGGCCAACCGGAGTTTCTCTGTCCAGCTAGGAGACTTCCTCTCCTCCGTAGCCCCCCCCACCTGCGGTGTCCCTCAAGGTTCAATACTAGGTCCCATCCTCTTCCTCATGTACATGCTACCCCTAGCGGAAATCCTGGCCAAACACAGCATATCCTTCCACTGCTTCGCTGATGATGTCCAGATCTATCTCCCTCTAAAGGCCAACGGGCAGGTTGGTCCAGATCTATCTCCCTCTAAAGGCCAACGGGCAGGTTGGTCCAAATCTATCTCCCTCTAAAGGCCAACGGGCAGGTTGGTCCAGATCTATCTCCCTCTAAAGGCCAACGGGCAGGTTGGTCCAGATCTATCTCCCTCTAAAGGCCAATGGACAGGTTGGTCCAGATCTATCTCCCTCTAAAGGCCAACGGGCAGGTTGGTCCAGATCTATCTCCCTCTAAAGGCCAATGGACAGGTTGGTCCAGATCTATCTCCCTCTAAAGGCCAACGGGCAGCTTGCACTCTAGCTGACATCAAAATATGGATGAGGGCAAACTTCCTAAACCTCAATGAGAGCAAGAGCGAGATCATTATACTTGGCAACACCTCTCCGGCCCTCTCCACCGATGCCCTCGGTCCTCTCGCCTTTAACATCCGCTCCTCTGTTAGAAATCTCAGAGTGATCTTCGACAGTGCCTATAAGTTCGAGAAACAGCTCAGCTCAGTGGTCAGGAACAGCTTTTTCCACCTCAGAACCCTAGCTAAGAGCAAGGCCTACCTGTCCCAGAGCGATCTAGAGAGAGTGATCCACGCCTTCGTTACGTCACAGCTGGATTACTGTAACGCCTTATATACCGGCATTGATCAGTCGCTGCTCCGCTGCCTACAGCTGGTCCAGAATGCAGCTGCCTGACTCCTCACTAGCACCAAACTGTGAGCACATCACCCCAGACCTCGCCTCACTCCGCTGGCTCCCCATTCGCTACCGCATACATTTTAAACTCCTGCTCACTGCTTCCTTTTGCTTTTATCTGTACAGCACTTTGGTTCAGCCACAGCTGTTTGTAAATGTGCTATATAAATAAAATTGACTTGACTTACATTGCACGCAACGGATTTGAAAACACTCCCTTTCACGGCGCATAGAGTTTTATTCATGCGTGTGTATTTCACCGTCCGATCGCGCCGCGTTACTGTCATCAGAGAGAGCGGCGCGCGGGCGGGGTGTTTTATTGAGACGCACACAAACACTGATTAAGACCATCTGTGTTACTGTGTGACCACAACAACGCCAGGCAATATAGATCTAATTTTTCCCATGTCAGATTTTTATGTGCCTCCGCTGTTAAATGTATTTACTGATCATCAACATTATATGACAGTATATCATGTCCTATGTAAAAATGCGATAGGCCCATCCAGGAGAACACTAAGCCCTATTTGTGGACTGACCCCAATAGTAGGCTATGTGTGATTGTAGTATGTGTGAAGCACATAGTTTTATATACAAATAAAACTGATCTTAAATAGGTGATTGAAGAAGTGGGTTTTTAGGCCTATATAAATAATAGGCTGTGTAAAGGCGAGCTGCCTTTACTAGATATCTGAAACATTCTTAAACATTCTTACGGATTGAAATTGTTTATGGCTAAAGCACTGATTAATCGACATGTTTATTTTGCACATATTGCTTGGCACATAGGTTCAGGTACAAATAGACACCAGTCATTTTATGGACATATTTCTATGTATTGATCGATTGTTTGACTGATTGCAGCTGTCTTCACTGTCATTACAACGCAGGCACTGGGCTCCTGCCTCATCGGTTGTCTGGGAACAGAAACATGGCACACATTGATTTATGACTCAATGTAGCATAAAGGTTCAGTAATTGAAGTAGTATTAAATGAGAATCTGAGACGATGAATTGAACAGTCATGTGTATATGCTCAAACTTACCTCTAACTCTTCTCCTCCCCTCAGGGTGTCCGACGAGCAAACAGTTCCCCGGGGGCTCGCACACCTATTTATAGTTCCCGGAGGGTTAAGACCAAGTGGGAAGTGGGTAGGGGGGAGTTTAGCTTTACTATTAACTATATCGATTTTTGTAATATATGTATGGGGATTTCTTAGTGATAGTTGGGTGGGTATATATTTATAAAGATCATGTATATATTGTGGTAATGGGGTTTATGTAAATATGTATTATCCATGTTGGGTTTAAAGAATGGAAGGAACCTGTGTAATTTGGTATGTGCCAGCAGGTTAATTGTCTGCTCATCCTATATAAGTGCTCAGTTGTGCTGTAACTGGGTTGTGGTCGGGTGACTGTGAGGTTTGTGGCCTGAAGCAGTTGATCATGTGCTTCTGCAATGTAGTGGCTACAATGTTGAGAGGGCTCTACTGCGGGGTAGGATCAGTGAGCATATACTTTCAAAACAGGAGTATTTCAAATGTTCAATTACTGCACATAAATTCAATAACTGACATAGAAAACCATATTTTTACTTTGATAACATCCAGTGACAAAAAAAAAACTTCCCCACCGGGGCTTGAACCCCTGACCTTCTGTATGGGAGTCACTTTATCCACTACACTACCAAGGACCTGGAAAGTGCACAGTGTCATAAGTCAGGTTTCCATCAGCCTGTTTAGATGCGCATCTAAAAGAATCACATCGGAAAATGATGATGGAAACGGCAAAATTTGAATTAAAATCCCCTGATTCGCACAAACTAAAATGCGCTCGCTATTTCCAGGTTTTGGCTGATTCGAAAAAGTGTTCATTCGCAAAACGGGGGATGGAGAGTTTTATTCGAATTAAGTCTGACGTAGCGCACTTGCACACACGTGACTGTAGCTCTCAGATTTAAAGATGTTCTTTAGCGCGAGCAATGTACATTCAAAATTTGTCTTGCATAATATGTCAGGCATTTCAATACAACACAAATACAACACAAATACACAACATAAAACATTGTATTCTCTATATATAAATCATTTAATTCAGATCAGTTACACAAGACACAAGTTATCCTTCTGCAATCACCAACTCGTCTCAGGAATCATCTTCTCTGGGTAGGAAAACAAAATGTTTACATCTGGCTAGTCACACGGCAGACGTGTGCTCCTTGTCAACTATATTGCATGGTGCGTTGTTTTGATGCCGGCAACAGCATGCGAGACTTGTCTTGTTTCCGGTTCTGTGTTCTGTCAGGTAATCTCGCACGTCACGCGAGTTCGTAGTGTAGTTTTCACGCTCCAAACATTTAATGGAAACACACATGATTCGTATTTCTTATAATGCGCATTTCCCAAAGATTTGAATCATTTTCAGATGGAAATGTAGTTACAGTGTATTTATTTTGGTGTGCTGGGACTACTGCCTCTTGTGGTGGCAACATAGAACTGCAGGTCAACAACAGGACGGAGGGAGGGAGGGAGGGAGTGACAACCAGACAAATGCTATCTATGGTGCGATTTACTTCCTGAAACATTTTGATCAGCGCCATCTTGCCGAATCGACCGCTTTTGACATGCGCAGTTGTGCTTTTCTCAGACCCCGCCGCGTTCACGAACAGTTTGCACCATGCAATTATTATTTGCATCATTTTTTATTGCTTAATGCTAATGCAGGGATATGCAATACAGCGGGGAGAGCAGTGAACGCTCATTTAACATCCACATGAACGTGTTAACTTCGTGGACGCAGCCGGGTCAACAAATCCATGGTTAAAACATGAGAAAAGCTGCCTGTGACGTGAGAAAACACAACTGCGCATGTCAAAAGGGGTCGGTGGCCCTGTTCAAAAAGCTTCACTCTCAAGAACTAGGTGTCAACGTAGTCACCGCATCCAGTTCTACATCCATGGCTGGCTTACAGCCACGCACAAAAAAACTCTTAAATTATTATAATTTTTTGACATGTTGGAAGTCATCTGGACTCTGCTCCTCCTCATTCGCCTCCATGACCGCTCAACCAGTCCATCAGGCTGCTATATTAATAAACTATATTACTTATTATAGCAGAATTTTAACCAACCATGATAGAGAATGAATAGGCCTATAGCCTAACCTACTGCAGGCGTGTCCGTTGAAAAATGTCCTCGTACCGGCTCGCCTGAGGATACAGCTGTAGCCTAAATGGCACATTTACGTTTTAACTCCAATACAATAGCCACAAACAAATTTAATTTGCCTATAAATGGTTTGATCGTAGGTAGGCTATAGGCTAGTTCAGTGGACTTACCTTATGGTGTGTAGGTTATGATGTTTCAGAAGGCCACGCAGGGAATCTGGATATTGGAGAGGTCGGTAGGCTACTTTTTTCCTCATCCTCAGTGGATTTTGGTGGCTGTTCTTGGCTACAGACTTCGACAGGAGTGAGCGAAATGTAGGCTACCAAAATTGTTTTTGTTATCAGCTCGGCACAACTAGCAAGACTATGTCAACTGAGGTCGAGGACCGGGTTCAACTCCAGTTCTTCTTCTGTGAGGCTTCTCCTGGACGGTTGGTAAACTGAATTAGGCCTATTGCTGTCACTCGAATGGGCTTGTAAACCCGTTGACAGTAGCCTAGCTATCCAAAGCCAAGCTATATCGTGTCACAACCAAACTAGATGAAAAGTCGAGCTGGACTGTCGGGCCTTTAGCCTACGTAGGCTAAAGGCCCGATACGTACAGACGAATACAAAGCCTATATTTTTCTGCAATGATCCGTGGATGTGAACCATGGATGTATTAATAGAACCGATGTGAGCCGACAAAAAGAAGCAGCATCTTTACCCACCGTATGACGGTTTGACAATCAAAAACCAGGCTGCACCTGAGCGCATAGGGGCGCTCGAGACGTTAGACTATTTGAATAAAACGGTTTTCGCCTAAGCTGTGTTTAAACCATGGATGTATAAATAGAACTTAAACTTTAACTTTACTTTGACGTCCGCATTATAAGCGTTTGTTTGACAGTGAAAGATGTACCCTAGCCTAAATCATTGGCCATGTTATAGAATTTGTTCGTGTTCTGCCATGCTTGATTAAAGGCCTAGTCGTTTGGAATTTCATTTTTGGGAGATTTTGCGTTCAATTTTACCCTTCTTCAATCTTACTAGTCGTATTTTTCTCATTCATTCATTCGTTCATTCATTCATTCGTTCATTCATTCGTTCATTTATTCGTCTATTCATTAATTTATTTTTTTGCATTATTATATCGCCTCTGTGCATTGAAGACTCCAACATCCACAATGCACTTCGCCAGACTCGTCTCTACTGGCCACGACAGTAGCCAATCACGGTGAAGAGAGACGTGTATCACAGCTAGAGCATCTTCCATCATGGCGTCCGTCTCCTCGGGATTTCCGTTCAACCTGCCGGTCGCATCTTTCCTGCTCATCCTTCTGCTATGTCTGCAGTCCGGAGGGGGGCAGAAGAAAAAGGAGGTAATCGCGTTTCTATTGAATGTTTATTCAGAATGGATACATGTCCTGTATTTGTGTCTCTTTGACCGAGAATGCAACGCCCCGTCTGGGAGGATGCGCTACAGTAGCCTACAGTAGACTGGCCACGGTTAGATACACTTGACACATTTTGTTACGTTGTCTGCGCTGCTTTCTTTTTAGGTTGTAAGGGATGATGGATCTAAATGAACAAAGGCAATTTGATCCGTATAATTATAGTCGATCTCTTTCGTTTAAGAAGATTATTCTCCGTGGAACAGGCGATCCCATCTGTCAACGGGCCTGCAGGGACAGGGAGGTTGATTCTGTCAGGGGAAGAAGGAGATTATAGGTTGTTGTTGTTGTTGTGGTGGTGGTGATGCATGCATGGTGCAGTAGTGCGTGATGTTTTGCAGACTTGTGTGTTTTGTAGCCTATGATATCAGTATCAATGTTTTATTTTCAGGCCATTTTATGTCAAATGTAGATGTAGGCTATTGTGTCCGAGCTATTCTTATACGAGTAGCCTAGAACATATTGATTCTGCTCTGTAAAGTTTGTTGATAGATTCTTTTAGCGATGAGTTGATTTGTCCGTGATTAGACAGCTACACGCCTTCCATTTCTTCTCTTAAAAAATATGAAATTTCATAATGAAAATAAATGATCTGGTATTTAGTGAACCCGGCCTTATGTTACTGGTTAAAAGACTGGGTGATCTGGTATTTAGTGAACCCTGATGTTACTGGTTAATAGACTGGGTGATCTGGTATTTAGTGAACCCTGATGTTACTGGTTAATAGACTGGGTGATCTGGTATTTAGTGAACCCTGATGTTACTGGTTAATAGACTGGGTGATCTGGTATTTAGTGAACCCTGATGTTACTGGTTAATAGACTGGGTGATCTGGTATTTAGTGAATCCTGATGTTACTGGTTAATAGACTGGGTGATCTGGTATTTAGTGAACCCTGATGTTACTGGTTAATAGACGGGTTGATCTGGTATTTAGAAGTTTATTTATTTAAACTCCAGGGACAGTACATATTAATGAACATGTTTAGAAAAACATTGTAAATACGCCAGATTTTGCCCGCTGGCTAATTTTCATCTGTTGTCCTTCGGCAGGTTGGTGGTAGTACAAGTTAAAAACAATTCACACAGATCAAAAAATATAAAATATATAAAATAAAGTCGTCACTCATCCATAAACAAGCCAGAGCAAAGTCCAACTGGCCTGAGACTCCCTCTACACAGACAAACCAATACACAAAAACAGAAGATTTAGGTAGCTAGATTTAGTGAACCCAGATGTTACTGGTTTAAAGACTGGGTGACAGCAGGCATATGTCTAGCTTCAATACCATGTAGAACAGCCTGGGGGGGTGTGTCTGCTGTCCCTTCAGGTAGCCGACAGACAGGTGGGCAGACAGACAGGTGGGCAGACAGACAGGTAGGCAGACAGACAGGTAGGCAGACAGACAGGTGGGCAGACAAGACAGGTAGGCAGACAGAGATCGACAGACAGATGGACAGACAGACAAGTGGACAGACAGAGATCGACAGACAGGTAGGCAGACAGACAGGTAGGCAGACAGACAGGTAGGCAGACAGACAGGTGGACAGACAGACAGGTGGACAGACAGACAGGTATGCGGACAGATGGACAGGCGGAGAGCCAAACAGACAGGCAGACAGGGATGTAACAATAACCGCTATAATGATAAACCACATAACCAAATTTATCGCAATAAAATGATCACTAAAACCGTGTTTGATTACCACACTTTGAAAAGCTTGCTGTAAATACTGTCCAGCATCAACCAAAGTTAGCAACTGTCTCCCAAAGTTAGCACCTGTCTCCCAGACACATTATTTTTATGTTTATGAAAACAATAAGTGCATAGTGCTGCTAAATGTATTTGTGTTTTTCAATATACAAATTATTTCAGTGCATCATTAGTTTTTGAACATTTTCAGCACATTTTAAAGGTGCTCTCATCGATTAACTGCACTTTTTGTTTAAAATATATCCAATATAGTCAATAAATAGGTCCAGGGGAGTCATAACTATCTGTACAGATAATATAGCCAACGGTGTCGTGCCTGTGGAGCAAATGCAGAATTTATTTTTATTATGAGAGAAGCCGGCCCGGCGCTGAGCCCCGCCCCCTGAACGGCTCCGTATGGAGGGTAAACGCCCACTTGTTTATATCTGATACGCTGCGCCACTGCCCCCTCTAGTGGCCGAAAAACATCAAACTGAGCACCTTTAACAATAACGTGATAATACTGATAACCGTGATCATTATGGTCACTTTAATAATAAGTGATGTGAAATTTTCATACCGTTACATCTCTACAGGCAGGCAGGCAGGCAGACAGACAGACAGACAGACAGGCAGACAGACAGACAGACAGACAGACAGACAGACAGGCAGACAGACAGACAGACGATAGATCATTGAAACCAGCTTTACTTCAGCGGACTAGGAGAGAACCTGTCAGCCTGTATGTGAGAAAATATGATCTCTTCTCTGACCCTCTCACACACTCTCACACACACACACACGCACACACACACTCTCACACAAGCACACACACACACCTACTCGCTCGCTGCGGGCGGAAATGGCTGGGGATGATCTTATTGAGCTTAAATGGGGTAAAGTAGTGAAGCAGCATTTTGCCGTCAGCTCTCTCTCTCCCCCCTCTCTGTCTCTCCCCCCTCTCTCTCTCTCCCCCCTCTCTGTCTCTCTCCCCTCTCTCTCTCTCCCCCCTCTCTGTCTCTCTCCCCTCTCTCTCTCTCCCCCCTCTCTGCCTCTCTCTCCTCTATCTCTCTCTCTCTCCTCTATCTCTCTCTCACCCTCTCTTTCTCTCTCTCCTCTAACTCTCTCTCTCCTCTCTCTATCTCTCCCTGGCGACCTCATGCTCATCTGTAATGACCCCTGTGAGTGCGGGCGCGGGACCCCAATATGCTGATGACCACAATATCCTGAGCCAGTGGCTCACCGGCCAACCTTTCATATATTTGTTGGAGAAGAACCACATTTTTCTTTTTATCCCCTCCAGGGTATAAAGGAGGGAGCGAGAGGAAGGGAGGGAGAGACGGAGGGAGGGAGAGACGGAGGGAGGGAGAGACGGATGGAGAGGGAGGGAGAGACGAAGGGAGAGGGAGGGA